>NW_012109696.1:5390021-5422452 GCF_000951045.1 Mandrillus leucophaeus | reverse complement strand
ATGAACAAAAGCAACCAACCAAACGAATGTTTTCACTCCGTAAACTGATACGTGCCAGGGAGACCTGTCCTGCTTTTTATGGAATGTGGGGGCGCTTAGAGTGGGGGTGAAGGTTTGGCTCAGAGGAACCAGCAGCTGTGTTATCAGAGACAAAGGGAAGTGACAACAGAGTAATTTACGATGATTCCTGCCCACATTATCTCAGCACTCCCACTAAGAGCACTGTTCCTGGGCAGGGAAAACACACAACTTCTCACCTGCTGACGAATGTGGAAGCCACAGGGAGTGGAGCTGGAAGCTCCCACCGTCGCTCCACGAGTGACTTCACAAAGCTTCCATCAGGCACCCGGGCCTGGCTGCCCTCCTGCTCCGCTTATTCTAAATAGAAACACATGACCCCAAGGCCCGTGCTTACTCTATCACACTTTTACACATCTCAGGCCAGTCTGCTATTTAGATTTCCTGGCAATATCCTTGCAAGTCTTCCGTATTCCTTTTTGGATGTATCTTCCTTTACTATTACAGTTTTTCTGCCTTTCTTTTGGCACCTTCCAGGTGAACAAGACAATTATCTAAGAAGACGTTAATACAAAAATTAACGGAACCAATGGCAGGAACTGCCAAATGTTACGTTGCTCACGGAAGTTTCGACTTTGAAAGATAAGCGGCTTCTATTGATTCCATGCTCCAATTAGGGCAAGCACAAAACATTTTCTATCTGCTATGATGTATGTATTATATATGGATATATATGAAGTAAAAGTATAAATAACTGACTTAATTCTACATTCTTTCAAAATGAAGAAACACGTCTAGCTTCTACATTGTTCTCTGTCTTCTCAATTATTTAAGCAATTTCAAGAACTTAGAAGTCTCCCCTGCTTTGTAGGAAATAATAAAGTAAGATCCCATATACTCCAGTTCCCCTCAATGGTAACATCTTGCAACACTGTAGTACAATGTAACAGACAGGAACCTGACACTGACACAGTCCAGGCTCAGAACTTTCCATGTACAAGAATCTCCCTGTCACTGTTTGATGTCCACACCCACTTCCTCCCGCCCACACTCCTCCTGAGCCCTTGGCAACCACCAATCTGTTCCCAATTTCCATAATTTAATATATAAATGTAATCATACAGCATGTAACTTTGTGAATTTTTTTTTTTTTTTTCACTCAACGTAATTCTTGGGAGGCTCACTGATGTGGCTGCATGGATCAATAGTTCTTTCCTTTTTATTGCTGAGCAGTATTCCATGATGTAGACAGACCCGTTTGTTTAATCATTCACCCATTGAAGGACATCTGGTTGGTTTCTGGTTTTTGGCTGTTATGCCAAAGCTGCTATGAATAGACATTTTTATTTTTTTGGGATAATGACCCAGGCATGCAGTGCAATTGCTGGGTCAAATGGTGGTTGCATGTGTGAAAGCTATCAGAGCCAAAATGGAGTCACTTGTGTTCAAACAAAAACAAACAAGCCCTGACAAATACAGCCGGAAAAGGCCTTCTATCTTTTGTGATAGAAAGAACTATCATAAAAAATGGCAAAATATAGAACCTTGCACAAAGGCCATTGCAAACACACACACACACACACACACACACACACACAATTCCTAGAAGAACATCTGCCATGCAAGTGCCTCTCCAGCCTTGGACTGGAATCCATCTTGTTTTTGTTACCTGTAGCCAAGGATAATTATCTCAAGACAATTATGTCATCTTCTTCAATTTTCCTTTAAAAACTTTTGTCTTCTTTGACCTCCCTGAATACACACATTGTTTGCTACAGCATATGTTTCCCCCTGCTATGTCCTATTCCTGAATGATATCATTTTTCTTTAGAGAGCCTCTCTCTGTCTGTTATTTAGGTTGACACATGTTTCCGTAACAAACTACAAAACTGTTGGCTGGGTGTGGTGGCTCACGCCTGTAATCCCAGCACTTTGGGAGGCTGAGGTGGGTGGATCACAAGGTTGGGAGATCAAGACCATCCTGGCTAACATGGTGAAACCCCGTCTCCACTAAAAATACAAAAAATCAGCTGGGCGTGGTGGCGGACGTCTGTAGTCCCAGCTACTTGGGAGGCTGAGGCAGGAGAATGGTGCGAACCTGGGAGGTGGAGCTTGCAGTGAGCCAAGATCTCGCCCCTGCACTCCAGCCAGGGTGACAGAGCGAGACTCTGTCTCAAAAAATAAATAAATAAATATTTAAAAAATAAAAAAAAGAAATGACAAAACTGTCTTTCAGAATGATTGTACCATTTTTACATTCTCACTGGCTAGGTGTGAGAAATTTAGCTTTTCCACATCTTTGAAACATTTGGTGGTGTGACTGTTTTTTTTCTTTTTTTTTTAAATTTTAGCAATTCTGAATGCTGTGCAATGATGTCTCATTTTCGTTTGATTTGCATTTCCCTAATTGTTAATAATGTTGATAATATTTTTACATGCCTTTTTGCCATCTGTATATTGTCTTTGATGAAATGTTTGTTCCTGTGTTTTTCTCATTTTCTACTTGATTGTAAAAAATACTTTGAAAGTTCTTTATATAATCTAGATATTAGCCTGAGATGGCCATGTTGTTTCCAAATATTTTCTCCTAGTGTGTAGCTTGTTATTTTATATTTTAACATTTTTTCCCATACAGTAAAGGTTTTTAATTTTAGTGAAGTCCTATTTATTAACTTTTCTGTGGATCATATTTGGTGTCAAATCTCAGAACCATTGCCAAACCTCTATCTCAAAAGTTTTCTCCTATGTTTTTTTTTCAAAGGTTGTATGATTTTACAGTTTATATTGAAGTCTATAATCTATTTTGAGTTATTTTTGTATAAATTGTAAGGTTTACTTCAGGGATTTTTTTTTTTTTTCTTTTTTTGACCTGTGGCTGCCCGGTTGCACCCAGAACCCCTTGTTGAAAGATTCTCCTTTTCAATTGCTTTTGGAGTTTTGTCAAAAATAAGTTGGACATATTTGTGTGAGTCTATTTCTTAGTTCTCTATTCTGTTCCTTTAATTTATGCGACCATTTATCCACCATGTATCACACAGTCTTCATTACTGTAGCCATAAAATAAGTCTTGAAACCAGTTAGACTGTTTCTTCTCACTTTATTTTTCTTTTTCATAATTTTTAACTCTCTTGTTCTTTTTCATAAATTTTAACTCTTCTACTTCTTTTTGATTTCTATATTTTTTTTGAGTAATGTTGTCTATATCTACAAAAAAACCTTGCTAGGATTATCATAGGTCTTGCATTAAACCATGTTAAGCCATCCTTTTACTTTTAATCTGCCTTTATTGTGAAATTTGAAGTGATTTTCTTGTGGGTGGTATATAGTTGAGTCATAGTTGTCTCTTTAATTATGTATGTATGTATGTATGTATGCATGTATGTATTTACTTATTTGAGGCAAGGTCTTACTCTGTCACCCAGGTTGAGGTACAGAGGCATGATCATGGCTCACTGTAGCCTCATTCTCTTCAGGCTCAGGTGATCCTTAGCCTCCCGAGTAGCTGGGACCACAGGTGTGTACCACCACGCATGCTAATTTTTGTATTTTTTTGTAGAGACTGGGTTTGTCATGTTTCCCAGGCTGATTCCAAGCTCCTGGCCTCAAACAACCCACATGCTTCAGCCTCTCAAAGTTCTGGGCTTATAGGCATGAGCCACAGCACCTGGACATGGTTGTCTTTTTAAAAAAATCCACGAAATCAATCTCTGTCTTTTAAGTGATATTAGACCATTTATATTTAATGCATTTATTAAAGTGTTGGAAATTAAAACTTTTATTTTATTATTTGTTTTCTATGTGTCCTCTGTTTTTCATTCCTGTTTCTTTATCCAGTGAGTTACTTGAAGTATTTTTTTCAAATTTAGTTTTGGTATACCTATAATTTTTTAGAGTATTTATTTATATAGCATTTTAGGGGGTGCTCTAGGTGTTACATTATATATTCATAATTTTTCACAGTCAACTTGTGACAATATTTTACCAGTCTGAGTGAGATATAGAGGCCTTACTTCTTCTTATGTGATTTTACCCTCCTTATTTATAAATAATTTTAAGTATTTCCATGCAAATATTTGGAAGTAAATCAAGTGCTGCTAAAATGTTTGTTTCAATTATTAAACATAATTTGTAAAATTCAAGAAGAAGAAAAACCAATTGCACTTGCCCATAATTTCAACTTTTGTAACCTTCCTTTTTTATTTCTGATATTCCAAGATTTCTTCTTTTATTATTTTCTTTTTGTTTAAAGAAATGTCTGTATTTTAGGGTAAATCAGATGATGAAAAGTTTTTTCTTAGTTTTTCTTTATCTGTGAATGTCTAGATATACCCTTCATTCCTCAAAGATTCTTACTTGGTTGTGATTCTGGGTTAATAGTTCTGTTCTTCCAGTGGCAGGAATGTTGTGCCACTTCCTTCTGACTTCCATGGTTTCCTTTGAGAAATCTGCTGTACTTTGAACCATTTTTTCACTTATGGGTAAGGTATTGCTTCTCTTTCAAGATTTTAATTGTCTTTAGTTTTCAGAAACTTGACTATGATGTGTCTTTGTATAAATTTGGGGAATTGTATTCCTTTGGAAATTTTATTTTGAGAAAGTTTTGCTCAGCTTCTTTAACCTAAAGATTTATGTCTTTTGTCATACTTGGGAAATTCTCAGCCATTATTTCTTAGAGCACTTTTTTTTTTTTGAGACAGAGTCTCGCTCTGTCGCCCAGGCTGGAGTGCAGTGGTGTGATCTAGGCTCACTGCAAGCTCCGCCTCCTAGGTTCATGCCATTCTCCTGCCTCAGCCTCCTGAGTAGCTGGGACTATAGGCGCCCACCACTATGCCTGGCTAATTTTTTTGTATTTTTTAGAGACAGGGTTTCACCATGTTAGCCAGGATGGTCTTGATCTCCTGACCTCCTGATCCACCTGCCTTGGCCTCCCAAAGTGCTGGGATTACAGGCGTGAGCCACCGCACTTGGCTCTTAAGAGCACTTTTTAATCCCTTTCTCTCTCCCTTTTCTTTTTGTGACTCCACTGACATAAATGTTAGTTTAAAAACAATCATTATCATACAGATCCCCGAGGATCTGATAACATTTTTTTTCTATTTGCTCTCAGCTATTCAAATTGGGTGGTTTCTATTATTCTATTTACAAGTTTACCATTTCTGTTTCCTCTGTGCTAGTATCAAGTAAAGTCTTTTTTTTTAATTCTTGTATTTTTAGTTTTAAACTTCCATTTGGTATTTTTTTTTTTTACATCTTCTATTTGTTTGCTGGGATTTTCCCATTTTCTACTTTTGCTTCAAGTGTGTTCATATGCTTTCCTCAAGTCTCTTTTGTTCATGGCTGCTTTGAATTTTTATCAGACAATTTTAACATTTATGACATCTCTAGTTTATGGTATGGTGAGTGATTTTTAACGGAAACCATATTTTTATATACTATTTTGAGACTCAGGATCTTCTTTATACCATTTAATTTAGTTGATATTCTTTGGCACACTTCAACAGTGGAAGGATGTGGGGCTGAATGTCCAAGTTCCCAATAACCTCCTTTGCCATCACAAGGGAGGGGTTCTTCTTCCTGCATGCTGAGGTGGGCACTCTGGCTTCTCAAGTGGGCTCCATTGACCCACTGGTGGGCTGGCCTCACTGCTGCTGGGTAGTTGTGAAAGTCCTGATTCTCTACCAGGCCTCCCCACCCAGAAGCAAGGGGAGGTGTGTACCTCATGACTGTTGCTTGGGGTGGAAGTTCAGGCTCCTCATGTTGTCCCCTAGTCTTGGGTGGGGGCCTGGTTACTCCCCACTGCTGAAGAGAATCCAGCCTCCCTATTTGGCCTTCTCTGCCACTACCTGGCTGGGATGTTGCGATGTTTCATTACAGCCTCATGAAGGTGAAGTCTAAGTGCTCCATTTGCCCTGGCTGCTATGGGTTTGGAGGGGCCATGATTTTTAGGTGGCATTTGGCAAGGAGAGGTGTGGATTTGTCTAAAGTTTTCTGTCTTGCTAGGCTACTCCTTTGCTGGTCTTTTGTATACAGAGAGTGCTTTTCTTGAAGTGTTTTTCTGCACCTGCTGAATTTCTGAGTTGCTAACTTTAGTGTCAAGTTTGGGATTTCTGGAAAGGAAAGAAAATCCAGCTAATTCATCACTGAATTGTTCCCTTGGTCTCAGGTTTTCTAGCCAGTCTGTCCTCTCTCCACCTTCCAGAGTCATTGTGTATTTGCTTCCTATACAATGCCCAGAGTTTTTAGTTATTTTTGGAGAAAGAAATAGGAAAAATGAACTCCTTCCTCCCCAACAGAAGTTCTCTCATCATTCATTTTTCTCCAAAAGAATTTTTCTAAATCTTGGTGATACCAACATGTTAAAACATCAGTTTTATACTTCCTATTTGAAAGGATATTGATTGGTTATTCCACTTTCATGACACAACATTTCAGTCAGGTATAAAAAATGTCCCTTGTTTCTAATATCCAAAGTCTCTTAAAGAGTATAGTGTTAGGTGATGATTTTTAAAAATCATTTGTCAAAAATTACCAAAAATGCCATTTTAATATCAAAAAGAAATACATGCTATTTTAATTTTGATTTTGTATTTGCTATTTTTTTATTGTTATTATACTTGAAGTTCTGAGAAACATGTGCAGAACATGCAGGTGTGTTAGTGGTTTGCTGCACCCATCAACTCATCATCCGCATTAGGTATTTCTCCTAGTGCTATCCTTCCTCTAGCCCCCCACCCACTGACAGGCCCTGGTGTGCGATGTTCCCCTCCCAGCCAACAAACATAAGAAAAAAGCTCATCATCACCGGTCATTAGAGAAATGCAAATCAAAACCACAATGAGATACCACCTCATGGCAGTTAGAGTGACGATCATGAAAAAGTCAGGAAACAACAGATGCTGGAGAGGATGTGGAGAAATAGGTACGCTTTTACACTGTTGGTAGCGGTGTAAATTAGTTCAACCATTGTGGAAGACAGTGTGGCAATTCCTCAGGGATCTAGAACCAGAAATACTATTTGATTTTGTGTTTTAAATATCCTTCTTCCCCTTCTTCCTCTGTCTTGTACTACTAGAGCCCATGCTCCAATATCATGTTTTTGACACCTCCTCACAAATCCCATTTCAGAATCTTGGATGGGTTCTGGCATTAATCTTGGTGCTTCCTCGTTGCATTAGTGGCGTGAGGGGGGGAAGATGGTGTGTGAGGTCATTGTCCTGCTTGCCACATCTCCTACAGAGATCACCACAACTGACCAGCTGCCCTGAACCCAGACCTCAATTATGACCTCCCTGTGAGTCCCAGAAAACAGGGTCAATTCCCAATTTGGCACGGGACAGTTGGGGATATGATCACCAGGAAATGACACATTTGCATGCATACAGGTGTCAGGAGACCTGGATGTGCCTTAAGACACTGCTGAGTACCTTTTCCCATCTGTTTAAGCTCCATGAAAGGTAGGGGTCTTTTGTCACATTTATGGCTGAATTGGCAGACCCTGCAACCAGGTGACTACTCTGTAAACATGTGTGGCAAAAATAAATATGCAAGTTTTTTACCTTCAAAGCCAAGGCATTCTGGAACAATGTATTTTTCCAGAAAATTCCCTTTTAGAAACACATGCTTTTATCCGAACAGCTCTTAGGGGCATGAGAATCTGCCTACCTTGTTGAAAGCATCTTATCCTAAGACACTTGTGACCTCAGAGAGTGTCTACCAAGCAGATCTGAGACACCAAGTGAAAAACTGCAGGTCATCAGCCCAGACTTGCAGCACCAAGTTCAAATATTTTCTAACAATAAGTGCCAATCCCAAAAATATGCTGTTAAAGGGAGATAGCAATCTAAAATCACATAAAAATAACTGGGGCACCTCCAGAAATGCAATATTTGCCTCAAGCAAGTTCCAAGGCTACAGTAAGGGCCATAGGTGAACTGGACTTTAAGATTCTAGATACTGGACAGATATGTCGAGGAAAAAGGACATTTTCCTAGACCAAGAGTTATTTAATATTGGAAAATGGCTACCAACAGAGAATGTGAAATTCCTGAAAATTTTAAAAGAAAGAAATAGCCCTAATTCTAGGGATTCTTTTAAGGATGGATGATCAGCTGAAGAGTTTTTAAAAGGGTTCCTTGCTCCCAAATCCTACAGGACTTCATGATTCCCCAAACCACTGATTGTGGAACATCTGCAGGAACCAGAGAGAATGCTGAGCTGCCACTCCCCTCTCCTCTCCTCAGTTGGCTAGGGTGAGTGTTCAGTAATTTGAAAAATAAATAAGCACAACATTTCCAAGCACTCAATTTTGTGCTGACAAATATACAAATGTGAAGAACATTAGGGAGGCATCCAGCATTTTCAATAATGCATGATCCCCATCACTTAATTATTTTGAAAACATCTGTTGAAGAAAAGGATGCCCTGGAGGGGAATTAAGAAGTCACATGGATCAGTGTGTGGCCACATTTCACCCTTTGAAGAGGAGACAGGAGCCTAAGGAGTGTGGTGCTAACTCCAAGCGCCCATGGGGGTGGAAGATGGGGCAGTAAGAGACCAAACGGGTCCTGGCATTGCCCAGCCTGGTCTAGATCAGTTTCCCCATTGGAAGTGGCACCAGGAGGCACACACAGCATGGGAACGTTTGCACCCAGGGCTTGCATTCCCTGAAGCTTCTGCTCTTGAGCAATGGAAGGATGTCAGCTGGAAGGGCTAGGGCGCCTTCTGGGTATTACCCAGGATTTGAGGCTGCAGGCGTCTAATCCAAGAAGCATTCAGGTGCAAGAGGAGGGTGGGAAATGGATGCTGTGCTCTCCATGGTTGGGAGGGCAGAGTGGTCAAGAAAAATCGATGCTGTACTTTCCACAGCCACGTGGATTTTGTGTGACTAGGGAAGCCCAGGTGTGACCAAAGAGCAGCTAACCCTCAGGGAGAAGATGGAACTGGGCTAATTTCCTCATCTGAAAAATCAAGCCCTTGTAAACAATGCTGCCTGGTAAGGTAAAAACCACAGTGATGCGGTTTGGCTCTGTGTCCCCACCTAAATCTCACCTTGAATTCCAATAAACCCCACCAATCATGGGAGGGACCAGATGGAGATAACTGAATCACTGGGGAGGGTTTTCCCATGCTGTAGTGAATAAGTCTGGTGGTTTTATAATGGGCAGTTCCCCTGCACACACTTTCTTGCCTGCCACCCTGTAAAACGTGCCTTTGCTCCTTCACCTTCCACCATGATTGTGAGGCCTCCCCAGCCATGTGGAACTGTGTGTCTATTAAACCTGTTTCCTTTATAAATCACCCAGTCTCAGGTATATCTTTATTAGCAGCGTGAGAACAGACTAATACAGATAGTGTTCTGTTCCAACTCATGACACAAAGAATCAGACATGTGCAAGAATGGTCATTTTGTTAAAGAATGAAGAACTTCCACAACAACGTTGTTCCATAAAAGGTAGATTCCTTCATTTTTAAAGCTCTTCACAGTCCACAGATTTCTTCTATGTTCATTGTCTCATTTACCTCTCAAAGCCACCCTGAGAGGCAGAAATGTCGAGTGTCATGGAATATTTAGATGGTTAGAAAGGAATGCTGCATTGTGCCGATATTTATCGATCAGTGATTTAGGTAAGAATTCCAGGCATGCCCAGAGAACCTCCACTCACGGAAGTGGACAGTCTGGGTACAAATGCATGCTTTGTTCCTTCATAATCTAATTATAAATTATCCAGTGAATTCTCCTAATTTTCCCTTGCTTCAATTTTTGAATTTATCATTAGCCATGAAAAATCAAAAGAAAAAGAAAATGTTCAACTTATTCCTTTGGGATAGACAACATTGGGCTATAGGTTGAAATCCACTCTGGGGGAAGGCGTGCATGGAGCCGGCCTCCCTTCACTTTCTGACCCCACCCCTGCTTCCCAGTCGTGACCATCTAACCCAACACTGCCTGGTCTTCATTCCAGAACATTCTCTTTATGTATATTTCAGCATGTCCTTTCTGGAGTGATAAATAAAAATAAATAAACAAAGAAACAAGAAAGAGAGAGACGGCTGATGGAGAAGATGATGAACCAATCAAGTACTAAGTTGTGCAAAAAGAACCTTGGGAAATATTGACAGCTAATTTCACTGTGATACTTGCAAATTGTAAGTACAGTATTTATTCTTTGACATTTCAGCAATGTCAAAAATCTTCCACCCCGGTGACCTGGAGTAGACATGAGGGCCAGCTTTGCCCCTCAACCATTTCAGCCAGGCATTTTCAACTGTGGGATTTATACTTAAGTTGCACCAGACAGATATAAACTGGTGTCATTTTTTTCCCCTTAAAGCTTCAGAAATTTCACACCTTTTCTTGGTAATGTATTCAAATATCAAATAGCTCCTGGTCCTGGGAACTTTCCCTTTTGTTATTTAATATAAATGTCTTGTCCTGATCTTATTTCTGCTTTCTTAAGATTCAATGAAAGAAATACAAGTTTTTAAATTACGTGAAGGCAATGAAAGTTAATTTTTAAAAGCCTACAGTTAAATTTAATAGTCTTGTATTTTAAAAACTGCTGTTTTATTTTACTCTTCATAGTATTTGCCATGTGAATGTATTTACCCGCATTAGAGAATTTGTACCATGGGAAATATTTGTTGCCACATTACAGACCTTATTAACTTCAATGGTTATTTTAAAATCAAGCAAATTAATAAGCTGTAATTAAGTGGTAAAACAATGAAATTGCTTAAAACATAGACTTTTAAAGAATGTAATTTTCTGCCAGGCACAGTGGCTCATGCCTGTAATCCCAGCACTTTCGGAGGCCAGGGCCGATGGACCATGAGGTCAAGAGATCGAGACCATCCTGGCCAACATGGTGAAAACCCCATCTCTAATCAAAACACAAAAATTAGCCTGGCATGGTGGCGCGTACCTATAGTTTCAGCTACTCGGGAGACTGAGGCAGGAGAAGTGCTTGAATCTGGGAGGTGGTGGTTACAGTGAGCTGAGATCGAGCCACTGTACTCCAGCCTGGGGACAGAGCAAGACCCTGTCTTAAATAAATAAATAAATAAATAAATAAATAAATAATAAAGAATGTAACTTTCTATTTTGCATGTTTTTAACATTTCAGACTGGGAACAGAACAACAGGTAAACAATCACAGCTGAATTTCAGCACATTCACTGTGCCAAGTCTCAAGCTAGATCTGGGGCCTGTGGAATTGTCTGTTCTTTTTAGTTTTGCTTCGTTTCTGTTTTGCTTTTTGAGACAGGGCCTTGCTCTGTTGCCCAGGCTGGCGATGCAGTGGCACAATCATTGCTCATTGCAACCTCGAAAATTCCTGTGCTCAAATGATTCTCCCACCTCAGCAAGTAGCTGGGACTACAGGTGTACACAACCACACGCAGCCAAAACTGTGACCGAAAGATGCCGTAAGTGGTGTATTCGTCCATTCTCACACTGCTATGAAGAACTACCTGAGACTGGGTAATTTACGAAGAAAAGAGGTTTAATTGGCTCATGGTTCTGCAGGCTCTACAGGAAGCACGGCTAGGAAGCCTCAGGAAACTTACAATCATGGTGGAAGGTGGAAAGGAAGCAAGCATGTCTTACCAAAGTGGAGCAGGGCAGACAGGGAGTGAAAGGGGAAGTGCTACACACGCTCAAACAACCAGATCTCGTGAGAACTCACTCAGTGTCACCAGAACAACAAGTGGGAAATCCACCCCCATGATCCAATCACCTCCCACCAGGCTCTTCCCCCAGTTCTCCTGAGATTTGGGCAGGGACACAAATTCAAACCACTTATATCAGTTGTCTTAATAGAAACAAAAATTCAGTGTTGCAAGCCACTCTTAAATAGCAGGGTTGACTTCTTCCTATTCCAACCAAAAGAAAAAACACCCGAGTGTGCATGTGTGTGAGGGGACCATGATAAAAATAAAATAGAATGACATTAAAAGGCCTATGTGGTGCACTGTGTACCACGGGGTGCCACATATCACTTGAGTTTCAGTATTTAACACGACGAGCACAAACTTGGTATTCAACCAATGTATAAAAATTTCCATAAAAACACGCATTTAAGAATTGGGAGTATTTTTTATATATTTGAAAATTAATGTGTTATTTTCATAGATCAAATCCAATAAGGATTTTAAATAACGCTGTAGTTATTAACATCAAAGGAAGAACATACATTTTATTTTAAAATTCCCACCTGAAATGGTGGAGGTGGCTGCACATCGCGGAATGTCTGTAACGAGGGACCTGTGTGTATCAGGACGGAGAGCTGGGGTAGCTGCTTCCTGGGAATATCTGTCAGGAACCTGCCATTTGGTTAGAGCCAGTCATGGTGCTGCACACGGAGCAGTGACTGTCTACTGGGGGAGCCAGAGGCTACAGGAGGAATTATGCAAAAGTGAAATCGCGAGGATGCCAGCCTCAGGGAGGAGGAGCTCGGTGCTGGGGCCTGGGACAGTGACTGTCTACTGGGGGAGCCAGAGACTACAGGAGGAATGATGCACAATTGAAATTGCAAGGATGCCAACTGCAGGGAGGAGGAGCTGGGTGCTAGGTGTTGGGGCCTGGGCACATGGGACTTGAGGCAGAGGGGAGGCCTCCCAGGCTGAGAGACCATGACGTTGAGGCCTCAGCTGGCCCCAGAGGCAGAGAAAGCAGCAGAATAAATGAAATACCAGGAGAAATCAGAAAGGGAAAGTGAAAAGTTCCTGTAGAAAATTTAGATATAAAAGTATTTACTGAAGTGGCCTAATGGCAGACCAAGTTGTGGTGGGTGTCAGGGAGGAACAGTAAGTGCCCTCAAGCCTCCATCCCCCAAAAGACCATGAGGCATGTGCTGGGTCCTGGGAGTTCTGAGAAGTTGTGTGTGTCTGTGTGTTCACGTGTTTGTGCATGTGTGTGCATGTGTGCCTGTGATAGTGTGTACTTGCTTGTGTGTGCATGCGTGCCTGAGCGTGTGTGTATGCACATGTGTGTGCATGAGTGTACGTGTGTGTACCTGTGTGTGTGCATGAGTGTGGACGTGTGAGTGTGTGCGTGTGTGAGTGTGCATGCCTGTGCACGTGTGTGCATGTGTGTGTTTGTCTGTGCATGTGTGTGTATGTCTGTGCACGTGTGTGCATGTGTGTTTGTTGTTGTTGTTGTTTGTTTTCTGGCAACCCCATATAAAATCAGGGAGGAAGAATCCACAGAGGAATCCAGAAAAGCCACCGGGGAGAAGAGAAAGCCCCAGGGGGACCTGCAACTTCCTTCTGTCTGCCTCGAGCCTCTAAGTGTAGACAGAATTTATTTTGTCAGAACATAATGGGAAAATGGTCCAATATATTTTTAAACCAATGTTTCTTTTGTTTTTCTTAATATACAATCAATATGCTTCCAGTTCATCTTACATATCTGAACAGGCTCACTTGAGTCCCCTCTTGCTCGGAGCTTTCATAAAATAAAGGAATAAAAATAAGCAGGGACTTAGGAGAGAGAGAGAGAACCGAAAAGGGGATGAAAGCTCAACAGGTGAGTTCAGGTGATTCTGGAAGTTGAAGGTGGTTGGACACGTGGCCTGGCCTCGCGAATGTAGGGAACTAACGCCACTGCCTCAGGAAGGGGAACCCACACAGGAGGTGGAGGGGCATCACCAAGCCCAGGAGAAATCAGAACCGAGAAGCCCTGAAGGCCAGGACGGTGGGGAGGGCGGGAAGTGGGATGAGTCTGTCTTTGCGTTTGATGAAAAGCAGAATGCACAGACCCCTGCTGCCCCCTCCACACACAGATGTGCAGCTGCTCCCTGGACCCCCACACAGGCCAGCAGGCAGGGAGCTCAGCTGGAGGCCTTACCCTGCGGGGCTGTGGTCCCTAAGACGCCTGCACAGCTCAGGACGCGGGCAGGCGTCTTCCCAAACCCGGAGCCCCATGCAGGGCCTGCCAGCCCTTTCCTCTCCAGTTCCAAGGGGTGGATGGAGCCTGGAGCCTTCTCCTCTCAGAAAACTGTCCAGCCCCAACCCAGGACCCCTGAATTCATTAATGGTTTTCAGATTGGGATTCTTTCAGTTCCAACAATAATGTACACACACACACACTCTCACACTCACATTCTTTCAATTATTTCTAAAACATGGTCTAAGGTTTCTAATGTCAAAGTAAGATTTAAAAGTGTTTTCAAACATTCAAAGTTTCAATAAAAGATCTTGTGTGCATTTTTTTCCCCAAAAGCTAACTGGCGTTGTGTTTCAAACAAGAGAATGAGGGAGGATCCCAAGTACAGTCCCAGACATGGAAGAAGTGCTAGTGCCAGCAGGGGAAGGGTGAAGGGGAGCCCCCGGGAGAGCTGGGGACCTGGCCTTGGGGGAGCAGGATGGAGAGACTCTTCCAGCCCTTAATGAAAGGGGCTGATGTGCTTCCCTGCATCTTGAGGAATCTTCTAGCTCCAACGAAAAGTTTGGGTGCAGAGGAGTGATAGGTAAAAGAAAATTATGAAAGCCAGGAAAAATAAAACAAAAAGAAAAATCTGTACAAAGAAAGGAAATTGTAGTCTACTTTGGACGGTGGTTGTGACCGTGTGTATGTGTGTGTGTGTGTGCACGTGCAGTGGAGTTTGAGGAATACATCCACTGAATTAACCATAGGAGAGAGTCAGTACCCAGCTTCTAACCCTAAATAATCAGAAAGCAGCAGTATAAACGTGCTACTTAAAATACAAAATGGAACGCTAGGAAAAACATCTAAAAGAGTCAACAGTTAATTTGATTCTTTTTTTTTTTTTTTTTTTTTTTAAGATGGTCTCACTCTATTGCTCAGACTGGAGTGCAGGGGCACACTCATGGCTCACTGTAACCTCTAGCTCCTGGCCTCAAGCCGTTGTCTGGCCTCAGCCCAGAGTAGCTGGGACCACAGATGTACTCCACCATGCCCAGCAAATTTCCTTTTAGTTTTTTACTTGTAGAGACAGAGTGTCCCTGTGTTGCCCAGGTTGGTCTAGTACTCCTGGGTTCAAGCTATCCTCCCACCTCAACCTTCTCCGTGCTTGGATTACAGGCATGAGCCACCACGCTCAGCCCAATAGCTGATTATTTTGCCCTGTGGATTAGGAGTCGGGGCTGGGGTGGAGGTGGGGTGGGCAGGAGATGTTCTTTACAACGTTCTCTTTGGAGTGTGAGCGGACATTTGAGACTGTGCTGCTGCACTGATTTGATTTTCATTCAGCAGCAGGAGGGGCGGGTAGGGGCAGCTGTTGGTGGGTCCTGTCCCTCCCGGTTCCATCTTCACCCACAAACCCGGAGCAGCAGCCGCAGTCCGGAGCGTGGCAGGAAGCCCTGGGATCTCCTTTCTAGGTGTGTTGCCCTGACATTCAGCACAAGGCAGGTGGAGGGCGGGGGTCAGGAGAGAAGTGTTTTCAGAGAGAAGCAGAGGGATCAGCTGGTCCTCGCTACCTTTGTTCTTTTTCGTTTTCACAAAATCTCTTCCTGAAAGAAAAGTAACCCTTTCCTTGCGGTGAAAAGCAACGTTTCTGAGGTAAAAAGTTGAGGATCTTCTCCCCAGTGAGGGAAATACCGTTATAAAAATGGAGTCCAGCCAAGAGTGTCTGTCTGTCTGTCTTCCTAAGGAACTAGTCTTCACTAAACGGTGCTTTTCTGAGTGACAGCCTGGAGTAAAACAGTAGGAAAATGAGACTAAAACGGGCTGCATGATGAGAGGTGTGAAACTTCACTCTAATGGGGTTCATGGAAAGGCTGTTGAGTCTTTACTTGATAACTTAACACGAATTAATCAAAGTTAATTCTAATCAGATGCAGTCTGTTTTTTTGCAGATAGTTGCAAAAGGACTGAACGGTGAGAAAATGGAGGCAGAAGATGCGGAACAGTATTTTAGGAATTTGGTATTGAATGATAAGATAGATACTGACAACAGTGAATGGGGGAAAAGAGGGGCAAGGAAATTTTTCAGATTTGTTGCGTTTTCTTGCCCTTTGATGTGTCTTTCTTAATCTCTGCATGTTTCACTCATTTTACTTGTTTGCCTGGAACCTAAACCCTGAGGTTGAAACTATAACCCTGTTTGGCTACTTGTAGTTTTAATTTTAGAAAAAAGAATAGATGAATTTCTCTAGATAGGCACAACACACATATTTGAATGGGTTTCCTTGAGCTCTCTGCTATGTTTGTTGTGGCAAAACATTGTTTCCTAGTCAAAATAATCTTCTCAAGAGTCCTTTGAAAACAACCACAAATTTTAGGAATACAACGTTGTTCCCGAAGTGAGTCTTACCTGCCCTCCCTCCTCTGCCTGGGGGTGCCTTCCATCAGCTGGGAGTTGTGTGTCACCTGGACATGGAAGAAACACAGGAGCACGTTTTGGAAGCATTCATCAACAGCAAGTGGGGTTGCAAATCCGAGGAGATGAGCAGAGCTCTCGACATTCACTGTGGGCAAAGGCAAGAACCTAAGTCCAGGAAAATACCGTAACCCACGCAATTACCTTGAGACAGAAAAGAACTCGTAGTGAGCGAGCATGAGCAAGTGTGGCCTGGAAGAAATTGGAGAGGAAAATAAGAAGGCAGTCTGTGGGAAGAAGTTAAGTGTGCCTGGAACCGTGGCTTATTCCATTTGGGTTCCATGAAAGCTGTAGGAGGAAGGGGCTTTTACAATTTCTACTTTACAGAATTGGTGAGAGCCAGGACCGAAGCCCAGGTCCAGCTGAGCAGGCAGGGGGTTGCTGACCACAGGGCTCAGCTGCCTCGGGGATGGGGCCAGTTCAGCGACAGTGAGGCAGGAAATCACACCAGGGCATTGTATTTTGCAATACCTGGACCCAGATACCTGCCTTCATTACCACTTTGCCCCAGTGACCTGGGGCTCCCTGGTTGCTCTGGCTTCATGTTGCATTGATTTCACCCCTGGTTCTTTAAAATGTGCCATTCACACTCTGACACTGCCCGTCCACACCGCTTCCCAAGTCTCTGCCAAGATTCTGATAAATGGAAATATACACCCTGGCCCAAGCTTGCATCCTTGTGTGGTCCAAAGGGGATGAGTGTTCTGAACACCTGCCCCCGTCATTAGGAGTTCAGAGAGGCGAACATGAGACTTAACACCAGGATATGGTTAAAACAGTGCTGGGATGGCTGAGAGGTCAAACAAGGCACTGAGAAGCAACCTGGAACTCTAAGCAACAGCAAGGCATTACCTCCAGCCTGGAAAGACAAAGGAAGGAGTCATTGTCGCTGGCATCAGAGTCAGGGGCCATCCCAGGACACTGGGCCCACTGGCTGGCTGGTGGCCCCTCCTGGCCTCCTGGACCTGCAGTTCTCCGGCTTCCACAGGTGGGTGGGGGCAATTTCTCTCCGAGTCACCTTCCCCTAGGTCTTGGTGGCTCTGCTTCCCTGAGTGGGCTCTGACTGGCTGGCGGCCCCTCCCTCTGCCCCAGGGCTGCTTCCTCTGCATGAGAACAAGACTTACCAGGCTGGCCCCTCTCTGACATGCACAGGTCCCAGGCCATGGGTAGCCCGTGGGGAGTCTGCAGCCGACGAGAGACCAGCGCTCCGAGGGAGGGGCTGCTCTGGCTTCTGCATCACTGGCCCCTTAGAGTCACCTTTGGTGTCCCTGGATTCCTGGCCTCGTCGTGCTGAGAAACACGGGGCCTGACCCCTGCCTCCACATTCATGTGGGGACACCTCAGCAGTGGAAGAGAGGATCTAGCCTTTCACCCTTGGAACCACCATCCAGTTGGATCTTTCCCATCTCCAGCGCTGGGAGATGCTTCTTCCAGAGGGCGCCTTCTAATCAAGTTGGTTTCTCTGGCCGAGCAATGAGCCCCATGCCTCGGTCTGCTCTTGTTCCCAAGTTCAGCCCAAGCCTTACCAAGGTGAGTGTGGGTTTGTGTGTCTGCCAATGCCTACATATCTAAGCTCTTTCAAAACAGGGGTGCAGACTTTTTCCATAAACAGCTGGGCGTTGAAGGTCGGGTGGTCTCCTGGGCAGCTACTCAGCCTTGCCATTGTGGTGTGAAAGTAGCTACAGATGCTGTGGCACGAATGACATGGCTGAGTCCCAATAAAGCTTTATTTACAAAACCGGAAACCAGCCTGGGCCAATGTTTACAGTCACCCACTCCACCCTCGTTAAGAATCAGGGAACTGAGGGCGGGCCCCCAGAGGCGATTTCAGTTCTCAGAAAACCAGGAAGAATTTATTTCCATATTGACAATCTGAGTCTTAGCACTCACCTAGATTTTTGACATTTCAGAGGCCAAATTTCTAACACAACTCTGGATGTGAAATATTAAATATTTAATGAGGAGAAGGGGTATCTGCCAAAGAACTATTTTTATACGGAGCACCAAGAAATGATTTCCTCCTGTTTCATATTTAATGAAGAGAAGGGGTATCTGCCAAAGAACTATTTTTATACGGAGCACCAAGAAATGATTTCCTCCTGTTTCATATACTCAAATGTCTTTACAGCCTGGGAGAATGCCCGGTAGGAGGGGACAGCTGCCACTGCCAGCCACAGCTCCCTCGTAGGGTGGCTCTGTGGTACCCAAATCTCCTCTGTGCCTTGGAGGAGTCCTAGGGCTCTGTGGAAAGGGATCGGTGGTCTGTTCATCTAATTTAGACATAAACCATGATGAAGCATTAATTTGTCTGACTGGAGTCCTCCAGCCTCCTGTGTACCTATTCGGATGCTTTCCTTTTTCCAATTCCTCCTCTGTTTGGAGGGACTGTGAGCCTGGCCATCTGAGGACAGCATGTGTGTTGTGAATCTGTGTACTTCCAACCCGGCACGTGGGAGTGGGCACACACACACATGTGCACCAGCCCTGGAAACTGTGATAACAGCTCTCTCTTATGTGGATCACAGGGTGTGTCTACATGGAAGTGTCTCTCACACCTGCCATGAGGAGATATGGTGCAGAAATCCACAATTATATGTCTGGGAATTTTACATGCCAATATTTCGCAGAGGTGAATTCATGTCTGCATTCCCAGAGACGTTTGCTGGACGGCCCAGGATATTCAATGACATTTGCTTAATTCTGGATGTCCATGAACAAGGGGTATGTGAATTTCATGGGTGGTGTCTTAGTTTGAGGTCTATAACAAAATACCACGGACCAGGTGACTTTTAGGCAATAAACAAGCATTTCTCACAGTTCTGGAGACTGGAAGTCGGAGATCAGGGCACCAGCAGGGTTGGGCTCTGATGGGGGCTCTTGCAACTGCCGACTTCTCACTGTGTCCTCACACTGCAGAGGATGCAGGAGAGCTCCCTGGGCCCCGTTGGTGAGGGCTCTGATCTTGTTTTTGAGACTCCACCTTTCCCACCTCATCATCTCCCAGAGGCTCCAGCTCCTCACACCATCACACTGAGGGAGACAAGCTCAACACAGAATGCAGGGGAACTCATTCCATCCATTGCAGGTGGCGTAGTGGGAAATACGCCTCCTGCTCTCCAAACACAGAGGCCTTTGAAACGTTACTAGAAGTGCTTATTAACTGCTGTTTGCTGGAGTAAATATCATAGTAAATGGCACCACTTCCAGCCCAGAAGACGGACAGGAGACCTGATATTCTGACCCAGGGGCTCAGGGAGTGTGGGCTCCAGTTAGAGATCCTGGGTGCCGCTGCATGTCCAAGCCACATGATGGCTTTGCTTCCTGGAGCCACCCACCCTGCCGCTGTTGGGGGTCTGCGCTGGCCTGTGCCCTGGGGACCCTCCCCGCCGGCAAGCTGGCTCAGGCCAGTGATGCTTCCTGCCTTTGTGGCAAGCAGGCAGTGGGTCCAAGGGGAGGCAACCTTGGAGGGAGGCTGGGCCTCGTCAGGTTTAGGGCTCTGGGCTCCTGTGTGGTCAGTCCAGCTCCTCAGAGCCTGGGCTCCTGCACAAGCATTTGGGGCTAAAGACTGATAATGAAAAGAGCGCATGCCTGCCTGATCTCATCCTCTACAGCAGCCGTGGGGGCCCCGAGAGCCAGCTATGGGTGGGAGATGTGGTCCAGGGGCTCAGGTCCCGGCAGCAAATCTCTCAGCTCCCCAGGAATCTCAGCTCTCCCCAGTCGGCGTCACAGGGTCTGCTTGTCTATTTACAAAATGGGTAACACTTGCCCTCCACCAGAGCCCAGCCCCGGTAAAAGTGGGGAGGAGCCCCTTCCTAAAACTGTACTTAGGCCGGGCACAATGGCTCATGCCTGTAATCCCAGCACTTTGGGAGGCTGAGGCAGGCGTATTACCTGAGGTCAGGAGTTTGAGACCAGCCTGGTCAACATGGTGAAACCCCATCTCTACTAAAAGAAATACAAAAATTAGCTGGGCATAGTGGTGGGCACCTATAATCCCAGCTACTCGGGACGCTGAGGCAGGAGAATTACTTGAACCCGGGAGGTTGCAGTGAGCTGACACGGTGCCACTGCACTCCATCCGGGCAACAGATTGAGACTCCATCACAAACAAACAAACAAACAAACAAACAACTGAAATCAATGTTTTTAAACTTGGGGATGCAGGTAAGACCTCACTGTGAAGCTGTGTCCATGTTGTTTAATCTAACCCGTGAACCCTGGGACACAGGAAGGGATCCAGGGCTGCTTGGTCAATGGGTGGCCGCACGCACACCTGGCTAAGAGGGTTAGAAAGCATCCAGCTGCCACTCTAAAAGCTCAGCCACTCACCTGTACAGCCACCCACTCCAACTATCTCGGCATGCGTGTTTTAACAGCGTTTCAGCAGAACCAAAAGTTGTCAGAAGGAAAAGATGTCCCAGTATGAGACACGTTTGTTACTTCAGCTCTAATTTTTAACACCTAATTCCTAGCTGGAAAGTATTTAGCCATTTTAATAATACAAGTTTGTGAAGAATAAATTAAAATGATGATTGTTGCAAGTCACTGCCATTGGAATGTTTGTCTGTGTCTATTACTAACAGTGCACCTTGAATCACAGCAGGACCAAGCCAACATCTGGCAGAGGGGTCTCTGCGCCTCACCAGGTGCCCCTCACCAGTGATGACGTCGTCTCTGAGCACCTGCCACCCCTCCCACTTCAGCATTCGGTGTGGGCTCTGGCATGTGGTCAACGTTCAATACACATTTACTAAAATAACGAATTAATCCTGCATTTGGAGAAATTTTTGTCCAGTTGGGAGACGATCTGTCTGCTTCACTGCTTTACCAAACAGAAATGCCATGGGAAAAATGCAATGCAGACTGTTCTTTTCAGGGGAGACAGTCAAGGCTCTCTGGGGAAGGTGGCCATATGGCTGCACACAGAGGGTTGTGTAGTGCTGAGCTACAAGGAGGCGGCGGAAAGGGCTTTGCCTGGAGAGTGAGTACAGACAACCCACAAGAACCTTGGGCAGCCGCACACAAAGGAAAGCAGTAGACGTGTGTATTAGTCCGTTTTCATGCTGCTGACAAAGACATACCCAAGACTGGGCAATTTATAAAAGAAAGGGGTTTAACTGGACTCAGAGTTCCACGTGACTGGGGAGGCCTCATAATAATGGAAGAAGGCAAGGATGAGCAAGTCACGTCTTACACGGATGGCAGTAGGCAAAGAGAGCTTGTGCAGGGAGACTCCCATTTTTAAAACCAACATATCTTGTGAGACTTATTCACTATCATGAGAACAGCACAGCACAGGAAAGACCCACCTGCATGATTCAATGACCTCTGACCAGGTCCCTCCCACAACAGGTGGAAATTCAAGATGAGATTTGGGTGGGAACACAGCTAAACCATATCAACATGTGTGTACCTGTGTCTGTGCCTGTGCTGTGTGCATGAATGCATGTATCCATGAGGCATGTGCCTGTGTGTGCCTGTGTGTGTGTGCATGTATCCATGATGCATGTATGTGCCTGTGTGTGCATGCATGTATGGGTGATGCCTGTGTGTACCTGTGTGTACACACATGTACCCCTGATGCACGTGTGTGCCTGTATGTGCATGCATGTACCCATGATGCATGTGTGTGCCTGTGTGTGTGCATGTACCCATGATGCATGTGTATGCCTGTGTCTTGCTGTGTGCATATGTGTATGTACCTATGATGCATGTGTGTGCTATGTGTATGCATGTACCAGTGATGCATACATGTGCCTGTGCCTTGCTGTGTGCATGCATGTATGTACTTATGATATGTGTGTGTCTGTGTGCACATACGTGTGTGGTTGTGCTGGTGCTTGTCTTGGAAGGAGACAGAGTGGGAGCAGTAGGGAGACAAGGAAGGACACATTTCACATTGATTCCAGGACTCTCAAGGTAACCCTCACACCTCACTTTCCTTAGAACTGTGTACACGGGTCCTAGAAGAGGATGATGTTTGGAAACAAAACCTGGAGTGCTCTAAGTTTGCTCCCTTCTCCTTTAATGACCCCTCCAAATGTCCACAACGAGTGTAGAGCAGGTTAGTATCCAGGACCCAGTGAAGCCAGAAAGGCCCCATCTCCAGGAGGGTATGGCAGGAGGAAGGAAGGAAACCCTGGGAAGTGGGGCCAGAGTCAGCCAGCAGCACCTTTGAGTCCCCCGGGGGCCCCTAACTTCTTCTCCCTCCATGTGCAGTGGGCAGGGTCTCCTCTAGGGGAGGGGCCTCATGTCATCCCATCCTGTCCCCCATAGGCTGTGGTCACAGCTTCACTCCATAGCCAGACGCACCCACAGGCCATGGGCTCCACACTGCCATTATTAGAAAAATAATTATGCACGTCTTGGCTAAACTCCAAGCGAGCTGTCCAAAGAGGGCCTTCTAATTAGCATGGTCTCTAATTCCACCCGAGGAAGAGTTGATTCTCCATTCCTGGAGATGCAGTCACCTGGAATCATCACAGAAAAAAAAACGCCTGAGATTTTGTCTTATTGCAAAATTCAGGAGTGTAATTCCAACTTACCGTGGAAATAAAAACATATCTTAGGTTATGAAGGAGTTTAATCAAGACACAACCTTAGGCTTTCAGTAAGTGAATTGTTCTGGCCACTGTATTTGGGGCCCTGTGACATGGGTTTGCCTGACGTTTCCCTTGTCCTCACTTGTGCACTATTCACCTCGCTGTACAGAAACAAGCATGTGTGCACACACGGGAACACGCACCCACATACATGCACCAGTTCTTAAAAATAGACATATTCTGCTGCTTCGTACGTTTTGTCTAAAGGGAACTCCATTTCCACTCTTGTTTCCACAATACCTGTGTGATGCCAGTAGCAGGGACTCCTGTGTCCATCACTCCCTGCCAGACAGAGGCCAAGCTGCCATGCCACTGGGGCTGTGCCGCCTTCATCCTGTGTCTCCAACACCAAAACATGTCACCTCATCCCTGGAAGGTGTTCAGAACGCATTTGTTTAATGGGCAGAACTTTGCCCTGACTCAAGTATATCCTGTTCTTTGGCCTACTCCACCTGTGGGAGGTGTACACATCCCGCCTGGCTTATGGACAGATCGCCGCGCTGTGTAGGAGGCTCGTCCAGCGGCAGCCTTGACCAACGCGAACCAAAAAAGGGCAGCAAGGCCAGGTGCGGTGGCTCTCGCCTGTAATCCCAGCTACTCGGGAGGCCGAGGCAGACGGATCACGAGGTCAGGAGATTGAGACCATTCTGGCTAACATGGTAAAACCCCGTCTCTACTAAAAACACACACACACACAAATTAGCTGGGCGTGGGGGCGGGAGCCTGTAGTCCCAGCTACTCGGGAGGCTGAGGCCGGAGAATGGCGTGAACCCGGGAGGCGGAGCTTGCAGTGAGCTGAGATCACGCCACTGCACTCCTGGGCAATAGAGAGAGATTCCGTCTCAAGAACAAACAAACAAAAACAAACAACAACAACAAAAAAACAAAAACGGCAGCAAGCCTCATCCGTCTTGAGGCCCTAGGCCCGTTCAGCAACTTCACAGCTGACGGGGAGTTGAGGAGGGTGCGGGGGGCACTGGAGGCCTCCCTTTTTTCTGCAGACGCAGCGGAGCGTGCAGAAGGCAGGGCCGCTCTGTCAGGGCCCCTCCTCCCGGGCCTCCCCCCACTGCCTGATTTCTGGAAGCCTCAGTGTTCAATAATTCAGGAGAAGCGCGAATCAGCATATCTTACAGCATATTTGATGTGCAGCACACAGAATGCAGACGGCTTCATTTCAATTTGCCCCTTTGTTGCCAATAAAAGCCCAACGAACACCCTGAATGACCGCGCTCGCCAACGCCCAGTCCCTGCGCCTCCGCTCCTCGGGAGGGGCACCGAGTCCTGCTGCGCCCGCCTCCCGCCTCCATTGTTCCTTCTGTATCATTTACCTGGGATCAAGTGACTTTCTCCATCCCGGGAATAAGGGCCCGGCTCCGTTTTCAGGCCTCTTCTGATCTCCGGAGCTAATTGGCTCAGGTGTAAACCAAGCCAGCAGGGCTGGGACTTTGAAGTGAGTCAGCCGCGCAGCGCGCCTGGGAACATCCCTGTCTGCGTGTCAAATACCAGCCGGCCAGGCACGCTGCTCGGGCCCACTAATAAAACACCGGCCATCGCGGGGCAGTACAAGGCTCCCATCCATGCGGGTGCTTCATTGCGAGCTCATCATTAACTCTGCAGGCTGGGCCTGGAATGCAATCCAACCCGTTTTTAATGAGAGGGGGTGTCTGTGCCCGTGGGTGCGAGTGTGGCCCAGGGTGACACCGGCTGTTTCTTCTCTACGTATGGAGCCACCTACGCTTTGATCAATAATGCTGTTTCGCTTTGAAAAGGGGCTCATTTTGTCAGGATGTGGCAGGAAGGCCTCCCCGCCCCTGCGCCTGTGGTCTGTGTGTCCAGCACGCGCAGTGATGGAAAGGTCGGTCCCCAGCACCCGAGGACACTTGCTGTGTTGCCCGGCACCACCTATTCTCAGACGCTTTAAAGAGGGCTCCCCCCTACGGGGCGCATGCCTCAGTCTATGTTCGGGTTATCAATGCAATTGCTGCTTTAAAAAGAACAAAAGCAGAAAGTGCAGCTGACTCCTTCAGACTCTGATTTTGCAGATTCCCTTTCTTTTTAAATGCAAACCTATTGAATGGAAACGAGGTGAGGAATAACGTCCTTTCTCAAACCTTCCTGTGACCTCTGGAAGTGTCCACATGACTTGCTCATGCTATGCATTGTGCCATAGCCCTGAGCTTCTGTTCCTGTGTCATCTCTGATCTATGGGCTTCCGACCACGTGGATCCAGGCTGAACACACGGCTCCTTTCAGAATTGTGAATGTTAGTTGAGTATTTTGAGAAACTGAACATCCGTTCACATAATGACATGATACATTACAGAACGGACACACGCTCTAACGTTATCCAAACTGTGGTCACATCGGACTTCACTAGCCTTCGCCTTGGGGGCTGCAAACATCCAGGCCCTGGATACATAAATGTGCTTGGGGACATTCGGTGGCTGTATTCATGTGCTTGGGCTGCCAGGACAAAACGCTGCAGACGGGGCCTTAAACAAGACCTTTATTCTCTCAGTTCTGGAAGCTGCAACCCAAGGGTAAGGTGTCTGCAGGACTGGTTCCTCCAGAGGCCTCTCTCCTGGGCCTGCAGACTGCACCTGTCTTCCTGGATCCTCACAGCATTGTTGTCCCTGCATGTCTGTGTCCTAACTTCTCCCTTCTTCTAAGAACACCAGTGGATTGGATTAGGGCCTGTGTGTATAATCTCATTTTCAGGTAATTACCTCTTTAACGACTCTGTCTTCAAACACAGTCAGCGTTTGAGGTGCTGGGAGTGAGGACGTCAAAGTGTGAATTTTGAGGGAACCGATTCAACCCATCACAGTGGTCAGACTGGAGAAACACCAACTTTGGCGAAACACAACCCACCTGTGAGGTAGTTGTGGGATCCTTCCTCTAACACGGGAGGACTCGCACGACGACAGTCCCAGGGAGAGGCCCTGGGCGGTGGCACCCAGAGGGCTGTGTGCCTGTCCAAGTATGGAAGGGCCCAAGTGCATGTGCCTCCAGAGCCCCCTGAGGGAATGGGATTAAATTTTAGGGTGATTCTGAATCCTACCGCCCAAACCGCATGGACTCCCACCTGCCTCCAGGGAAGGACGGCTGATAAACAGGGAAAGGGAACCCTTGTTTCCTGTGATCTGTGTGGCTCATGGAAAGGTCCAGCTACCAACTGACTCGGCACCAGCAGCTCCTCCTGCGGCCGGGAAGGGCCCTGTCTGGGCCACAGCAGCCCTGGCAGGAGGCATTGGTAGTTGTGAGACGGTGTCTGTGGACTGCGGCCTACTGTCACTACCTGTGTGGGGCGCTGGTGTTAGAGCTGCTGATCTGGGCGTCAGCATCAGAAACAACCCCAGGGGATGGACAGAGAAAAAATAGGCCCCAGAGAGTCGTCCCAAGGTACTCACGCGAGGCGAGGCATGCCGGAGACCCTCCGAGAGAGCCAGGAGGAGTTTGCCTAGGGAGGGACAGTCACACTCCTTTGTGCCTATGGCCTGGTCCACCCACAAATCTGGAAGACTTGAGATACAGGCTGCAAATCCTGCCCACCCCAGACAGCTCATGTGATCAGTGTTACGTCAAAAGCGTATTTTCCTCTTTAGTTGTGGCAGACAGATGGAGAATCCCAGGCCCCTGGGCCCCTTTTCCTTGGCAGTCCTGCTCCTGCCCGAGAAGATGCTGCATTAACGGCAGTTGTACGTATCTTGGCTTACCTGTCTGCCTTCCCACTCCTTGCAGTTTGAGAGATGAGGAGAGGGGAAGGTGGCAGTAAAGAAGCAGTGAGTAATTACGATGCAGAAATTAGAAATATCTCTGGAGACACAGGCACAATAAAAACAAAATAAAATACACTGCCAGGAGAAACAGCTCTGCACAAAAACACGAGAAACCTTGGTGGAGAATCTTCAGAGAACCAGAAACAAGAAGGTGTCAGAGAACAGACACCGTGGAGACTAATAAAAATTTACTTTGTATAGCACTTTGCTTTACTTTCCTATTGGTGGAGATAACACATATTGCTGTTCCTATGAGAGATGCTGATGGAGAGCATTCAGATTCAAAAGTCAGCAGGATCTAATTGAAAGATTCAGTGGTGGCTACATGGAAAATAAAACGCACACGCACACACACACACACGTAATAAACTGAAGTTTTGACATGAATGTTCATTGATGTTTTATTTACATTAATAAGACAAAAGTGAAACAGCAAAAACATATGTTGGGCTTGTTCATCAATGTAACAATGAGAGCAACTTCTTTGCTGAATTTTGCAGTAGTTTTTGAATATTCAAAGAATGCTTCCTTAGTTTCCTGTGCCATTCACAATGTAATAGCTGTAGAAACACCACATCTTAAAGTTATATCTGCATCATTACCATTTATCCATTACTCTTTCAAGTCTAGATGATCAAAAAACAATAAATCCAGCCTGATGCATAGCACTTGTCAATTTTGGTAGCGTGAATACTCCCACCATGGCAGATTTCAGGCCATCGCGTGGTGTCCGGTTTAAAACTGGAGTTAGCTGCATGGACCCACTGCTAAATCTCCTTCCACTCTGCAGGTGTGAGACGCAAATAACCTCAATTTAATTTTAAATTCTCCTATTGGTAGCCCTTCTGAAAAATTATACAAATTGTGATGCAAATAAAACACATAATTATGCACTTGGATATTAAGAAAAACTTTATTTTCCTTTCACAAGCAATGTATTTTAAATATAGTTGAGATCTTTATTGTAACTGTAACCAATACCTTTTCCTCCAACTTGCATAAGTTTCTCTTTCTTGGTCATTTGAATACAGATCTCATTGAAATTCTCGACGCCGCATCGTGAGCCCGCAAACTTTCCAGAGGTGCTTTGAAGACTTGTACCTCGTGCCCTCTTGACATTTCCAGGGAAACTGTGGCCATCGTCTCAGCAAAACAGTTTAAATATCTCGTCCTCAGTTTTTAATTATTACTGAGGAAGAAAGCCTGGGGAGCGAGGAACTACTTTAAGTGTCCAACCTTACCCCAAAGCACTGCTAATTAGAGCGCCGCGTTAAATGACTGCTCTGAACACAGTGGGGATGGACGTAGGAGAGGGCACCGCAGACAAAAAGGAAAAAAAAACAAAAAGAGTGAGCAGAGGCAGCTGGAGTGTGTTACCACCATGCCCAGTTCTGTCAGGTGGTGCAGAATTAGAATAAACATGGGGCTTTACAATGGCCCATTTACATGTTAGAAAACCATTTCACATCGAAAATAGCATCTAAGAAGGTCAAGGCACCTGCGTGGGTTTCCCATATAACTGCTAAAGTTTGGCAATGGCTGCTATCCTGGACTGTCTGCATGTTTTAATGTTCAGCACCTCCCCAGACATGAGCCGTGTGTCGGGATTGCTAGGAAATGGCAGCGAGTCCAGGGCGCAGCCTGGGCTGGCCCCATCACGGTTTGCTTGCATGTTCCACAGATCCGTCAGAATGACTGTGAAGCTGGGTTTCTCCAAGTTCAGTGACGTTTGAAAGAAAGATGCTGAGCGTCACAAAACGGTGGTGTTCCTCAGCATCCTGAGTAGAAGTGGGAGGTGACTCACAAAAATGCTCCAGCCCGTGGGAACCCCCAATCTCCCTTGCCCGCCTTCCAGCCGACTGCCCAGAACACCAGGAACTGCAACGCAGGGTACAATGACAGTGGCACCAAGCACGTCATGTGACCCTTCCTGTGAGTCACAGATGGGGAAACTGAGTCAGCTCATGGTCAGATAACGAAATCAGGAGTTTATTAGGAAGCTTGTCAGCCACTTTCCTGCCTCAGAAAGAAAGTCGTTTTGAGGACATGACTCTACGGAAACGCCCAGTTCTGGACACAATGAGAACATTGTTCTGGATTTCATAAGCACAAGCCCAGGGACATGATATTTCTATTCGCAGCTCACTGTCCCTCCAGGGGCTTTGGGGACACTTTTAAAAATCACATGCAATCTACAGGGGTCACAGATCTTACAGGGATCTTTTGGTTTTCATCATTTTATTTGTTTGTGTTTAAATAGGGGTGTTACCATGTGACACTGTCAAGGAATCGAAGACAAGGACCTTTGTATTGACTGCTTTGCACATAGAAGTTCAGTAAGGATGAAAATTCAGAGATGCCTGTATACAGGTCCCACCACACAGGTGTGGGCTCTACCTAGACAGAAAAAAAGCATTTGGTCATGGTGCAAAAATGACTTTTCTGGACTTCTGTGTTACATACCAGCTGTTCTGCTGTATCCATAGGGGGCTGTTTCTCCACATGCCACCAGGACATCATTATGATGCCACACACTTCTCACCTGGCCTGGCTTCTCCTGAGGACACCATTATAATGAGTCTCCCTGCATGACTTTGCAAGGATTACTTTTTAAGAAGCTTAGAGTTCATTACAGACATTATCCTGCAAATTCTCCAGGCACCCAGAGAAGTATAGTAATATATTTATTCCTCTTTTCCAAGCCACAGAGAAGAGCTTTGCCTGAGAAGGGGGTTTGTCTGTTGCCAGACTAATGCTCAATTCAGTTCCCAGTTAATTCAGCCTAAATAACCAATATGGGTGGGTGACCCCAGCCTAAAACAAGATTTCTCTAGGTATTATGTTTTGGTCTGAGATTTCCAGAATTCTTTTCGCTCCGCATTGCGTGTTTTTCATATGCAGATAACACATCAGTAATTCCTGATTCAGTGCCACTGCTTTATAGCTTGTAATCAGGCTAAATATTAGTTTTCTTTTTTGTTTCTTAAACTTTTATTTTAGGTTCAGGGGTACATGTGCAGGTGTGTTACACAGGGAAACTCCTGTCATGGGGATTTTTTGTACAGATTATTTCATCACCCAGGTACTAAGCCTAGTACCCAATAGTTGTTTTTTCTGATTCTCTCCCTCCTCCCACCCTCCACCCTCAGGTAGGCCCCAGTGTGTGTTGTCCCCCTCTTTGGGTTTATCTGTTCTCATCATTTAGCTTCGGCTTATAAGTGAGAACATGGAGTATTTGGTTTTCTGTTCCTCATTAGTTTGCTAAGGATAATAGCCCCCAGCTCCATCCATGTTCTTGCAAAGAACATGATCTCATTCTTTCTTAAAACTGCATAGTATTCCATGGTGTATATGTACCACATTTGCTTTATTCAGTCTACCACTGATGGGCATTTAGGTTAATTCCATGTCTTTGCTATTGTGAATAGTGCAGTGATAGACATATATATGCATGTATCTTTATAACAGAACAATTTATATTCCTTTGGGTATACACCCACTTATGGGATTTCTGGGTTGAATGGTAGTTCTTCTGTTTTTTAGCTCCTTGAGAAATCACCACACTGCCTTACACAAAGGTTGAACTAATTTACACTCCCACCAACAATGTATAAGCTCTGCAACCTAGCCAGAATCTGCTATATATATATATATATACACACACACATATATATATATATTTTGCCTTTTAATTATAGCCATTCTGATTGGTGTGAGATGGTATCTCATTGTGGTTTTGATGTGCATTTCTCTAATTATCAATAATATTAAACTTTTTCATATGCTTGTTGGCTGCATGCATGTCTTCTTTTGAAAAGTGTTTGTTTATGTCCTTTGCCCACTTTTAATGACGTTGGTTGATTTTTGCTTGTTAATTTATTCAAGTTCTTTATAGATGCAGAATATTAGACCTTTGTCAGGTGCGTAGTTTGCAAATATTTTCTCCCATTCTATACAGTGTCTGTTTACTCTGTTGATACTTTATTTTGCTGTGCAGAAGCTCTTAAGCTTAATTAGATCTCAATTTTTAATTTTTGCTTTTGGTGCAATTGCTCATGGCATCCTCGTGATAAAATCTTTCCCAGTTCTTTTGTTTAGAATGGTATTACCTAGGTTGTCTTCCAAGGTTTTTATAATTTTGGGTTGTATGTTGAAGTCTTTAATTCATCCTGAGTTAATTTTTGTATATGATGTAAGGGAGGGGCCAAGTTTTAATCTTCTGTATGTGACTAGCTAGATATGCCAGCACCATTTATTAAATAGGGAATCTTTTTCCCATTGCTTGTTTTTGTAAGATTTGTAGAAGATCAGATAGTAGTAGTTGGGCAGTCTTATTTCTGGGTTCTTTATTCTGTTCCATTGGCCTCTGTATCTGTTTTTGTACCAGTACCGTGCTGTTTTGGTTAATATAGCCTTGTAGTATAGTTTGAAGTCAGATGCTGTGATACTTTCAGCTTTTTTCTTTTGCTTAGGATTGCCTTGGATATTTGGGCTCTTTTTTGGTTCCATATGAATCTTAAAATAGTTTTTTCTAGTTCTGTGAAGAATGTCATTGGTAGTTTGATAGGAATAGCATTGAATCTGTCAATTGCTTTGAGCAGATGGCCATTTTAATGATACAGATTCTTCCTATTCTTGAACATAGAATGTTTTTCCATTTGTTTTTTTCATGTCCAGTTTCTTTAGACAATGTTTTGTAATTCTTATTGTAGAGATCTTTAACCTCCCTGTTTAGCTGTATTCCTTGGTATTTTATTTTCTGTGGCAGTTGTGAATGGGATTGAATGTCTGATTTGCCTCTGATTTGCCTCTTGGCTTGGTTGTTTCTGGTATATAGGAATGCTACTGATTTTGTATGTTGACTTTGTATCCTAAAGCTTTGCTGAAGTTGTTTATCAGCTGAAGATACTTTGGGCCAATGTTATGGGGTTTTCTAGGTATAGAGTCATGTTGTCTGCAAACAAGGATTGTTTGATTTCCTTTCTTTGTATTTAGATGTCCTTTATTTCTTTCTCTTGCCTAATTTCTATAGCCAAGTCTCTCAGTACTTTGCTGAATAGGAGTGGTGAGAGAAGGAATACTTGTCTTGTGCTAGTTTTCAAGGGAAGTGCTTCCAGCTTTTGTTCATTCAGTATAATGTTGGCTGTGGGTTTGTCATAGATGACACTTCGTATTTTGAGGTATATTTATTCAATGCCTACACAGGACAGATCACTGAGACAAGAAATTAGCATACATATTCAGTATCTGAATTGAGAGTTTTTAACATGAAGTGATGTTAAATTTTATCGAAAATCTTTTCTGCGTCTATTGAGATGATTATGTGATTTTTGTCTTCAGTTCTGTTTATGTGATGAATCATATTTATTGATTTGCATATATGTTGAACCAACCTTGCAACCCAGGGATAAAGTCTACTTTAGCATGGTAGATTAGTTTTTTTGATGTGCTGCTAGATTCTGTTTGCAAGTATTTTGCTGAGGATTTTTGCATCAATGTTCATTAAGGATATTGGTCTGAAGATTTCTTTTTTTGTTGTATCTCTGCTAGTTTTTTTTTTTCTTTATCAGGATGATGCTGGTCTCATAAAATGAATTGGGAAGGAGTCCCTCATCCTCAATTTTTTAAAAATACTTTCAGTTGAAATGGTACCATCTCTTCTTTATACATCTGGTAGAATTTGGCTATGAAT
>NW_012109696.1:5379015-5389568 GCF_000951045.1 Mandrillus leucophaeus | reverse complement strand
TTTCACCATGTTGGCCAGGCTGGTCTCGAACTCCTGACCTCAGGTGATCCACCTGCCTTGGCCTCCCAAAGTGCTGGGATTACAGGCATGAGCCATGGCGCCTGGCCCTTTTTGTCATTTCGAATTGTGTATGTGGACTTCTTTCTCTTCTTATTAGTCTAGCTAATGGCATATCTTATTGATTCTTTTTTCAAACAACTGGATTCATCAATCTTTTGAATTGTTTTTTGTGTGTCAGTCTCCTTCAGTTGGGATTGGTTTGCTCTTGCTTCTCTATTTCTTTTAGTTGTGATGTTAAATTGTTAATTTGAGATTTTTCTAACTTTTTGATGTGGCATTTAGTGCTATAAATTTCCTCTTCACCCCGCAATGGCTGTGTTCCAAAGATTCTGTGTTGCAAAGATACTTTTGTATCTTTTTTCTCATTAGTTTCACACAACGTAATTTCTTCCTTAATTTCATTATTTTCTTTAATTTCACTATTCAAAAGTCATTCAGGAACAGACTATTTAATTTCCATGTAATTGCATGGTTTTCAGCAATTTTTTTCAGTCTTGATTTCTTTTTTTATTGTGTTATTGTCCAAGAGTGTGTTTAGTATGATTTTGGCTCTTTTACATTTGCTGAGGATTGTTTTGTCTGATTGTGTGGGTGATTTTAGAGTACATGTCATGTGGAGTGTGAAGAATGTCTATTCTGTTGTTTTTGGATAAAGAGTTCTGTAGAAGTCTATTAGATCTATTTGGTCCAATGTTGAATTCAGATACTAAATATGTATGTTAATTTCTTGCCTCAGTGATCTGTCCTGTCAGTGGAGTGTTGAAGTTTCCCGCTATTATTGTGTGGGAGTCTAAGTCTTTTTGTAGGTTTCTAAGGATTTGCTTTATGAATCTTGGTGCTCTTGTGTTGGGTGCATGTATATTTAGAATATTTAACTCTTCTTATTGAATTGAATACTTTACCATTACATAATGCTCATCTTTGTCTTTTTTGATCTTTGTTGGTTTAAAGTCTGTTTGGTCTGAAATTAGGATTGCAATATCTGATTTTTTTTCTGATTTCCATTTGCTTCGTAGATTTTCCACCATCTCTTTATTTTGAGGCTATGGGTGTCATTGCATGTGAGATGGGTCTTTTCAAGACAGTATAGCATTGGGTCTTGCTTGTCATTCAGCTTGCCACTCTTTGCCTTTAAAATGGGGCATTTAGCGCATTTACATTCAAGGTTAGTATTTATATGTGTGGATCTGATTCTGTCATTGTGCTGTTAGTGGGTTATTTTGCTGGCTTGTGTATGTTGTTCCTTTATGGCATCACTGGTCTGTGTACTTAAATGTGTTTTGTATTCGCTGATAATCGTCTCTCTCTTTTCCACATTTAGAGCTCTTTTCAAGATCTATTGTAAGATGGGTCTGGTGGTAACAAACACCCCCAGCATTTGCTTATCTGAAAAGTATCTCATTTCTCCTTCACTAAGGAAGCTTAGTTTGACTGGATATGAAATTCTTGGCCGAAGATTTTTTTTTTTCTTGAAGAATGATGAATATAGGCCCTCAATCTCCTGTGATTTGTAAGGTTTCTGCTGAGAGGTCTGTTGTTAACCTGATGGGGTTTCCTTGTAGGTGACCTGCCCTTTGTCTCTAGCTGCCTTTAACAGTCTTTCATTTTGAGCTTGGAAAATCTGCTGATTACGTGTCTTGGGGATATTTTCTTGTGTAGAATCTTGCAGGGTTTATCTGTATTTCTTGAGTTTGACTGTTTGTTTCTCTAACAAGGTTGGGGAAGTGTTCATGGATGTTATCCTGAAATTTGTTTTGCAAGTTGTTTGCTTACTCCTCATTCTTTTCAGGGATGCCAGTGATTCATAGATTTGGCTTCTTTACATGATCTAATATTTCTCAGAGGTTTTGTTCATTCAATTTTATTCTTTTTTTCTTTATTTTTGTCTGTTTTATTTTAGAGAGTAGTCTTCAAGTTCTGAGATTCTTTCTTTAGCTTGGTCTAATCTGCTGTTAATACTTGTGATTGCATTGTGACATCCTTGTAGTGGGTTTTTCAGTGCTATCAGATAAATTAGGTTATTTTTTCTACTGGCTATTTCATCTGTTTGCTCCTGTATCATTTTATGGTGATTTTTAGTTTCCGTGGATTGGGTTTTGCCATTCTCCTGAATCTAGATAATCTTTATTCTTATGCATATTCTGAATTCTATTTCTGTCATTTCAGCCAACTCAGTCTGGTTAAGAACCCTTATTGCAAAACTAGTGTGATCATCTGGAGAATGTAAGACGCTCTGGCCCTTTGAGTTTCCAGAGTTCTTGCATTGGTTCTTTCTCATCTGTGTGTGTAGGTGAGCCTTTTACCACTGAGTTGCCTCTGATTGCAGTAACCAGGGTTGGGGGGATGGGGGGGCAGGGTGGTTGTGCCGAAGTCTCAGGTTGGGTGGCCCTGACCAGTGAGGAGAACTGAACACCAGGACCTGTGTGGAGAACAGTCTGGCCACTTTTCCGTGAGGTGGGTACTCTGTGCTTGGGGTCTGAACCTGCCCCTGGTCCCTGTAGACTCTCCAGAGCTTAGCAACAGCAAAGGCGAGAAGTGTGAGATAGCAAAGATGGCAACAGCTCCCTTCCTCTGAGAGCTCTGCCTCAGTGAGTTGCAGAGCTGCTATAGACTCAATGACCTCAGCAGGGGGAAGCTGAAGACCCAAGTTGGGAGGACCTGCCCAGTGAGGAGATACAGGATCAGGGACCTATGTATTAGTAGGGCTGCTGCAGTATGCTAGGGGTCTGCTCCATTCCCTAGTCACCCCAGATTTTCCAGCACCTGAAGGTATCAACAATGAAGGCTGCAATACAGCAAAGATGGCAGCCTGCCCCTTCCACTGGGAGTTTCCATCCCAGGGAGGTATGGACCTGTTGCTGACCTAAACACACTGACAGGGGTGGTTGTAGACCTCAGTCAGGTGACTCCACCCAGTGAAAAGAAATGAGATCCAAGACCTGGGTGAAAAAGCAGTCTGGCCACTTCTTAGTAGAGCTACTGTGCTGTGCCAGGGGACCGCCCCAGTTCTTAGTCACCTCAGACTCCTTAGACCCTGAAGGCAACAACAGCTAAAGCTATGAAACGGCAAAGATGGTGACCCATCCCCTCCCCTGAAAGCTCTGCCCCAGGAAGGCTCAGAACCACTGCCAGCTGGAAAACACTGGCAAGGGTAGCCGGTGACCCTGATTGGGAGGTCCTGTCCAGTGAGGAAAAATGGGGTCAGGGTTTCACATAAAACCAGCAGTCTGGCTGCTTTTTTTGTAAGGTGGCTGTACTGAAATGGCTAATTGCTTTGAAACAGCATAGATGGTGCCCCAGCCCTTCCTCTGGGAGCTCCATCTCAGGGAGGTGTGACACTGCTACTGGTGGCTGGTTGGATTTCCAGGCCAGTAGGTCTTATTCTGCAAGGTGTCATGGAAGTGGAGTCTGCAGACCATTGTTGCTCAGCCCCTTTCTTAAGGGCACGTATGGGGGCCTAACTTCACACTTGGCTGGAATTGCAGCTGCTTTTGCTGGTAAGTCCAGGTATCTAAAACTCCTGGGTTCTGCCTGTGCCTGAGTGGATGCCCTACTAAGACTTCATGTAGCTATGCATGTCAGACTGCAAGCCCTGGTGGAGTGAGTTCATAAAGAAATCTCCTAACCCAAGGGTTGCAAAGATCTGTGAGAGAAGCATGGGTCCCCTGGGGTCACTCACTCACTCATTGCTCCCCTGGCCAGGGGAGACTCCCCTGGCTCTTTGTCATTCGTGGGTGGGTAATCATTCTGTCTTACTTTTCTCTGCTCTCCACAGGTGGAGTTACTTCCTTGATGCATCCTGATACATGCATCTGGATGTTTCAGTTGAAGACGATGTATTTACTTGCTCCTTCTATTTGTCTCCATGTCAGCGGCACACACTGGCAAAGCCTCATTTAAGAGTGAAGACCTCATTCACAAATCAAGTCATTGTAAAACAAGTGACACTGAATGAAATACTAGAGACGCATAATTGAATGTCAACCTGAAAAAAGAAAAAGAAAAACTTAGAGAATACCTCTGAGGCCCTGAATTGCTGCAATACAGTATCTAAAACCTTCAAATGTAACAAAAAAAATTACAAGACATCCTACAAAACGGGAAAATGAAACTCACACTAAGGACAAAAAGCAGTCAATATCAACTGGCTCTGAATGAAACCACAAAATTCCTTGCATAGCAAAAAGGATCTTGAGAAAAAGAACAAAGCTGGAAGCATTACACTACTTGATTTCAAAATATACTACAAAACTACAATAAACAAAACAGTTTGGTTGTGACATAAAAACAGACATAAACCAATGGAACAGAATGGAAAGCCCAGAAATAAATTTACACATTTTTGGTTAAGTGATCTCTGAAAAGGTTACCAAGAACACACAGTAGAGACAAAATAGTATTTTCAATAGACAGGGTTGGAAAAATTAGATACTCACATACAGTAGCATGAAGATGGACCTTACCTCACATCATATATAAAACTTAAAACTTAACTCAAAATAGATTAAAGAATTACATATAAGACCCGAACATGTAAAACTAATAGAAGAAAACATACAGATAAACTTCCTAACATTGGTCTGGCCAATGAATTTTGGATATGATTTCAAAAGCCCGGGCAACAAAAGTAAGAAATAGACAAATGAAAACACATAAAATCGAAAAGCTTCTGCATGGCAAAGAAACAACAGAGTAAACATATAAGCTACAAGACATAAGAAAATATTTGCAAACCGTAAATATCATAAAGAGTTAATATCCAAAATATATGAGGAACTGAATGCAATAACAATAAAACAGACATCCTGATTTTAAAATGGGCACAGACCTGAATATACACTTATCAAGAGAAAACATACAAATGACCAATAGGTATATGAAAAAATGCTCAACATTATTAATCATCAGGAAAATGCAAATCAAAACCACATGAGGGCTAGTCATGATGGCTCATGGCTGTAATCCCAGAACTTTGGGAGGCCAAGGCAGGTGGATCATTTGAGGCGAGGAGTTGAGACCAGCCTGTCCAGCATAGTGAAACCCAGTCTCTACCAAAAATATAAAAAAATAGCCGGTGTGGTGGCAGACACATGTAATCCCAGCTACTCGGAAGGCTAAGGCAGGAGAATCTCTCAAACTAAGGAGGGGGAGGCTGCAGTGAGCCGAGTCTGTGCCACTGCACTCCAGTCTGGGCGTCAGAGCAAGACTCTGTCTTAAAAAAAAAAAAAGAAGCATGAGATGAGGAATCATCTCATACTTGTTAGAATGACTATTATAAAAAGACAAAAGATAACAAGCATTGGCAAAGGTGTGGAATAAAAAGATCCTTTGTACACTGTTGATGGGAAAGTAAATTAGTACAGTCATTATGGAAAACAGTATGGAGGTTTCTAAAAAATTAAAAATAGAACTACCATATAATTCAGCAATTCCACTTTTGGGCATATTCAAAGGAAAAGAAATCACCACCTTAAAGAGATAGCAGCAGTTCCATATTTATTTCAGCGTTATTCACGATAGGCAAGACAAGGAATCAACCTAAGTGTTCACGAATGGATGAATGAATAAAGAAGCATGTTGTACACACACAGACACACACACAAAGCATCTTCAAGAAGTTCAAGAAAAATGTCTGTTATAAAAAAATGCATGATTTCAGAAATTTTTGCAGTGGAATAAACTCGTAGTAACTTGTTATAACATATCTGAACAGAATCTAGTTCAAGGCACAAAGAAGGATAAGAAAGCAGTTTGAAAAGAGCTCCTATCCAAGCAACATGAGTTCTGCTAAAATTGAAACAATAACAAACATCACATTTGTGGTGAAGTTTGGATAGAAGAATGGTGAAATCATTGGTACTTTAAAACAGTTTATCAAGACTTTGCCCCAAAGAAATCAGAAGTGTAGAAAGCGATAACTTGTGTTAAGAAAGAATGAGACTATGTTGAACATGAAGCAGGCCTCAGTAGACAATCCACATCAATTTGCAAGGAAAAGATGAATCTTGTTTGTGCCCTAATCGAAGAAGACCAACCATGAACAGCATGAATAACAACCAACACCACAGACGTCTCAGTCAGTTCCATTTACACAGTCCTGACTGAAAAATTCAAGTTGAGCAAACTTTTCACTTCAGGGTGGCCGAAACCATTTTACCCAGATCGGCTGCAGACAAGAATAACATTTTCAGTGGAAAATTTAAACAAGTGTCCTCAAGGTCCTGAGCTATTTCTTGGAAGAATTGTGTAGGAGATGGAACAGGGCTTTGCCGGCAGGACCCTGCAGATAAAACACAAAGCAATGGCTACTGAGAGGTGGAGTAGCCCCGACAATGCAGAAGTGGACCGGTCAAGAGCAAAGGTCATGCAGCAGTTTTGAGGGTGCTCAAAGCATTTCACTCACTGGCTTTCTGAAGGGCCAAAGAATGGTAAAATCTGCTTATTAGGAGACTGTTTTTTGAAAGTTAGCCAAAGTTTTAGCAGAAAAACACCTGGGAAATCTTAACCAGAGGGTCCTTCTCCACCATGCCAATGTTTCTGCTCATTTCTCTCACTAAATGAGGGAATTTTTTTTATTGTTTTGATGGGAAATCAATAGGTCTCCACCTTACAGTCCTGATTTGGCTTCTGACTCCTTTTTGTTTTCTAATCTAAAAACAAATCTGTAAAGGGCAGCCATTTTTCTTTAATTGATAATGTAGAAATGGTTTCATTTACATGGTTAAATTCCCAGGACCCTCAGTTATTTAGGGGTGGACTAAATGGTAGACATCATCACTTACAAAAGTATCTTGAATTTGATGGTGTCTATGTGAAGAAATAAAGTTTTTATTTTTGTTCTTTCACTTGCATTTGTTCTTAAACTTTTGAAGTCCCAGTGTGTGTGTGTGTGTGTATGTGTGTGTGTGTGTGTGTGTGCACAAAATGTGCCATATACAATTAGTGGAACATTAGTCAGCTTTATAAAAAGGGAATCCCATTATTTGTGATAACATGGATAAACCTGGAGGACATTATGCTGAGTACAATAAGCCAGAAACAGAAAGACAAATATTGCATGTTATTGTCTATATATAGGATCTAGAAAGGTAGAACTCACGGAAGCAGAGATTAGACTGGTGGTTGCAAGGGACCAATGAATGAGGAAAATGAAGTGCTGCTGGTTAAAGGACTGTAAAGTTTTAACCATGTAGAATGAATAAATTCTGGAGCTCTGCTGTATAGCACGGGACTATAATTAATAATACTATATTGTGTACTTTAATTCTGCTAAGAAAGTAGATCTCAAATGGTTTCACCACAAAAAATGATAACTCTATGTGGTTATTAATATGTTAGTCTGATTGTGGTGATAATTTCACAATGTACATTAAAAATTACACTGTACACCTTAAATATATATAATTTTATTTGTCAGTTATACCTCAATAAAACTGGAAAAAATGAAAATAAAAAACCAAAAACCTAATCACCCAGTTAAAATAGGTAAAATAGACGTTTTGCCTAAGAAGGTGTATACATGATTAATAAGCACCTATAAAGATGGTAAAAATCATAAATCATTAGAGTAACACAAATTAAAACTGGAATTACAAATCCTTGCATGCACATCACAGTGATTAGAGTCAAGAAGACAAAGAAGAAAATCTAGATGACCTTCGGTTTGATGGTAACTTTTTAGATGCAACACCAAAGGTACACTCCATGAAAAACGAATTGATAAGCTGGGTTTTGTTGAAATTAAACATTTCTGCACGGCAAACACACTGTCAGGAGAATTCAAAGAAAAGTTGCAGATTAGGAGAAAATATTTGGAAAAGACATATCTGATAAAAGATTGTTATCAAAAATGTACGAATAAACTCTTAAAACTCAACAATAAGAACACAAACAACTTGATGAAAAAGTGGGCCAAGCATCTTAACAGACACCTCAATCCAGAAGAAATGCAGATAGCGAATAATCATATAAAAAGGTGCTCCACATCATAGGTAATCAGGAAAATGTGAACTGCAACAACACTGAGATTCCACTACGCACCCATTTGAATGGCCCAAATCCAGAACGCAGACACCACCACAGGCTGGCGAGGATGTGGGGCAGCAGAAGCTGTCATTCATCGCTGGAGGGAATGCAAAATGGTGCAGCCGCTTTGGAAGACAATTTGGCAGTTTCTTACAAAACTAAACATACTCTCATCATGTGATCCAGTAATCATGCTCCTTGGTATTTACCCAAAGGAGCTGAAAACCTCTGTCCATAACCTACACACACAGGTTTACAGCAGCACACAGATGTTGATTGATAATTGCCAAAACTTGGAAGCAACAGAGATGCCCTTTAGTAGGTGAATGGATAAATAAAGTGATAGAATTATTACAAAGTGATAGAAGCAGACCTGAAAGGCGACACACTGTATGATTCTAACATATGATATTCTGGAAAAGGCAAAACAGGTAGACAAAAACAGGTTGCCAGAATGTGGGAGGAGGGAAAAATTTCCAGGTGCAGCATGGAGGAATTTAGGTCAGTGCAGCGACTCTGACTGATACTATAATGGTAGACACTTGTAATGATGAATATATCCAAACCCTCAGGGTGCACACCACCAAGAGTGAACTCTAATGTCAGCTGTGGACTCTGGGTCATGATGATGCTTCAATGGAGACTCCGCAATTGTAACAATTAGATCACTCTGGTGGGGGATGTTGATAATGGGGGGAAACTATGCACAAGTTGGGGCAGAGGATATATAGGAAATCTGTATCTTCCACTCAGTTTTGCTGGGAGCCTAAAACTGCGTTAAAACATAAGGTTAATTTTTTGAAAAGACTGACAACACCAAGCGTTGCTGATGACATGAAGAAATGCATCCTCACGCATTGCTCGTGGAAATGTAAAATGGTAGAGACACTTTGGACAGTTTCTTAAAATATTAAACATGTTCTTATCAGATGACTAAGCAATTCCACTCTTAAAAATCCAGCCAAGAGGGCCGAAAACATAAGTCTACACCAAGTCTTGTACATCCATGTTCATAGCAGCATTATTTATAGAAGCAAAACACTGGAAACAATAGAGTCCATCAACCCATGAATAAGTAAAATACTGTCCACCCATAAAATGGGATGTCATTTCGCAATGAAAAGCAGTCACGTGTTGATGTGTCCTACAACATGAACTTCAAAAGCATCGTTTTCAGTGGAAGAAATCAGACAGAAAAGAGTCCACAGGATGTAAACAGACACATGCACCTGTCTGTCTCCAGTTTAGAAGGCCCTGATAGACTTCCTATCATCATTAAAGCTCTGAATTGTCACATAACCAGGAAGAGAAGACGTCAAAGCACGTCTGGCACGAAAAATCAATGTGAACTTTGTAAAAAAGGCAGATTTGTAGAGATAGAAAGAGTTCAGTGATGAGTTCAGTGATTTCCCACTGGAAGTGGAGAGTGTCGGCACATGGGCAGAAGGGATGTTCTAGGGCAGTGGGAACGTTCTAGGATTGACTTGTGGTAATTATTGTACAATGTTATAAATTTACTAACAAGCATTTTGACTATACATTAAAATGGGTGAATTTTAAAAATTATGCCTAGTAAACCTCTTTAAAAAGAACAGACTGATGATGAGAATAGTATATGTCAAAATCTTTGAAAAGTATTTAAGGACTATATGGAGGTCCATATGCTTATTTTTTAAAAAAAGAAGCTAAGGAAAGTAGTGTTGTCCTTTTATTTTGTCAGAAAAGATAAGTTAAAAAAAAAGTAATGTCTTAAGAAATTAGAAAAATGATACCCAAAGCAAGTGAAAGGGAGAAAATGAAGACTAGATAAAAATTAATGAAATTGAAAATAAGAGTACAGTTGATAAGGACAAATGCAGATAATAATGCTTTAAGATATAAATTAAATAGAAAATATCAGGCAAGATTGATCAATAAAAAGGATAAGGTTCAAATACATTACAAGTAAAAAGATAATGACTATAAATACACTTGAGATTTTTAAAATAACAAAAGGCTTTATAAAAATATTAGGCCAATACATTTAAATACTGAGACTGAATTAGATTATTTCTTTTAGAAAATATGTACTTTAACTGAATTGAGGGGACAAAATATTCAAGAATAATACTAAAATCCCTGAAGAACTAGTTAATAGTTCAATACTCAGAAAAACAATTTGGTGCAGATGTTTTTATAGGCACATTCCAGCAATCATTCAAAAACCAGAAAAATGCAATCTCATTTAAAAAATTTCCAGAAGAATAAAAAAAATTACCCAGGTAAATTTGTGAGACTTTTCAAATCCGATTCACAAATCAGATGAAGCCATGATAAAAAGTAGAAACCAAAATCCAATTTTACTATGGAACACACAAAATGCCAAACAAATATCAAGATAACGTTCCCACAGAAATTAATTTGAGAAGTGATAATTACACATATTGAACAAGTTAAGCTTATCCCAGGAATGCAAGATGGTTAAACAT
>NW_012109696.1:5356652-5377680 GCF_000951045.1 Mandrillus leucophaeus | reverse complement strand
CCATGAAGGACAGGACTGACACATTCAACTGTGTCCATCAAATACAAAGAGCGAGGATGAGGCAGGTGGCAGGGGCGCTGAGAGTGGCTGCCCAAGGTGCCGCCATTCCTAGTAAACAAGCAGATCACATATGTTCGGAGAGAACTCAGCCCTCCACATCTCCACTTTTGCTGCTTCTTTACCCCTTCAGGAACTTTGTCTGGAAGAAGCCCACACAGGTGATTGCCATGGCGAATATTGAGTATAAGGGGACATTCCTCCTTATCAATCAGCTTGTTAGTTGTTCTTCATCCCTGGGAGGACAAGTGTGAGTGTGTTCCTCACCTGCCCTTTCACATCTGTGCAGAAGCACGTGGGTGCGTGCACTGCCTGGGCTTTGTGTGAGTTTCTGTCTGGGGATCTAGTCTGTGGCAGCATCAGTGCCTTGAGCAAACATTTGGGAAGAGGACTATTATCGAAAGTGGTCTTTGAACTTAGATCCAGTTGCCATCACTGGGCTGTGTAATCCTGGGGCAAGTGACTTATCCTTGTGGAGTCCACGTCCAGTAAACACACATACACACAACCCTTCCTATCTATCTATGTCCTATATCGTTGGAAGTGTAGTACTTGGTATTTAATTTAGGAAACCATCGACAGATTTTTGTATCTTTCACATTCTGATTTTTTAATATAAACTGGAAGACAATGTGATAAAAGCATTGCATCCTAAGCCCCTCTGGCATGAGCAGTCCTTGCCAGCTTTCTCTGCAACCCGCTCCTCACACATGAGAACAGTGGGTAGTTGAGTGAATTCCTCAAACATCTGTTGGATGGTTTTTGTGCACGAGGCCAAGTGCTAGGTAAGGACAGTAATCTTGCCCCTAAACAAGGTTGTGACCACAACTCCTGAGAAGTTAAGAATATATATTTCAATGCTCAAATTTACTTTGGAGTTAATTTAGCTTTTAAGAACACTGGCCAGAAATCTACACCAGGATCACAATGGTGGTTTGCCCCCGACTGCTGGTACAGCTGCTAATTATTTTCTTTTCTATGATTTTGAGAGCCAGCAGGGCACTTTGGGGATTAGAATTAGCATACACTTTTAAAGCAACGTGGAGAGAAAAAGAGCAGCAGATCTTTTGCCCCTGAGTTCCACACTGAGCGGTGGAATCTCGTCTTTGCCATTAAGCAGCCTGGTACTTGAGATGCCTGGCGACACTCCCTGTTCTTCAAGCACTTGGCCTCCTGAAAAAAATCCTCCAAAATAAGCTGATAGAGAGGGAGAGGCCTTCTTAGTCTTGACAAGTCTGAGTCCCGCACATGATTTGAGCCACCCTGCATGGTGGGAGAAGTCGAAGCAGCAATTTCCTAGCTGGGATCCCCCATGTTCACTTACGCAGTGGCCCAAGGTGGTGGCCTCCATGAGTACTACATCTATGGCTGGAAGCTGTCTTGGAATCCCACTCACTGGGCTTTAGATGACAAGGTGGCCAGGGATGCCCAATTTCCATGCCGCTGGGGAGTCCCTAGATCTACAAACCTGCCCTCGTGTGTGCAGGCATGCTTTCTGCCCCACCCCAGCTGAGAACCTGACCTTGGCTCCCAGGCCTTTTTCCCTCTAACAGTCTCTACGGAAAGCCCCAGGACCGGGTCATGGCTTCTTCGTCTTTATGCCATTGCATCAGGCGGTGCCCAGGGACTGACCAGGACTCACTTCCTGCAAACCTCAGCTGGACTAAATGGAAACCCCCACTGTCTGCACTGCGGTCCTTTGAGTGGTGTCTGTTTCTCTTTCTGCAACTCAGATCCGACCATGCTCTGATAGCAGCGTAAGAAGGAGGCTCAGCCCTCACATCCCCACCCCCACAGCGCCCCTTCCCCTGCATGTGGGACTCCAGCCCCTTGGTGTGGGGCTCACAGTGTGCATGGCCTCCAGGCCTCCTTGATTTCCCGTCCACAGGCCGTGACTGGGCTGTGCTCTCTTGGTGCACATGGTCCACCCTCCCACACCTGGCTGGCTTTCTCTGCAGCCTGGTCTGGCTCTGGCCTCCCTGGGTGCTCAGACCTTCCGCGTCTCCCTCCTTGGCTCTGCCTGCCAAGCCCCAGGGTCGCTGCGGTACTCCTGATCGCCTACAAAGCTTATTAATCCTTAGACCAGAGGTGCCTTAAAGTCTGCACAATCCCAGAGTTTCTGAAAATGCCAGTCCGTTGATTAGGAAGCCTTCAAGGGCCTGAGAAATCTGACTGTGGATGGACTATAAGCACTCTTGGGAAAAACTCCACCTAGTTCCTGGGTTTCCCACACCAGCTACCTTCATGAGCAGGCTACATACCCCGCAGAGCCCTCTGGTCCAGAGGAGATGAGAGTTCAGGGTCCGTGGTTTGCCCAGCGCTGCTGTCTCCCAGGTTTCTGAGCTGCTTGGAGTTGCCTAACCATTGCTTGTGGCTGTCTCTTGTCATGAGTTTCCCCCGTCTGGGACGGGATCCTCCGGGCGCTTCATTGACTCTGGTTTGCTGATGCACCACCTGTCTGTCTGTCAAGGCTGAGCTCAGTAGCCACTCTGCAGGGAGGCAGAAATGACTTGTTCATTTGAGGCTGCCTCTCTTTATAGTTGACTCTTAGCAGCTTCCAAGCTGTGTACCACGCTATTCCGTGGGGTGTTTTATCTTTCCACCCAGCCTAGATTATAGATACTCAAGGTTAATGTTTTCAGTGTATTTATCTTTACAATCCCACAGTGTCTGGCCCATAACAGACCCTCAATAAATATCTGCTTAATGTGCTTCAAATCTGGCTGGCTCAACAAGGGCAGCCATCTCTCGTCTGTGGCAATGACAACTAAATTATCACTTAGTTCAATTTATTAGTCATTGATGCAGGTCACTGATTAATCAATGAAAGTATGGGGCTTGCTATGAATCACTGGGATAAGAGAAATGAGTAAAGTCCACACATTCTTGTCCCCATTCATGCATAGACAAGCCTTATTTAAGATGCAGACTAAGCCAATGAACATATTCCTTTCAGAGCCTTTGAAAGGAGAACATGGAAGAAACTGGCTAAAACACCCAACTCGCTTGCTAAAGATTCACACTAAATTATATTCCTCTCATGATTCCCCATCCCCTCTCCGTAATTGTATACTCAAAGCAAATGCATTATTTAAACAATAATATACTCTCTATTAGTCTCTTGCTTTGGGTAAATGGTTGGCTAAAGCAATTACAGGCCCCAGGGAGGGACTTGCAGAAGGGGAACCAAGATGCACCACGGATAATATGTGCCTCTACTTTATTGCAATAATTAAAGATTTTTATATAGTGTACTGAGGAACTATAAGAGTGTTAAGGATGCTGTAATGACCAGCAATTTTCTTTTATGCTAATGTCAGAAAGAGAACACGATGGGGCAACACTGAACAGCACAGGATCCTAGCCTGCCTTGCATTTTTGTTTAACGCCCCTTCAAGGCACTTGCGCACAGAGCTATGATCATCAGAAAGCCACGATATTAAAAACAGATAGGAATTAGCTTCAAGGTAAGTGCAAAATATTAGAAATATGTGAGTGGCATGAAATCCACTCCTACGGATATGTGGAAAACAATGACAAGGTGCTTGGCCAATTATCTGAAAATGTCATCTGGTGTGCACATTTAAAGCAGGATTCAGTGACAGAGATGCAGGATGTTTTTAAATAAGAGAATTAATTTGCTTAGACTGTGGAGGGAGCCTTGGTAAGTTGTGTTTCTAGTGAGTTTCCTGCAAAGCCATTGCCCAGCCATGGGGCTCCTCGCTCCTCCTCTCCCTTCCAGCCCACCACCCTCATGAGCCTGGTATCCGCTCTCCACAGCCTGGCCCATGCCTCCTTCCTCACCTCCTCACCAGCACTTTCTGCTCAGCCCCATGCATCTGTCACCCCCACAGGAGTTCCCTTTGTGAACACATCTGTTTGTCTCCTTTTCCTTCACGTTTGAACCCAGCCATGACCTTTGATTGCCACCCAGGCTGTATTGCAGGCACTGGGACTTCACCCCAGCCCTTCACAGGCTGACCACACTCAGTCCATCCCACACTCACCCAGGACCATGCATCAGCTGGTGGCTGGAGCCCACCGTTCAAGCACAGAGGCCAAAATGTCTACTGAAAATGCAGCGAAAACAGATCAAAAGGATTGCAGAGGCCACATCTCTATACCCATTTATGCATGTTTTCGGCTTGTGGGCCATTTCATGTGACTCCACTCTTCTCCTCTCTGGGGACCTCCAAACCCTATCTCTCTTCCTTCCTCCCTCTGTGTCCCAGCCTCCCTGCTCCCTCCCAGAGAAGGCACCTCCACGCAATTTCCAACCAGACACTTCTTGTCTGTGGCTCTTTCTGCAGATCCTGCTCCCATTTTCAGGGAAAGATTTTTACCTCCAGTAAAAGTGGTGGGCTTCTCATTTGTGCTTGATTTTCAACAAGTTACACAACGATAACAACAAAATGCAATCTAAACATTGAATCTCATTTCGTAATGGTGATAACAATGGCTGCCACTCATCAGGGACTTTCATATTCTACACATTTTGCTAAGAATTTTATGTACACCATCAAAGATTTCATGCAAGATATTCAATTGTCCTCACTTGCACTTGGGAGACGGCTGCTTATCCAAGACTGCATGGAGGTGAGGGTGGCCAGTGAGGTTTGCACCTGTGTCCCATCATCTAGTATGCACAGAGTCCCCTGCCACATTATCCATCTTCCCTGTGGCTTCTGGACTTCCCAGGGCTGTGCCGAGGGGTGAGTATCACCAGCAAGGCCAGAGAGCTTCATCTGTTCAGGGGGATTCTGGTTTGGCTTATCGTGGAATTATTATTATAATTGTTCTCAGCTGGCTGGGCATGGTGGCTTGCCTGTAATCCCAGCACTTTGGGAGGCTGAGGTGGGAGGACTGCTTTAGGTGAGGAGCTCAAGACCAGCCAGGGTAACATAGCAAGACCCTATCTCCACACACAAAAAATTAAAAAACATTATTCTCTTTCACTCTCCAAGTATTCTGACTTGTACAATAAATTACATTCTCAGTATGCCCATCCAGTGCTAGTCTCTTTGTGCTTACCGAGGGTGTCAGTGGCAGAGCCTGGAGAGAGCCCAGGTCTCCTACCAGGCAAGTCTCTTTCCAGTGTTGTATTCCTTGATTCACAGATAGAAAAGTTGAGATCTAATGGAGATTAAATTCAACCAAGTGCAGTTAACACCGTGAGGTTCCGGCATCAATATTGTTTTCTTACTAGCATTGAGGCAAACACACACTAAGGTGACCCATGAGTCATGCTGTTGTGTAACCCCCACTCTTGAGTGTGGATGGGGCCTGGGACTTGTTTCTAACCAACCAAGTGTGACGAAGATGATGGGCTGCCACTCTCATGATTAGGTAATAATGTAATCATGTGAGGCCACTCAGCAGACTCAAGTGAGAGGGTCCCTTTGTGGCTTTGAAGAAGAAGCTGCCATGCTGTGAAAATGTCATTCAGTAGTGACTTAGAGTGGCCTTTTGGAGCTGAGGGTGGTCCCTGACTGAGAGCTAGCAAGAAAATAGAGACCTTGGTACCACAACTGCAGATGGACACATCTGCCAGTAATAACAGCTGGAAAGCAGATCCTTCTCCAGTTGAGCCTCTGATGAGACTGCAGCCCTGGCTGACGTATAGATTGTAGCCTGCTAAGACCCTGAGTTAGGGAATGAAGCTAAGCTGTGTTCATTCCTGTGACCCACAGAAATCCTGAAATAATAAATGGATGTTGTTTTAAGCCACTAAGTTTGTGGCAACTTGTTACGCAGCCTAGAAAACCATAGAGATGCCATCACTGAGGAGCCTGAGTGAGAGAGTTTAGGGAGCATACACTAGAGTCCCACCTGAGAAAGTCTGAATCTTGGCTCCGCAACTTACCAGCAGTGTGAATGTGGGCAAATTAATGATATGCTTTGTACTTTAAGAACCTTACCTGTCAGGTGCAGGTAATAATAATGTCTGCTTTTATTATACTGGGAGACATAAACTCATCAAAAAGGCACACACGTGTAGTAAGCACTGAATAAATGTTAGCTTCTGATACCTCCACGGACAAGAGATACACCATAATACACATTTTAAATTGTTGATTTGGAAAAATGTACATGTTTGAACTCCCCTGAATTACTTGATTTGACCTTGTTCTTCTAGTTGAGATTTAATGCTAAGCCTTGTGCAAACATCATTAAAAATATACTTCTCTGCTCTCTAGTTAACAATTTAAAAGAGATAACATTGAAGCAAATATACACATGAAAACATAAAACAAATGTGTAAGATTTGCGCAAACATAAAACATAATTAGGGTTGATGTTTTTAGTGTGTGTGCTGAGTAGTATGGTGGGTTTGATGTTTTAATATTTGCTCAGGGATGGCTTGATGGTTTCTGACTGCTAACGACTGATGGGGGAAGATGATTCCAAGGTAAGAGAGATGCACCTTGAGATGGCAATGGAGCCATGGGTGCCCCTTGGGAGATGGAGGTTGGTTCCTCAGCTCAAACGGACACTAGGCAGCTGGGGAAATGAATCATCCCTAGGGAAAGACAATGAGCAGGGTGCCACTTAAGTGAGCAGCAGTGAGTAAACGTTGATGCTATTCATGAAAGCACAGAACACAGAGCCCAGCAGCAAATCCCAAAGAGTCCGGTAGTTAACTTCAAACATTGGAACCTGGGGGCAGCCGAGTGACGCATGTGCGTCTGGACGTTATTCTGTGATGCTGGTTTCTGCAGTAGACATGAACTATTGAAATAAGATGCCAATAGTGCTCTGAGAGACTGAGTGATGCACTAACTTTCTCTTCCTTCTCCCTTTCTCTCTCTCTTCCTTCCTTTCTCTTTATTATTTTTTTGTTTGTTGTTTTCTCTAGCCTTCCTAAAAACTAAATATCATGGGGATTGGACAGAAACATCCACTGTGCCTTGGTGCGTATGTGCCCATCCAGGCAGCTGAGGGACCCTTCTGGTTCTTTCTGTCCCTTCAGGGGCAGACCCATCACGTCCCAGGGAAGAAGTGGGACTTCAACATAGAACAGGGGCTGCTGCATTGGTTTGAAAATCTATGATCATCTTGTCCAATCTTACACAGAGGAACAGCCACTAGAAACTCTACAGGGCCCTCCATTCTGGAGAGACTTGCGGTCAGAATAACATTTTCCTTCGTGTTTGCAGGCAGTTGTGGTTTTCTCTCTACCTCCCCTGCTACTGCTTCTCAGCTCCTTTCCAAGTTGTTTTCCTTCTCTGTCTTGCCCTTAAATAGCAGCAACATTAAAACATTTACTGGGGCCTCCTTCCTATTCCTATCCATATTCACCTGACTGGTGATGTCAACTTCCCTCACTGAGATCCTCACATCTTTACTGACCAATCCCTCACAAGTCTCTAGCTTGTGCTCAGCCTTCTCTGCTGAGCTCCGAAGTCATCTGGACAAAGCCTGCTGGCCGTCTCTATTTGGTGTTCCGTGGACACCTCCCACACTCACATCTGAAACCATTCTCGTCTCCTTTCCACCAAGTCCCCAAACCTGACCCTGTGTAGTCACACTGGGGAATTGGAGAAGTATCTGTTACCCAGAACGGCGTCCCAGGAGTCACACCCAGCTCTGCTCCAACTCTGCCCGTTTCTAAGTCCTAAATGCCACTGATTCAGTCTCTTCTCCTCAGGCCTCACCCTCACGCACACAAACCTAGCATGCCACCCAGATGGCTATGAGACTCTCCACACAGAAGTCAGGGCAGTTTTTTAAATGCCTGATCCGATAGGGCCTTTCCCATGGTCACATCCCCACTTTGTCCTTAGGATAAAGTTTAGAATCCCTGATGTGATTTGACAGCCTCTGCACCATTGGGTCTCTGGTGACCTCCCCGTGACTTCCAGCCACCCTGGCTCTTTTTGACAACCCCAACTTTACCCATGCTCCTTTGCGTGTGGCCCTTACCCATCCCTGCCCATGTGTGGCCTACCGGGCTCCTTTCTGCTACTTCTTCTGGTCTCATCTGAGACCACTTCTTCCAGGAAGCCTTCTCTGAACTCACCTCCTAACCCTTGCCCTCCCTAGCCTAAGCTACTTGCCTCTTCACTTTTACTATCCTAGCCATCGGGTCATGACGAAGTTGCTGTTTTCTATTCACCCCCTGGGTGTCCACTTCCTCACCCAGGCGCCATAACCTTCATTCGGTCAGGGGTTCTCTGTGTGGTCCACCTTTGCAGTCTCAGAATCAAGCACATTGCTGATATAAAAACTAACCCATTGAATACACTATTTTCAATACTTTTTGGTTAATTTCATTTTTAGATTTTTTAAATTCGTAATTGACAAGTAAGAGTTGAATATATTTATGGGGTACACTGTAATGTTTTCATATAGGTATACATTGTAGAATGGCACTATCAAGGTAGTTAACATATCCATCACCTCACATGCTTATATTTTTTTTGTAGTGAGAACATTTTAAATCTACTCTGCTAGCAGTTTTGAAATACATATTATTATTAACCATGGTAATCAGGCTATGCAACAGATCACTAAAACTTATCCCACCTGTCTAGTTGAAAATTTTTACCCTCTGGCTGGCACCTTTCCTGTTCCCACAACCTTTGGTAGCCACCATTCTACTCTCTACTTATGTAAGTCTGACTTTTATAGAATTATACCATTTTGTTTTTCCACATTAAGTGAGCTTATGCGGCATTTATCCTTTTGTGCCTGGCTTATTTCACTTAGCATAATGTCCTCCAGGCTCATCCATGTTGTTGCAAATGTCAGGATTTCTGTCTTTTTCAAGGTTGAATAGTGCTGCACTGTGTATATTTACCACATGCTCTTTATTCATTCATCCTTGATGTACACTTAGGTTCATTCCTATCTTGGCTATTATGAATGGTGCTGCAATGAGCATGGGGTGCAGACCTCTCTTCCATATACCGATTTCAATTCCTTTCGATATATATACAGGAGCAGGATTACTGGATCATGTGATAGCTCTATTTTTAATTTTTTGAGGAACCTCCATACTGTTTTTCATAATAGCTGTACTAATTTACAGGCCCAGCAAGAGTATGTAAGTGTTTCCTTTGATACACATTCTCACCAACATTTGTTATTTTTGTCCTTTTGATAATAGCTATCCTAATAGGTATGAGGTGATATGTAGTGATTTTAACTCGTATTTCTCTAACGATAAGTGTTTTGGCACTTTTTTCCATAAAACTGTTGGCTGTATATCTTCTTGTGAGAAATGTCTAATCTTTTATTTTTTGATCAGATTATTTATTTTCCTGCTTTTGCGTAGTTTGAGTTCTTTATATAGTTTGGATATTAAACCCTTATCATATGTATGGTTTGAAAATATTTTCTCCCAGTCCATGAATTGTTTCTTCACTCTACTGATTCTTTCCTAGGCTGTGGAGAAACTGTTGAATTTGGTGCAATCTTGTTTGTCTGTTTTTGCTTTTGTTAGCTGGGCTTTTGGAGTCCCATCCTAAAAATAATTGCCAGCTCAATGTCTTGAAGCTTTTCACCTATTTTTTTTTCTAGTAGTTTTATAGTTTTAGATCTTAAGTGTAAATTTCTAATCCACTTTGAGTTGATTTTTATATATGGCGTGATATATGGATCCACTATTACTCTTCTACATGTAGATATCCAGTTTTCCCAGCACCACTTATTGAAGAGGCTATCTGTTTCCATTGTGTGTTCTTGGTAACTTTATTGAAAATAAATTGATTCAAAATTTGTGGATTTGTTTCTGGGTTCTCTATTCTGTTTCATGGGTTGCTATGGTTTTTTTGCCAGTACCATGCTATTTTGATTACTAGATCCTTGTGACATATTTTGATATGAACTTCTGTGAAAAAGTCGTTGGATTTTGAATTTTGGTAAGAATTTCATTAAATCTATAGATCTCTTTAACATGGACATTTTAACAATATTAATTCTTCTAACTCATGAACTCAGAACACCTTTCCATTTCTTTGTGTTTTCTTCTATTTCTTTCATCAATGTTTTATAATTTTATGTATATCGATCTTTCATTTCTTTAGTGAAATTTATTCCTAAGTATTTTTAATGCTATTGTAAATCGGATTGTTTCTTAATTTCCTTTTTGGGTAGTTTGCTGTTAGTGTATAGACATGCTACTGATTTTTTGTATATAATTTTGTATCCTGCAACTTTATTGAATTTGTTTATCAGTTCTAAAAAGTTTTTTGGTGGAGTCTTTAAGGTTTTCCGTGCATAAGATCATATCATCAGCAAACAGAGACAATTTCACTTCTTCCTTTTATATTTGGATGCCTTTTATTTCTTTTTCTTGCCTAGTTGCTCCTAGTTGCTGGAAGCTAGCACTTCCAGCACTAAGTTTAAAAGAAGTAGGAGAGTGGGCATTCTTGTTTGGTTCCTGACCTTGGAAGAAAAGCTTTCAACTTTTCACCATTGAATATGATATTAGCTGAGGTCTTGCCATATATGGGCTTTACTGTGATGAGGTACATTTCTGCTATTCCCAATTTGTTGAGAGTTTTTAATCATACAAAATGTTGAATTTTGTCCAATCCTTTTTCTGCATCTATTGAAATAATCATATGGTTTTGTCCTTCATCATGTTAATATGGTGTATCACATTTATTGATTTGCATATGTTGAAACTTCCTTGTATCCCAGGAATGAATCGTTTGATTATGATAAATTATCTTTTTAATGTGCTGTTGAATTCAGTTTGCTAGTATTTTATCGAGGATTTTTGTATCTACATCAATCGGGGACATTAGTCTGTAATTTTCTTTTCTTGAAACGCCTTTTTCTGGCTTTGGTATCAGGGTAATGTGGGCCTTCTAAAATGAGTTGAGAAGTATTTCCTCCACTTCAATGTTTTGGAAGTGTTCGAGAAGGACTGATACTAGTTCTTCATGTGTTTGGTAAAATTCACCAGTGAAGCACTAGGTTCTGAGCATTTCTTTGATGAGAGACTTTTTATTACTGATCCAATCTCCTTACTCATTATTGGTCTACTCCTATTGTTTCTTTCTTCATGATTTAGTCATGGTAGTTTGTAGGTTTTAGAAATATATTTGTTTCTTCTAGATCATCCAATTTTTTGGCATATAATTGTTTATAGTGGTTTCTTATGACCCTTTGTATTTCTGTAGTAACAGCTGCAAGGTTTCCTCTTTTATTTCTGACTATATTTATTTGAGTCTCCCCTCTTTTTTTTTTCTTAGTTGCTCTAGCTAAGGGTTTGTCAATTTTGTTTATGTTCTCAAAAAATAAACTTTTAGTTTTATCGATTTTCTATTCTCTTTTTCATTTGTTTCTGCTCTGATCTTTATTACTTCCTTCCTTCTGCTAAATTCAGGCTTTGCTTTTCTTTTTCTAGTTCCTTAAAGTGTAATGCTAAGTTACTTATTTCTTTCTCTTTTTTGATATAGATGCTTATTGCTATAAACCCTCCCCTTAGAACTACATTGCTGCATTCCATAAATTTTAGTATGTCGTGTTTTTATTCAAGATATTTTTATTTTCCTTTTGATTTCTTCTTTGACCCATTGGTTGTTCAGGAACATGTCAGGTAACTTTCAAACATTTGTGAATTTTCCAAGATTCTTCCTGTTATTGATGTTTAGTTATATATTATTGTAGTCAGAAAATAAACTTGATAAGATTTCAATCTTCTTAAATTTGTTAACAATTTTGTGACCTAAGTATGATGTATCATTGAGAATGTTTCATGTGCACTCTTCTCTTTCTGGAATGCCTATTATATGAACATTGGTTCTCTCGATGGTGTCCCATAGTTCCCGTAGGCTTTCTTCATCTTTTTATATTTCTTTTTCCTCCTCTGACTGGATAATTTAAAAGTCTTGTCTTTGAGGTCACTGATATTTCGGCTTGATTATGTGCAAAACTATACTGAATTTTTCTGTTCAATCATCTATGCTTCATCTCTAGGATTTCTATTTGTTTGCTTTTAGGGTGGTTATTTACATTTCTTTGTCAGACGTCTCATTTTGTTCATTTATTAATTTTCAAATTTTACTTAGTTTTCTATCTGTATTTCCTTGTAGGTCACTTAACTTCTTTAAGACGTATATTTTGAATTTTTTGTCAGTCAGTTCATAGATCTCCATTTATTTAGCATTTTGTGTTGAATCCTTATTAGTTTCCTTTAGTGGTGTCAAAAACTCCCTGATTCTTAATAGTCATTGTGTACTTTCATTGGCATCTGTTGATTTGAGGAAGAAGCCATCTCTTCTGGCATTTATAGTTGTTTTTTGGTAGACATAGACCTTTACTCTTAGTCTAGCCTGTGGTTCTGGATGTGCCAGCTAGTGCCAACAATGGGCAGACAGAGCTTGCCATCAGACTCTAGTTGGACTGGGCCACTGCCTGCACTCTTAGGTCATGTGGGGTTGCTGACTGGGCTCTGCTGTCCTGTGAGGCCACTGACTGGGTCTGCTATCAGGTAGAGCTCCTGGCTGAGCACTACTCTTGCCTCTTAGTGGGCAGGGCCAAAGGCTGTATTCCTTGGCCAGGTGGCACCACTCTTTGAATTTTGCAGTCTGGCAGGACTAGATACTAAGCTCTAATATTGGTTGGGGTCACTATTTGGCTACTCAGGATCGGGTGTCAGAGACTATGCTCTGCAGACATCCATGGTTTCAGCTAGCCTCCATGCCAGGTCAGAGGTTGGGGTGGGCTCTGAGGCTGAGCAGGGTGGCTGACTGGGGACTCAAGCCAGGTGAAACCTTCAACCATGCTTCTGGAAGCAACTAGCTCAGCCTTGTGTGTGGGTTGTGCTATTGGCTGGCATCTGTGGTCAGGTGCTATCACTGGGAGGAACACAGAGCTGCTGTGAAGCTGCATGCCCTTGTTTCTGTGCACCCACCTCCCATGTTGTTTCTAGCCAGCCCTCAGTGGTCTAGTCCTGCATGTAACTTCAGTGTTCCCTGTGAGGTGAAACAGAAGTAGGGCCTCCTGGCAAGAATCCCAGAAAGCTAGGGAAGCTGAACGCCCACCTTGGACTCTCTTTTACCCTTTCTAGAAACCACAGGCCCAGGGGAATCCTCTCTGTTGAGAGTGGGGCGGAGTACTGTTGTCAAAGTGAAACTGTTCCTCCTACTCCTCTAATGCTGCTTTTCACAGCTCTGTGGTTGAAGAGGATATTTCAACGTCACTCTTGAATTTTGGGATTTTTCACAAAAATCTTGTGTGTGTTCTTATCTGTGGATAGTCATTAGTTAGACTTTTTGCGAGGGGGACTGAAACTGAGGACCTCCTATTCTGCCATCTTTATGTCACTCCTTAGTTAATTTCAATGATGAGACCTTTCTTTTTAGTTTTAAACATATGAATGGTTTTTAATTCCTTTTCTATGTCTTAAAATACATTTTATTAAAACCAATTCTTCTTGATATTTTTCTTAAGTAAATTATTGTGTTGGTTACTTTGGAAGGATAAAACGCATACATGACTGACACTCTGCAATATAACTTATACAAAAATGTAGTAAATACAAAGTTAAATGCAAGAGAAATGTATTAAAATACTTAAACAAGAATACTATAATCAATGTAAGAGCGCCCACAAAGTAGTATGTCATCAACAGAGAAGATAATAAACATCACTTCCTAGATCATTTCAACTTGCAAAGCAAAGAAAGGATGCATGATGGATTTTGATACCCAGATCAATGTTCCTTTGCAAAGAACAGAAGAGTCATGGCAAGTGAGAAGAGTTGCGTGTTTTCCTTTTGTTGTTGTTGTTTTATGTTTGTTTCATTGTTGTGATTTAGTCAGCTACATGCTGTATTTCTTGCTCTAAGGATTCACTTCTGTCTGTAGAGCTAGGACACTCCACTTGCCAATCCTTGGTCCTCACATTCAGTTCATCTTCATGTGGAGAGTAAGCTGCCTGGGCCAGGGTTTCTTCCACAGCTGGAGGGCCTCTGTACAACTTTCATCTCTAACCAAATGCTCACTCCAGGACACAAATCCTGGGTGCAGTAAAGTTCCCAAAGCTGTGGACACAGGCAAGAGAACAAATCCTAGATGAGGGGAAACTTGATTGACTATTGGGTATTTTTCTTCTGATTCTCTAAGCCCTTTAAAGATTGCAGGAAAAAAAAAATTCTAGCAATTAAACCAAATGTATATAAACAGTAGACAGACTTAGTGCACATTCTGCATCTATAGAATTTGGGAACAGAAGTGCCTAAAATGTGTTTACTCCAGTTCACCTTGGATTTTAATGGTGGTCCCCGGATGATCAAGAAAACTTGATTCTCTAGTAGCTTTCCAACGTACACGATGTGGAGAAAAACACAAAAACACATCAGAGAATGCTGCTGTGGCTGTGGTTCTAAACTCTGGGTTCCATTAGGAGCTCCAAAAATTACCAATGTGGGGCTACATTCCAAACAGATGAAGAAATTGGAATTCTTCAGTGAAGACTACCATGGGCACTTTCAGCAGCTTTCCAGTTGTGTACCTATGCAGCAAGGGTTAAGGCACAGGTTTAATATTCGTCGTCAAATGACTCTAGTCAAATTCGTATGGTTTCAGTTTCACAACCCTGCCTCTTAAAACCCCACCTTGTGTCCCTAGTTGTGCGTGGCTATAAAACATATAGAGAAGTAGTTTAAAAGCCAAAGTACTTCAAGTTGAAACTTTTCCACTTAAAATAAAAGTAGCAATCATAGAATAGAGATAAATTATATATTTAATGTGGTGATATTTAATTAGCCTCCTGTATACATTTGTGGCTAGAGAAACCAATATAACGGTGGTTTATTTCATTATTTCATGCTTTAATTGAGGTTACTTTTCACAGATCAAACATTAGAAAATGGCTTTTATGAAAAAATTGTCTAAGTATCTAGAATGCTTCAAATACAGTATAAATAAAATGCAGTAGTTACCTATCAAACTTTTAATAACCAAATAATATGTTTTGAGTCTTTGAAAATTATGATTTTATTTATACATATTCACAATAAAACAGCAATTTTTAACTGTGAGATAAGCAATATTTTTCCCAAGATCAGGATATCAGTATATATCTAGCACCACCCAATGATTAAATAAAGAACACTCAACAATGTTAACAATAGCCGATAGTTTTTTGCTGGTTCAGTGTCAGACAGAAGAAAGACATTCCATGTTTCAGCGGGTCGAATCCTCCTCTCAGATCTATGCAGCAGGCGACGATCCCGACCCCTTCCACAAGGCTTGGGGAACACAGGCAGTTTCAGGGTCTGTTCTGGAAATGTTTGCCACTCACAACGCAGTCCGACATCACCTGGACTCAATACACAGTCTGGCAGCATCAGCATCGCCTGGGAGTTTGTCAGACGTGAGGATCTCAGACTTAACCCCAACCTCATATCCTGAATCAGAATTCCAATTTTAACAAACCCCCAAGATCATCTGTCTACACAGAATGGTGTCTTTGCACATGTTTGCTCCAAACAATGTCAGGGATTATTTTCAATTTTATTGAAATAAGTAAATACACAAAACGCTTTTGTAATAACGCTTCCTTGCATTTGTTTGCTGCTCCAGGATTCAAGCAATACTTTCGAGTGAATCATTTCCTGTCATTATTTTCACGTAGTTCAGAGACGTTTGAGAAAATTGCCGCTGATTCTTGTGCTTTAATAAGTAGCAGATAGAAAAGTACAATGCACACTTTTGACTACGTTGAGAATCCACTCATAGCAGCAGATGCTCTCTGTGAACTATCTTTGCTCCAAAAATGTGTGAAAACAGGTCGGGCGCAGTGGCTCATGCCTGTAATCCCAGCACTTTGGGAGGCCGAGGTGGGTGGATCACCTGAGGTCAGGAGTTCTAGAGCAGCCTGGCCAACATGGTAAAACCCCATCTCTACTAAAAATACAAAAATTAGCTGGGGGTGGTGGCAGATGCCTGTAATCCCAGCTACTCAGGGGGCCGAGGCAGGAGAATCACTTGAACCCGGAAGGTGGAAGTTGCAGTGAGCCAAGATCGCACCATCACACTCCAGCCTGGGGGCCAAGAGCGAGACCGCGTCTCAAAAACAAACAAACAAACAAACAAACAAACACGACTCAAGCTGGAGGTAAGTGCCACAAGATTAGAAGCCCATTAGACCGTGTGTTGGATATTCAAGATGCTGTCCGTCAGAGTGAGAATGCATTTCAGTCCTCGCTGCTGGGGTCAGCCAAGCACGCACATTTTCAACGAAGCCCCTGGATATGTCAATATTGAAAGAGAGCTGTATTCTTTTTGACTGGCTAACTGTTCAGGAATATTCCATAATTTAGCATTTATTACCTATCAAAATCCTTAATCTTTGCTCATTTTCCCTATGAACTTTGGATGCCGGGCTAGTCTCCAACTAGATATTACTAGATAAGCTCTCTGTTTCCGATTGTTTTCCTCCTCATCCACTCACTCGGTACAATTCAACCATGCAGTTCTCTAATGATTTTTCTAGGGTAAGCCATTACCTTGTAAATGTAGACCTTCACCTTCTGTGCAATCTGCTGACCCCCAACGGCTGATTGTGGTTCTCAGTTACTTCTGCTGCTTGGACAAGATCACCTGGCACTTAAAAGATACTTTGTTCTGCGTTTCTGCTCCCTCTATCCAGGCCTCCGGTTATGCTCAGTTATCTCCTTCCTAGGTCTGAGGCCCCTCTGTGCTGCACTGCGGCCTCCAAATGGCTCACACAACTGCCCCGGCACCCCTCCAGCCAGTAGGGAGGCTCTGAACTCTGGGGGCTCCACAGAAACTGGCAGAAATGCTCCCTGGGGAACAAGGTAGGCAGAAACCTCCTTCCCTCAGCATGTGCTAAAGGGGCTGGTCTGGAGAAGCAGGTAAAGAATGTCGGGTATGGTTTCTAGTCTTGGACTCTATCAGCATTGGCGCCTGAGAGATAGAAAGCAGCGAGTTTCTAACATCTCACACGTCACGTGGAAACGGCTGCTGCAGCTGCTGCTGTCTTCTCTGCTGACTTGAGGAACCAGGAGTCTGGGCTTTTTTCTGCCCCTGCTTGTGATCTCCTGGTTGCTGCTCCCACCAGTGCGAGTTACAAGAGCGGGTTGGGACCATTGGAATAACATGGTGGCCTCCTGTTTACACACACATGTGTACATGCACAGAATGCACATGCACATACATGCATGGGTGTGATGCACAGAACACACACACACACATGCGTGGGTGTGCATGCACAAAACACATAAATATGAATAGTCATGCATGCACCCAAACAAGCACACACATGCTGGACATGCATGCACAGAACACACATAGACGAATAGGCGTGCATGCACAGAACACACAAACATGAATAGGCATACATGCACACACACAAGCATGCACATGCTGGAAACGCATGCACAGAACACACACATGAATAGTTGTGCATGCACAGAAAACAGCACATGCATGGGCGTGCATGCACAGAACACACACATGCATGGGTGTGCAAGCACAGAACACACAAACATGAATAGGCATGCATGCACACACACGACCATGCACATGTCGACATGCACGCACACACACATGCATGGGCGTGCATGCATAGAACACACATGCAAATACACGCATGGGCATGCATGCACACACAGACACAGGGCATTCCTCCCACCTCAGGCACCCTGGCCAATGACAGTATCAGTGGTCGATTCGCGTGGATCCCCCCACTAGTGACCATTTTCACGACCTTCACATTTAACTTTGAATTTCTTCCCCATGAGCGGGACTGCCAGATGCCAGGTTGATAATGAGCTGTGAGCTATGAGCTCAGAGTGGCATCAGGGACCCACAGGACCATGGCTTGGGGCGCTCAGGTGCCCAGAACAGACCGCCTCCCCCCCACCAGGCAAGGGCTGTGCCACATGGAGTTTCTTTCACCGATTTTCCCCCAAAGTGGTATTAAAAGTAGTCACTTAATGATAATGAATTGAATTGTTCCTATCTAAAGTGGACTGACTGGCAGAATGCTGGCAACAGAGAGATCCCTGACGCTGGCTAAGAAAACAAAAGTAATTGGATTACACAAAGAAAATAAGATAAACATTCATTAAAATTACAGTAACAGGCTGTGATTAATGAGCAGTGGAGGAGCACGCAGCACGCAGCCCGGCCCTCGAGGGCTTCCTGACAGGTGTGCCAACCGGGGCTCCTCTTCCAGAGGAATTTCATGGGCTTCTCAGATCAAGGGGAAGGCACTTGCCTTTCCTAAAGATTTCTTTCTCCCGACTTTTCATCATCAAAGAGTTCAAAAATGGGTAATAGCAGAAAGGACCTTCCTGATGGAAAACGTGTCTTTTACAAAGATCATTACTCAGACTCTGTGTTTCCGGTACAGTTTAAAGGATGGCTGGCCATTTTCCAGGCAATCAGATTCGGTGCCCCAGCCTCTCTTCACTCAGTCGTCCTGCATGTTCCCAGGAAGGACTTGATCTTTACTACAACGTCCACAAGCCAAGAGCACCCACCATGTATTTCAGTGACGCATGGGAAAGGTCCCTGAATGGGGGAGTGAGGGCTGGTGGGTCCTGAGCATGCCCCCCTGTGGGGACCTTGCTGGTTTAATCCCCCTGTGCCCGCCCCTCTTCAAACTCACTGTTAAAACAAGCGGCACTTGGACGTCCTCCGACACGGCTGCCTTACCAGGCTGCCAGGAGGCACGGTGAGAGCGTCTCCATGAACACCACGAGTCCAGCTCCGTGTTATTCAGGCCCCACAGAGGCTGCAACCTCAAACCAGGAGTCTTTAAAGAGCCAGCCGGGGAAAACCCCCAGAGTGTCACAACTGGGTCCTGTCGTGGAGGATGGTGCCCAGGGTTCCAGGAATCAGGACAAAGGCCCTCATCACAGAGATGCAAACGCAACATCCTCCGCATCAGAGAAACCGGCACCAGACATGGCCCCATCTGAGCCCAGGCCCTGCGGGAGGAATGGTGAATGCCGGCGTCCTGGCGAAGGCTGTGATGGTTGTGTGTGGGAGGACAAGCCTCTTGGAGGCCTCCTCCTAGTGCCACCCTGTGCCTGGTGCCCTCAGGCCCACCTCCACCCTGCGCGTGGGCCACACACAATGGACAAAGAAGTGAGCTGCGGGGCGTAGACAGATCCTCTCTGACCTTTCCTGGAGCCGCACCACATGGAGCGAGGCGGCGAACAGCTCCAGGGTTAGCAGCCTCTGTTTTCTTGCCTGTGTAATGGTCATAATAACAAGGCCCTCCTGGAGTCATCAGACGGGTGAATGAAGTGATGCAAACTTCACTTCATTTGACAAAGGAGTTCTTCAGAATGTCCCCCATCTCCCCACCCCCTCACCGTGAAGGTGGAATCCGTTTCCCTGGCTGATATGTAAACACACGGGGCAGATACCAGCAGCTGCACAGGACAGGGACCTGCCTCTGCTGCACCTGGCATGAGTCTCACGGCTGTGCGTGGAAGCTCTGGGGCTGCGATGAGTGATGGTGACCTACTATGCTAGGTTCCTTTTCTGCACAGCATCGCTCCCTCTGCTTGGCTCAGTGGCCACCAGTTTACTCCTCCTGGAGATGGTTGGGTGAGAGGAACTCGCTGGACTCTGGAGCCACAAGCCAAACACCTGCTTCTTTCCCCATGGGGAGGCTGAGATTCCTCCTGCTCGAACTCTAAATCTCCCCTCCACCGCGAGCTTGGATCTGCAGTTGAATTTCCCACTTTCACCTCGGCAGAGACCACCTGTGCACAGAGGGCCTTCCAGCCAACTCATCACCAGCAAGGCTGACCTCCAATCTTCCCCAGCCCCACCTATCCCTCCCCATAGTGAGGGAGCGTTTGACTGTTAGCGAGGAGCTCGATCGTGTTAATTTACCATCCAGGTGGGGCGTTGGGAGCGTGCATGGGAGCTCTGCATGCTGCTGGGACACAGGTAGACGCTGGGGCTGCCAGGGGAACAGGAGCACGAGGCCACCCCCACATTGAGCTGTTTCGTGAGCTTTGCAGCCTTCACTCTCGTCTGCTTGGATGGCCTTAGACGCAGTTCCAGTCACACCTCCTGCCCTCCTTCACCCTGGACTTTGAGCTTCTGAGGTCCAGGCCTTGTGGACATCCTCTCTGAGCTGCTTCTGGAGCTTATGTCCCTCAGTTGCCTTCCTGGGAATTCTTCACTCTCCTCCCTGACCCTATCGGATCTGCAAATCATGTCTGCCGCTGACTCCTTCACTCTCCTCCCTGACCCTCTCGGATCTGCAAATCATGTCTGCCGCTGACCCCTGCCTGCGGACACTCTCCACAGACCATGCAGCAATTTCTCACACGCCCCCTCCTCCAGGCTTCCCTCTGGGGTTTCCTCCGTGGCTGCAGGGACGTCATTGTAAGACCTGTGTGGCTTTCCCTACTGAGAACCCTTGCTTCTAATTTACATGCCTGTCGTCCTGGGGAATTAAGTTCTTCAATATCCCTGTGGAGTCTCACAAGCTGGACCCCGGGTCACACCTTGAGAGGCGCGCTCACTGTCTTTCGGCCTCGTACTCTAGGCAGCACAGCAGGAACCGCACGTGTTTCCTGCACGCCATGCGGTCTCACACTCCGCAGCTCCCTACCTTCCATCCGCCTTATTACATTACATCGCTATTACCTGCCTTCACACCGTGAGCTCTTTGTGGTTTAAACCAGGGTCTGCTTGGTGTTCACCTGGGATCACTGGTGGCTCACACAAGGCCCACATACACCCAACAACGTGTGGGCTAAACAGAGATTGAACAAATGTGGTCTTCACTTCTGCCATGTCAGGTGGAGATTGTCTTTGACAACTTTGCATGTTTAGAATCTAGGATCAACTTTTATTCTTTTACTTTAAGTTCCAGAATACATGTGCAGAATGTGCACGTTTGTTACATACATATACATGTGCCATGGTGGTTTGCTGCACTTATCAACACATTATCTAGGTTTTAAGACCCGCACACATTAGGTATTTGTCTATTGCTCTCCCTCCCCTAGCCC
>NW_012109696.1:5354436-5356082 GCF_000951045.1 Mandrillus leucophaeus | reverse complement strand
AGGGAGGAGGAGACCGAGGCGAAGGCTCCTGAGGTCGGTGGCCCCTGGATGAATGAATGAATGAATGAAGAACGAGGGAGGAGGAGACCGAGGCGAAGGCTCCTGAGGCCGGTGGCCCCTGGATGGATGAATGGATGAATGAGGAACGAGGGAGGAGGAGACCAAGGCGAAGGCACCTGAGGTCAGTGGCCCCTGGATGAATGAATGAATGAGGAATGAGGGAGGAGGAAACCGAGGCGAAGGCTCCTGAGGTCGGTGGCCCCTGGATGAACGAATGAATGAAGAACGAGGGAGGAGGAGACCGAGGCAAAGTCTCCTGGGGTCAGTGGCCCCTGGATGAATGAATGAATGAATGAGGAATGAGGGAGGAGGAGACCGAGGCGAAGGCTCCTGAGGTCCGGCCCTCATGCTTACTGCTGATGTTCAAAATGGCTCTAACCAGCACAGGAGGCCTCAACCCACATCACCTGGCAGCCCCAGCAAAGAGAAAACTTCTGGGCTTGAATTTTCCATCTTCCCCTCAGGTAGGTTCCCTTCTTGGCCCGTTGCCCTCAGGGACATGCGGACTCTCACTGCCTCACGTGCGGGGCCCTAAGATGCTTGTTTTTGCTTCCTGCTTGTTTCCTGGGAAGGGAGGCCTGCACCCAGATGTGTTGCTCTGCTCACAGCAGGCATAACCCTCTGCTAAACAACAGTGACTCTATGCCTGGGGTGTGGAGCCAGGTGTCCCACACCCCTCTGTGTGCCCATGAGGGCCAGCGATGCACCTGCCGGTCCCTGCAGTGACAAGTGGGGTCCCTGGAGTGACTGAAGCCCAGACGCTGCAGGCAGAAGCCGCTGCCATGATGGCTTCACAGGCCGCAGTCTTTGTGCCTTTTATTCCAAAGCGCATCATGGATTGTGATTTTTCCCACAAGCCGGGTCCACTCTGTGTCTCCTCAACCTCGGGGGATTTTGAGAAAAGCTGGACTTGGGGCCATGAAAAGTTGCACACTTGACTTTGTATTTATATTTCATGTCAGTTTCAGTTTCCAAACATACAGATGAACATACACAGCCCTCAGATCTAGGAACTGCACCTAAGCTTAAATGTCTTAATTAAGCACAGACTTAAATTTCTCAGTGGTGGTTTCCCTTTTGGTCGCCCAGGTATCAAGATGCCTTGCCCAGGGTTCAGCAGGCCGGGAGCGTCCTGAGGTGAATCCGCCACGCCCAGGGGCTTGCAAGGGCCCCCTGGTCTCCTTTTACGCGGCCCCGGTGAAAGCAGAGATGGGGTCCGGGGCTCTGTTTGGCCTTCGCAAGCTCAAATAAGCCACTTGTGGGGGCACCCTGCTCATCTCTACAGGGCTGCCGGTGGGGGGAACCGCTCTCCTCAGGGCTTGCCTCCATGACCCCTCTGCTTCTGTAGCACCCACAGTGAGGAAGGAGCCCGCCAGCTCACAGGGAATGCTGCGGAGAACAACAGGGGCTCCTTAGTCAGGTCACTAAAGTTTAAAAAATACATCCCAGGCCGGGTGCAAGTAGCTCACACCTGTAATCCAAGCACTTAGGGAGGCCAAGGCAGGTGGATTACCTGAGGTGGGGAGTTTGAGATCAGCCTGGCCAATACGGTGAAACCCCATCTCTACTAAAAATCCCCGCCTCCA
>NW_012109696.1:5339988-5353901 GCF_000951045.1 Mandrillus leucophaeus | reverse complement strand
AAAAAAAAAAAAAAGAAAGAAAGAAAAAAGAAGCTAGAAGGTTAGGTAAGCTCCAAAACAACCATGGCTGGCAAAGCTCTTGGGAGAGGAGTCGGCAGTTTGGAGCGTCCGGAGGTGTGATCCCCACCCCAGAGGGTAAGGAAGGCCTTCTCTTCATGAAGGTCACAAGCGCGCTAACAAACTGCCCACGGCATTTCACTCCTGCACACGTGGTTCTTTGAGCAACAGATGTTGTTCATATTTTAATTTTTGCTCATTAGTTTTGTCCCTGATCCCAGACGCTGCTTCAGTGGGGTTGGGGTGTCCTAGGGCAGCCCCCGGAGCTCCTCCATGAGGAAACTAATAGCGTGGAACTCAGCCACGAAACACAGGAGCCCGGCCAAACACGATAGCGGGAGTGGCTTTTTGGAAGGAAAACCACACTACCTGCCCCACATGAGTTAATTTTCTAGTGGATTAGGCTGAAAACAGGAGCTCAAAACTTTAATGATCACTCATCCAACCCACAGCTTGTTTGTGCATAATTTGCTTCCATTATGTTCAGCCTGACGTGACGATTCATGAATCAAGTGCCGAGCTTCATTTTTCACCGTCCGCCTGCCCTCTCAAGGTCGGGCGATGCCGTGTGCTCACTCCAGGCACGGAAGGGCAGCCACCTGAACCCACAGACTGCCTGGCTGGCCCTTCCCGCGAAATGAATTGTTGAACTGTGCTGAGAGTCAGGAGGGAAAACAGAGCGTGTGCTCGGCAGGCCTGCAACAGAATCCCCCGGGCAGCAGGCACCTGGAATGCAGAGTTACTGTTTTACATAAACATGGCAGGTCCTAGGAAGGAAAACCACACCGATATCACCAAGTAAGAAATGGCATCAGGAATTAGGGACTGGCTCTTGTCCTTGAGGGACCAGGGGACAGTTCCCAGAGCAAGGGGCTGTCTGCATAATTGCAGTCTTTGGTCTCCGGGGCTCCTATTTGCTTCTTACCCACCATGTCCCAGGTTCTCTGCTGGGTTCCTTGAATGTGCAAGGCCTGTGAAGTCTCTAAAGAACTGTTCAAATTAGGTATTATCATTCCGGTTCTAGGGGCAGGGAAACTACCTATGCAAGCTTTGTGATTGACATTGCTTTAATTTGATCATTCTTCATCAGGAAAATAGGATAAACCAGCACTTTTCCAAGAATCTCTTTCTTGAAACAAATTGTCTTCTTGAAGTTCTCAGATAAACTGTCTGCATTGGGTTTACAGTTGACAATACATTTGGTAATTTTTGAACTCTTAGAGGGTTGACTGTTCCCTCAATGTGCCCCTTCTTGGTAGGATAAGCCATTGGCCCTGTGGCTTCTCTTGGGCACCAAGGATCACCATGCCTTCCACGCTGGGGCGGGACACCCAGGAAGCCCAGCCTGATGGGGGCTTTTGGTGCCCAAGAACAGTCACAGGGCCAGTGACTTATTAGGTGTCTTGTCCCATACCTTGCCCTGGTGCAGAAATGATTTGGCTCTGAAATGACAGGTTTGCCACAAATGGGGACTTGCTGAATTTGACCCAAACTATCTTGTCGGACTTCAGAGATGTGTTTTTTCTCACTGAAGGAAGAGAAAGACATGCCTAACTTTTCCTATCTTATCTGGAGATGAGACTCCAGCCCGGCAGTTTGATATTTTTTCAGTCAATAGGGATAGTGCTGATGCCTCTGGTCCACAGATCCTCCAGGAATAGCAGTTGAGGAGCCCATCAGCCTGTGGCCTCAGATAAAGACAACAATGAGTTCCCAGACAGACATTCTAGTGGATTTTCATAAACAGAGCCCCTTGGAAATGCTATGGTGTAGCAAAGACATGGAATCAACCCAGGTGCCCATCAGTGGTGTATGGGATAAAGAAAACGTGGTATGTACACACTATGGAATATTACATAGCCATAATTAGTCTGTATTAGCCTGTTTTCATGTTGCTGATAAAGGCATACCCAAGACTGCACAATTTACAAAATTAATGGACTTAACAGCTTCACATGGCTGGGGAGGCCTCACAATCATGGTGGAAGGCAAGAAGGAGCAAGTCATGTCTTACATGGGTGGCAGCAGGTAAAGAGAGGAGAGCTTGTGCAGGGAAACTCCTGTTTCTAAAGCCATCAGATCTCGTGAGACTTATTCACTATCCGGAGAATAGCAGGGGAAAGACCTGCCCCCTTAATTCAATTACCTCCCACCAGGTTCCTCCCATGACACATGGGAATTGCAGGAGTTACAATTCAAGATGAGATTTGGGTGAGGATACAGCCAAACCATATCAATGTCCTTTGCAGCAACATGGATGTACCTAGAGACCGTTATCTTACATAAATTAAGGTAAGAACAGGGAACTAAGTACTGCATGTTCTCACTATTAAGTGGGAGTGAAACATCAGGTACTCATGGACATAAACACGGCAACAATTGACTCTGGGGACTACTCGAACAGGGAGGGAGGGAGGAAACAAAGGTGGAAAAACGACCTGTTGGGTACCATGCTCCCTACCTAGGGGAAGGGATCAGTCATACCCCAAACCTCAGCATTGCACAGTATACCCAGGTAGCAAACCTGCACATGTACCCCCTGTATCTAAAATAAAAGCTGAAATTATATATGTGTATATATATATAGACAAGTGCTATTGTGGATGGATTGACTGGCAGAGCTCTCTAGAATGGACCTTGAAACCTGAAGGACTCTCTCAAGCACCAAACCTTAGATTCTAAAGATGCACCACTTAAATATGTTTCTTTTCAGGTCATTTTTCTAAAGGTTTTGTGTGGCTGTCCATAGGGTTTGACGTTAGGAAGCAGGAGCTGAGGTGACCTCCTTCTGCTTTCCTGTGTCTCATGCTGCTTTGATCTTGGATGGGTTGCCCAGCTTTGACTGATGCAGGAGAAGTGGTGTAAGAAGAGGAGCCTCAGACTTCGCGGGCTCCAGGGAAGTCAGGTGAGATCATCAGCACCCACACTCCTCCCCCGCCCCCAGAGTCTCTATCCCATTACCCAACACACTCCAACCATCTAAAGGGTCAGATTCCCAGGACAAAAGGACAGATACTTTGATGAGCCTTTCCTCCCCTGGTCATGGGAATTTTTGCTAAAACCAAGCTGATCAAAAGTTTACCACAACAGGAAAGAATCAAGATTTCATGAACTCACTGTCCAGAGGCCCAAATTGCTATCATTAGATGACCCCAAAGCTTATCCCTGGGCTCAGTGGTGAGTGCCCTCGTTTCCCTGCTGGCATGGCCGGTGGGTGACACTCCACACCCCACCTCCCTCTGAGGGTGACACCTGACAAGGAGAGGAACAGGGGCTCTAGTCTGTCATTTGCTTTTTCAGAATCCCTGGGAGTAGGGGAAGAACTGCAAATGGAAAGTGCCTGCTGAGAAAATGCAATGACTTCAGGTGTGTTTGAGAACGGCCAGGATTTCCAAGCCACTTCCACCACCCCTCCAAAAGGTCCCCAGAGATTCAGTGATTGAACTGAGACCATGACAGGACCGGGAAGTGAGGCTTGGTTAGATGCTGGGGGCACTTAAATGCTAGGTTTCTGCCCACCTTGGGGCAGATGGGATCATGGGGGAATCTGAATACAGAGTGGGGTGGTGTCTCCATTCTCAGATGTTTCTGGAGACTCTGCAAGATGCTGGGACAGGGAGAGCTGAATGGAGCAGGAGGTGTTGACCCTGAGATCCTAGGAGGCCTCACTAGAGCTTGGAGGACCACAAAGGGTGGGAAAGTACAACGACCTACCTCAGCCACAAGGGGTTTCAGGGCCCAGAGCTGCCCTGCTGAGCCAGCTGCCCTGGCCTCAGGATTGTGGTTGGTTTGAGTGTCAGTGCCAATGCAGCCATCTCGCTGGGGCCACCGCACCCCAGCCTCACCTGTGAAGTGGGTCAGGTTCACCCTGCAACTGAGAAAGTCTGACCTTCAGGGCTTTTCTCTTGCAGGACAGCTTCAAAAGCCCCTATAGAAAATTTGGTAGTTGTGACTTTGTATTCTCCTCATAAAGACAGTCCTCCAAAGTGTATAAGGCTAGAGCTTATTTAATCTACATTTATTTAACTCAAAATGGATCATAGACTTAAATGTAGAACACTCCCATAAAACTCCTAGAAAATAATGCCGGAGAAAACCTGGGTAACCTTGGATTTGATGGTGACTTTTTCTTTACAACAAAAAAAAAAATCACAATCCATTAAAAAAAAAACTGATAAGTTTTATTTCATTAAAATGGAAAACTTCTGCTCTTCAATAGATGCTGTTCAGAGATAAAACAATTTGCAAAGCATATATCTGATAAAAGACTAGTTCCAAAATATTCAGAGAACTCTCATATCTCAACAATATGAAAACAATCCAATTTAGAGATGGACAAAAAAGGTTGACCCAACCTTTTACCAAAGAAGACATATAGAAGGAAAGAAGCATACGAGACGATGCCCAGTGTCATGTCGTTAGAGAACTACAGATTAAAACAACAATGAGATGTCAGCACACACCCGTTGGAATGGCCAAAGTCCAAACCACGGACACCACCAAGTGCCGGCAAAGATATGGCTGAAGGGAACTCTGCACCATGAGAAATAGTAGAGCTATTATGGAAGACAGTGTAGCAGTTCCTTACAAGCTAAATATACTCTTACCATAAGATACATGCCTTGATATTTATCCAAATGGTTTGAAAATTTTTGTCTACACAAAAACCTGCATATGAATGTTTATAGCAGCTTTATTCATAATTGCCAAACTTGGAAGCAACCAAGATGTCTTTTTTTTGTTGTTGTTTTTTTTTTTTTTTTTTGAGACAGAGTCTCACTCTGTCACCCAGGCTGGAGGGCAGTGGTACGATCTTAGCTCACTGCAACCTCTGCCTCCCTGGTTAAAGTGATTCTCCTGCCTCAGCCTCCCTAGTAGTTGGGATTACAGGTGCACACCACCACGCCCCACTAATTTTTGCATTTTTAGTAGACATGGGATTTTACCGTGTTGGCCAGGCTGGTCTTGAACTCCTGACCTCAAGTCATCTGTCTGCCTTGGCTTCCCAAACTTCTGGGATGATAGGCATGAGCCACCACACCTGGCCCAAGATGTCTTTCAGTAGATGAGTGGCTAGACTGTGGCACATCCAGACAGTGAAATATTATTCAGCACTAAAAGAAAGGAGCTATCAAGCCATAAAATGACATGAAAGAACCTTAAATGCTTACTACTAAGTGGAAGACGCCAATCTGGAAAGGTTGCGTACTGGATGATTCCAGCTACGTGACATTCTGGGAAAAGCGGAACAATGGAGACGGTGAAAAGGTCAGTGGTTTCCAGGGTTTCCGGGGGGGGAGCCATGGACAAGTGAAGCACAGAGGAATTTCAGGGCAGTGAAACTCCTCTGGATGAGACTGTAATAGTGGATTCATGTCATCGTGCACGTGTCCAAACCCACAGGCTGCACAAGGGCAAGAGGGAGTCCTCAGTGAGCTGCGAACTTTAGTTAATAGTCATCTGTGGATATTGACTCCCCCATTGTAACAAAGGTACCAAACTTATGCAAGATGTTAACAACAGGGGAACTGGGAGGTGAAGGTGGAGGTGTTGGCGGGGGGATGTATGAGAACTTTCTGTACTTCTCACTCATTTTCCTGTAAACCTAAAACCACTCAAAAAATGAAGTCTATTAATTTAAAAAACAGAACACACACATCTGGGTCTGCCCCCGGTTAGGAAGTGTGGTCGATTGCAAATAGCCACACACTGTCATGGCCCTTCCCAGCAACAGGTGGAGCTTACGTCTCCACTCTCTTAACCAGGGCTGGGCTCTGACCCACAGAAGTGGCAGGCGTGAGGTCGTGTGTGCTCCTAGCCCAGGTCTCCAGAGGCCTAGCAGCTTCCCTGGTCACCCTCACGGTCCCCTGAGGCTGCCATGTGGCAGAACCCAGTCTTGCCCCTTGTATGAATGCAGAGAATCTGCCTTCATTTTACTGGGCTGCCAGGACAAAATTCCACAGGCTGGGTGGCTTAAATTACAGAAATGTATTTTCTCGTAGTTCTGGAGGCTGGAAGTCTGAGATCTGGGTGCCAGTCAGGGTTGGTTTCTGGTGAGGGCTCTTCCTGGTTTGTAGACAGCTGCCTTCCCACCGTGTCCTCACATGGCAGACAAGCGAGAGAGCTGGTGTCCCTTTCTCCTCTCACATGGACACAATCCCATCGGATGAGGGCCCTACTGCTAGAACCTCACTTAATCTTAATCTTAATCACGCTATGAATGACCCTATCTCCAAGCAGTGTCACATTGGGGGTTAAGGCTTCAACATATGAATTTGGGGGGTGCAATTCAGTCCAGAGAAACCCCACAGAATAAGAACACAGCCTCCCAGCCCCCCAGCCTCCCAGCTTCCCAGAGGAGGCTGCAGACATGTGAGCAAGACCATCTGAGAGCCAGAAGACCCTGCTGGCTGTGATGGGGTCAACCCACAGACCCAGGGCTAGTCACTAGGCCATTGCTGCTTTGTGCCTCCGTACCCCAAGGGTGAAGCATGTTCCTGGCCACCTAAACTGGCCCTTGCTCAGCTTCACTCTCTCTCCTCCCTGAGTGGCAGGTTGGTTTGGGGAGCCTGAGATCAACTTAATTCAGCTCCATCTACTCATTGACAGTATCATGGGGGCAGGAACTCAACCTCAAGGGAATGATGGGCCAATGGGCAGAGTGGATGTCGTCACAGATGGACGAGTTCTCCGGGTCAGACCTCATCCCTTCTTGGAATGAGCCCTTGTATCTGTAACTGATGCTCAGGAGAGCTGATGACCAGCTGGCCGGTTTCCACTCACAGCCTGGCCAGTCTGCTTCTCACGTCTTTACAAGCTCAGTGAGGTTAGCCCAGGCACAAGTTCTCTCTCTGCTTCTCCCATCTGTTTACGAGGTGTGTGTGCTTCCCGAGGATCAGACACTTTATGTCTGGGATTGGGAGGGAATTGCCGGCCACACGGAGGTCTTTTCTCCTTCTTCTCTTGGCCCGTAGGAATGCAGGCAACATGCTCCACCCTGGCCCTGTCATGAGTGTCCCTAGGTCATTAGGCATGAGCCCCCATGATAGAATGGGGTGTGGCACCCTGACCCCAGCCTGCAGGCAGGGATGCCAAGTCCTTTACCTGGGAATGAGGGTCGGAGTCCGGATTGGGCTTACCCCACGGCCAGTCTTTCCCCCACAACCCTGCTGCTGGCCTGTGAAATCACAGGTGGTGTTTCCATATTGCAGAAACCCTTGCTGTTTTGTAGGCAAGACTTCACCTTCCGTGCGTGTCCCACAGGGTCACCTCAAAGAACAGGCTTTCCCTGAAAGCGTTTGCTGGCGTCCAACCAACCTTGAAACTGTTTTAGAATCGAAAATGTGGGCCCTTTTCTAGAGTGGTTTGTGGGGTGATAAATGACCCCTAGAACGACAAGGCATGCCATGAGGGCCAACGTTAGTTTCAAAAACATATCCACATGTTACCACGTGACCACCCTGACTGGTGCTGAAATGAAAGGGCATAGCCCTGAGGTCAGGACCTCGGACCACGTCCCTTCCCACTCCAGCCTGCTGCCGTCCAGGAGTTCTTGTGTGAGACCCGACCGGACGCAGGACAATCTGCCTCGGACAGACCCAGGCCGACCCGGTGCTTATTTGCTGCGTGGGGTTGAGCAGACCAGTAGGCTTGTCAGCCTCTGTGTTACCCAGGGATAAATGGGGGAGAGGAAACCCACCTCCCAGAATTCCACGGACATTCCCATGATAGCTAACACATCCACTACTATTTCTGATGCGTAGTTGGTGCTTGGCGAGAGAAAGCTATGACTGGAATCTCGACGGCCATACATGTGCAGGTTGGGAGGCTGAAAAAGATGTGAGTTTAGTCTAACTCCTCACATGACACTGGCATCTTCCCCAGTGCCCATGATGGATTGCTGTTCTGTGGAACTCTCGCAGCAAAGCTAGAAGGTCAGCTTCTCCAATGCGAGCAGGTGCTGGGGCTGGAGGAGCTCCGCGACCATGCAGCTGATGGACACCCACAGCTCAGGAGGCATCTCAGCCCCTCCTTAGGGTCACCTGCTCTCCACCCTGCCGCTCTTCCAGATGTTGCAGGGACTGTAACATCTGGCCGGGAAACACACGTGGATCCCGGTCATCCATTGTTCTGCAGGCTGTAGGGGGCCGCGGTGATAGGACATTTGCTGAATGGAGGGCTCTGCAACAAAGAGGGCAGGCCTGAGCAATTGCTGATAGCCCCTGTGTTGACAGCGTGCTCAGACATCAATGAGAGGAGGCCGGAGCAGCTCAGCACAGGATGGGCCCGTTTGATGCACGCCAAGCACATCATCCATTTCTTAATGATTCCCTTTTCTCTGAATTCTCCCTCTTTGGAGCTCTGTGCTGTTTCCTGCACCTCCCCACACCCACCAGCTGAGGTTGCAGGCTCTGGGTCCTGCCGCAGGCACCCAGGGAGCACAGCCAGGCCTGGTGGAACCGCAGCCAACAGCAGCTGCCAGCTCACCACGGGTGGCACACCTGCCTCCATCATTTCCTCTCTCCCTGTCTGCGCTCCACGGCTTCCTAGTCACGTGTCTGCAAAACCCCGGCTGCAGCAGTGCTGTTTGGGACCAAGGCTGCTCAGCTCACAAAGACACAGTGACTGCAGCATGTGAAGGAAATGCACAAAGTCAGGATCGGTCCATCGCGCCTGTGGTCTGGCCCCCGTCTGTCCTGTCTGTCTGTCTGTCTGGTTACCTCCTCGGACCTCATCCCGTGCATCCAGCAAAGAGCACACAGCTGCCCTGACATCTGTTTTGTGTGTCCATTCATCATGAGGTCCATTTGGCTGCTAGTCACTCTTCCAGTCTCTTTTCAGCCATTACAATATTTACAATTTAAAACCTTTCCTTGTGCATGGGGGATTTCTTCGGGGAGATTTAAAAAATCCTAGGCACTTGGTCTCCTCTGCAGGACATGATGCTTTCTGGGTCCTTAGTTGACACTTGGCTGTTGACATTTTGCATTTTCTGGGTCCCTTGGCTCTCAAGTCTGAAGATCAACCTTATTTTAATCCAAAATGCCCCCAATGCACCCAGGGTTTTTATCTGACATTGGCCTGGGTGTAGGAAGAATGGTTCAGAGTCGGGCCATAGATGGCACAAGGAGAGAGGAGCCGGATCCTGTCCTCCTGGCATTTCTGACCTCGTTAACCGGAGATGCCACAGTGACGATTAACAGCCCCTAGGACTGGAGTGGGAGGAGGTTTCTAATACAGAACAGACACCCTGCCATTCCTTGGTCAGGCTGAGATTTGATGTCTTAATACTTTTCTGGACAAGAACAAGTATTTGATGATTAATGCAAGTTTGACTTCTCAGTCTGAGAGAGTGACATCGTTCTTATATCGTTCTTATAGTGCATAGAAAAATGATCCCTGTCTTGGAAAGGGAAGTCTTCCAAAAAGCAAATTACAAAATAGAGAAGACGTCCACACTGAGTTCACCTCCAAGTCTTCCAGCAAGGTGTACCCAGAGGGGAAATGCTGACAGCTGCCTCTGCAACCTTTGATTCTTTAGTTTCTTTTAAAACTGCTAAGAAAGCAGGAAGAAAAGGCAGACCTGGGAAGTCACTGGACACCGAGGAAACACTGAGGGTGGTGGCCACTGGGGCCTCTCTGAGTTCCTTGCTCAGGCCCGCGCCCTTGTTAATGAATCTTGTACAACAGTCAACTTCATTCTCTGCATCCTCCCAATGTTACTAGAATTTCAGAGACAGTCCTTTCAGGATTCGGGAACACGCTGCACAAAAGGCAGTTTGCAGAGATGGTTTCTGACTGTGCTGATCTCTGCCTGTTGGAGAAGGGTTCAAAGTGCCACAGTTTTGTGCTGCCACGAAGAAGAAGGCTACCCCTCTCCATCCCTCTGAGTTCACTGGTTGGAATAAAAAGGGCCCCAGTGTGGTGTTGCATCTGGGACCCTCTGAAGCATCTGATAAGTTTTCAATATTTATACTTAATTCTTTTATCTTAACAGCACACACGAGGTTTCTGGATCAAAGGAAGACTGATGATTTACTTCCAGGATAATGCCCATGTCCCATGCCCCAATCCTGCTGAGACGCAGAAGGCACCTGCATGTGCAAAGTGGGGGTTTGCACTACAGGAGGGGAACCCCAAACCCCAAATTACAAATCTCATGCTTCTGTAAGAGCTACCACACTGCTGTGCTGTCTCCAGAGCAAAGAAACCCCTGCTTTCTGACGTAAAGAAGGACTCTAGGAGTGTAGAATTTAAAAGATTATTCCAGGAGAGACGTACTTGAAATCTCTCTGGAGTATTTTTTTTTTTTTTTTAACTTTCAAGGCTTGTGTGCCTTTCCTCATCCTTTAACCCAGTTTGCCAGGAAGTTTTGCTCAGAGAACTCCAGCCACATAGAAATGGGACCTCACGCACTGGCTTTCAACACTGTAACTTTGTTGCAAAGAATCCACATTGGCCCAGGAAGGTGAGATACAGCCGGGTCTTTCCCCTACTTACCTCTAAGATATGCAGATTTAAAAGATGGCAATCTGTTACCTGGACTCCACACCCATTAAGGTCTGCAAAGGGGTGCCCCTTGGGCACGTAAACCCCAACTCCAGCCCATCTCACCCCACCTCCAACCCGGATTTCCCCGTCTCGTAGAGGGAGACTTGCTCAAGGGCTCCAAGAAACTGGGCCACTAATTTTACCATGAAGGTATTGCCTGCATGATTTCAGATTAGAATTGTCTACGTCCCCGTGAGAGGACTTAGTTTCCCGGTGTTTGTGGTCAGCTTTTCAAGTGAACACTATTGTAAGCACACTTGTACTGATGAAGACTTTTTTTTTTTTTTTTACATAAATCTCAATTCTACACCAGGGGATATGGGGCTAAGTGCAAATGTATATTATTCAAAATTTGGTTAAGATACAAATCTTTTGTTTTGATCAGACCATTTTTAACAGGATAAGTGTTTGTATCAACCCGTCCTGACTCTGTGCCTTTCTATGGTCACCATATCCTAATTGTTAAGTTATATATTTAAGATATGACTAATTATAAAATCTGCCGGATTTATTTGTTTAAACAGTAGTTAGATTCTTGCCTTTATTACTCTAAAATTCTATCTAGAGTACTCTCTGTCTAGGTTGGCTTTGCTGTCAGGTGATAGCTTGTCCAATCTGTCTTTTAGTGATACTATAGCTAGTTGTAAGCCACTGGATATTATATTGATCCAGTGTTCATAGAGTTATCCTTCTGAGTCATATTGTATCTATAGATATGACTTTCTATGTTACCAAGTTCCTTCAGACAAAGGAACTTGTATTATATTTTACTTTAGTTTGCATTCTCGGAAATAATAAGCCTACAAGTGAGAAAAATATGTAGAATTAAATGTAAGATTAGAGATACATTAAGACTTGATAGAAAATTGATAAATTATTGACTTTTAAAATGAATTCTTTATAATCACAGAGCAGTAGTATTCATTCAAGTTATTAATAACTATCGGGATTAATAAGAATTTTATTATTCAGTGTTGCTATGAAAATACTTTGGATATCCACACATCCATATCTGTAAATAAGGGCATACATAATACACACACATGTGTTTAATATACATGCTCATTTGTTAACAGGCAGTTAATCTAGATTATTCACTCAAATTCCACTTGCAAGAGACTTACCTCTGCACCCACTCTACACTTTCTGTGTCTGGTTTTTGGAAGTAGCTGGAAGGTGAGGTAGGTTCCTGAAGGTAGCAGCGGCACTCAGCCCTGTCATCGCTCATGCTTGCTTGGCATGTGCATGGCACAGCATGTCAACCACACAGCTTACTATGCAGGCAGGGTCCAGATGAGCTAGGCAGGGGCTTCCTGGCCTGTTTCTCTGGGTGGTTTTGATTTACAGACTGCTGAGCCTGAACATGCAAACTGGTTTGAGAAACTTAAGAAGCTGCCTGAATTTTTGTTCGGGGTCACCCTAAGCTGAACCACAGGCGGTTCAGGTCAGTTCACAGCTCTCCGTTTTCTCTGTGTGGGTCTTCCTTCTGTGCAGGCTGTGTGTTTTGGCCACCTCCAGAAGTACATATAAATCAGGAGCGCACATCTCCTGATGTATCAGGAGAGAAGTTCTCTCTGCAGAAGGATGCCTGCCCAGAAAATCTGTGGTGTGTTGGAAGCCTCGCTAGGCCACGGGTTCTTACCCACAGAGGGCTTGGTTTTCAGACACAAGAAGGGATTCGAAAGATGGGCAGCTGCCTGTTGGCTCAGGAACCACCGCCACGGGGCTTGCTGGGCCTCTGTGGTCTCGGGGGGCCACGGGGCCAGGCTGCCAGGCTGCCCGGTTTTATTTCCTGTCCTCGAGGACATTTACAGACTGGTGACACAGGCATGTGGCTAGAGAAAAGCCTGCAGGTCCCAATTCGGGCTGCCAGCAGACACCTCAGGAAGTTTCTCCACGCAGCCCATCCCGGGTGACACAGCCTTCTCTGTGATTCCACCCGAGCCGCGTCAGCCTCCGGCTGCTGGTGGAATGGGAAAGCACAGGGCTGTAACGCTAAGTCACGCGGTCTCGGCTGCACAGCAGTTTACTGGGTCACACTGAAAAACTTCATTAGTAGTATAACATGTCAAAATTAGTCACTTAAGAATGTAAACAGCCCCAGAAGCAGAGCCGAGTGGGCGTCTGGCCATCTGTTCTGCGTGTTGGTCTGTGTTCTCACTGTGGGCACCGGTTTCTGCACCCCTCACCAGATGAGAGCCGCCTGCCTTCATCAGCCCACTGTCCCCAAGTAGCACAAGTTGGGGATGTCAACAGCTTGCTCCACTGCCAGTGGGGCCCGGGGCTCCAGGCTCAATGGGGAAGGCAGCGGCAGCAGCTGGTGTGGCCCTGGGAACTACCTCCTTCCCGTCTCTCTCTCTCTTTCGCTGCAGATGTGAGAAGCCAACTGTCTTGCCATTGTTAGCGAAGGCACCCCGGTGTAGAGCAGCGGCCTTCCCTCTTGCGGCCAGGGACGAGGGGCTTCTGTCTATCCTCGACCCCCGCTTCCCCCTCCACCCCCAATTCATTCAGACACAGAACCTCACACCTTCCCCTTGAGTGGCCTTGCCTGACACCGGGTACTTTAAGGTTGGTGTGCAGAGAGAGGAGAGCCAGCACAACAGTTCTGTCTTCCTTTTCCTGTCTTGCTGTCGGAGAAAATTTTACTTTCAATGTATCTGAACCAGGAGCATGTCCTGAGCTCCTGATTTTACATTCATAGGCTGTGCGGAAACCCCCAAAATCTGGAACAGGAAGCCCAGATCTCTACCCCCTCAGTCACCGACAGAGTCAAGAAAATCTCCAAAGAGTCAAACCAATCTCAATCACCAGTTAACGTAATTGAGTCTGTAAATTAAGAAACTGGGCCAGAAGCTCCATGGAGAGTGTGCCTCTGTGCGGAATAATTGGGTTCTCAGCTTCCAGCCATTTTCATAAACTGGTTTTGATTCTAGAGTTCAACACCCTAGTGGGTTTTAGGAGTTTGGGGGGATTACGTACCCAGAAATGACGTAAGGCCCATCCAGATTTCTCCAGAGTTAAGTTGTTAACATTTTAATGATCTCAAGGATAAAGTTATCACAAATGTGAACATCTTTTCTGGATACAGGATTGCAAATTCTACAACTGCTGCTCAGCTCGCCACATCTCCTCCCCCAGGACTGGTTTCCTCCTTTATTCCTTCCAGAGTCCTGATGGTCACCAGCTTCCAGGACCTGCTTCTCCTTCATTCCATCCCAAGATATAATGGTCACCAGCTCCTCCAGGACCCGCTCCTCCTTCATTCCATCCGGACACATGGTGGTTACCGGCTCCTTCAGAACCTG
>NW_012109696.1:5336774-5338763 GCF_000951045.1 Mandrillus leucophaeus | reverse complement strand
CTCTTTTAAATAAGGCTGCCGGAGATGGCAAATTAATTATAGTTTGTGTAATTTAATTGCATTTTATAGAGTTCTAAACGTTCACTGTTGGGACATTCACATGATTTTCCACTTGTAGATTTCTCTCTGCTCATTAATTGTTTATTTATAATTATTTTCACATTTATGTTATGCATTGTATTTTAAATTTTGAAAATGTTACATTTACTATTGAGTTTAATCTCCCCGGTCATCCTGTCAGATTTTAGAACAGATATGACACCTCAGGATAGAGTGAAACCTGGCGATGCAGGGACACTGGCGTGGGTGTCTGTGCTCACCTGCACAGTCAGGTGGACCGTGTCCTGGGTCATAGAGGGAGGGATGCTGTGCAGAGACTCAGGCTGAGCAGAGCTGCTGGCATCAGGTCCGGCCAGAGCAATGCCCTTAGACCAAGCTGTCACTTGGGGCCAGGGCACAGTGTAGCCCTGTGCTCAGACAGAGAAGGCCAGGCCCACCAAGTATCATTTTTCAGGTAACTGATGTGGAAGGATGGACCATGAAACTCCAGGAGACCTGAAGTGTAGGGCAGGGGCTTCCCTGAGGGCTTTCTGGGCGGCCACAGATGCAGTCCTCTCCCCTACAAATCAGCCCCCTATGCGTGGCCCCTGTGTGTCATGACTGGCGTTAGACACCATCCAGCAGAGTTCAGGAGGCGCCGTTCCTCGCTTTCTGGGGCCAAATGTCAGAGCGAGAGAGACGCAAAAGCCCAAATGCGTCTGAAGGGCGTTAAGCCAACGTCTGGGCTCAGTGGGGGCGATTTGCGAGGCCTCTGACTGGGTTCTGGGGCAGAGCCGAGGGGCACGCACAGTCCCCACTGAAGGAGTCGAGAGTCTCACCGGCTCTCGTCGCACAGTCACTGCGTCAGGTCACGGAGGCTGCAAGGGAAGGGCCTTTGATGCTGGAGTGGGAGTGGGCAGGACCCCGTGGTGCCAGGGAGACCACAACTGTGCGGGTGAGGCTGGAGCTGGCAGGGCCGGGGCCTCGTAGGGAGACCCCCGACTCTGGAAACACCAGAACTGGGGCTTGATCGTTCTCCTGTTGTGAACACCATGCGTGCACATGGTGAGTGAGCAGTGTGGAGCCAGTTTGAGCCGACAGTGAAGGACAGCTGTAGCCTCGCCCCTCATTTCCTTAGGCCTGTCTCATCCTGTTCTCTCCCCAAAATAGTAAGGTAAAAAACAAAAACAAAAACAAGTGCACTCTGAAATAGTGAATACTAGGGGCAGCACTTTATGGTTTTAATTTTTGCATGTGTTTATATTTCTCTGAAAAACTGAGCATTTGTTTTTATCAGAAAAGAAAAACACATGTACAGAGTCAGATCTTTTCTCAAGGTCTACGAGGGAAGACTAAACCCATCCTTGAGTGGTCCCAGCCTCCCAGCCGGCCCCAGGTCCTGCCTCTCAGGGTCTCCCCCAGACAGGGCCCTGGCCCAGGGCTGCTGAGTTGGGTCTGTGGCGGGCCCAGAATCTGCATCTCCAACAAGTCCTGGTGACTTCCATGCTACTGGCCCCGGGGACACCACTTCCACAAGCATTGCCCCAGGGAGTGACCCTTCACTTCCATGATCAATGACTTCTGCTGTCACTTGCTTTTTAAAATCATTTTAGACATCTTCTATTGCGTTCCTTGCCCTTTTATGCTCCCTGCCACCAAACTTTCCATTCCCCATTCTCCAATGGAATCATGTCACAATTTGGAAAAATCTCTCTCTTTATGTCTCTTACACACACACACACACACACACACACACCAGAGACACACATACTTTTGAAGGGAAACTAAATAATTGCCTTTCTTTTTCATTTGCTTAGTCTTGAGAAACTTTCATGATCTCAGTACTAACTCCAGAATTCTCAATAGGGTTAATACTTTCCATAAATCATGGCCTTCCTTCCTTCCTTCCTTCCTTCCTTCCTTCCTTCCTTCCTTCCTTCCTTCCTTCCT
>NW_012109696.1:5332493-5333834 GCF_000951045.1 Mandrillus leucophaeus | reverse complement strand
CTTTATTCCTTCCAGAGTCCTGATGGTCACCAGCTTCCAGGACCTGCTTCTCCTTCATTCCATCCCAAGATATAATGGTCACCAGCTCCTCCAGGACCCGCTCCTCCTTCATTCCATCCGGACACATGGTGGTTACCGGCTCCTTCAGAACCTGCCCCTCCTTCATTCCATCCCAAGTTACCGGCTCTTCCAGGCACTCAAGCCTAGCCTGGGTTTCATCCTTGTCTCATCTTTCTTGTACCCGCTGGCACTGAGGACATGGAAGGCCCTGCCATCTCTCCCTTCAAATTACTCCGACCAGCTTCTTCTCCCCACTGTCACCCTGGCCCAAGCCGCACCCCCTCTCACCTGGACAATCTCTGTGGCCCCTGCCCTGGTTCCCTGCTTCCAGTTCACAGCCGTTCTCAATACAGCAGCAAAGCTCTTGCTCCTAAATCAGAAGGCAAACAGGCTCAGCAGCATGCTGTCTGGTCCCCTCCTTCTGCTGGACACATCCCATGGTCTCTACCTTACTAGGAGACTGACACCTTCTGGCCCTGCCTGAGCCTCCCCAGCTCTGGGTGCTCCCCTTGTCCTTGGCCTTATTCTCCCTGGCCCAGCCGCAGTGCCCAGGTTTGCTCCTGGGATGCCCCGGGCACATGCCCACAGCAGGACCTTTGCACCTGCCTCCCTGCCTCCCCGGGACCTCACTCCACAGGTGTCACTATGACTTATTTTCTCACCTCCTTCCACCCTTTACTCAAGTGTCACCTCCAATGACCTCCTGCCCTTGACCCCCTGTCTCCATGCCACACCTCTGCCCTGCCTTCTCCCCCAGCTCTGCCTCCTGCCCTTGACCCCCTGTCTCGATGCCACACCCCTGCCCTGCCTTCCCACCCCAGCTCTGCTTTCTCTCCCTCCGAGGATCCCACTGCTGTTTCTGTAAACTATGGAAGGACAGATGCCTTTATCCTGCTTCCCTGTGTGGACCCAGTTCCCTAAACAAGACCTGACTCTCAGTGGGTGGTGGGATAACGGGCACCCACACAACATGCTAGAGTGGACGCCCGGCTGGAAGGCATGCCTCATGGTGGACTTCAGCCTCCATCACAGAAAGCCGTTCCTCGGCCAGTAACCTCGGAGCCAGGGAGTGGTTGTGGGGACCCCGTTTCACTGGAGGTCATTTCCTTGTGACACGGGTCATGTCAGGACCTAGTTCTTGCCCCTCAGGTCTCTGTGGGTTAAGTGGATTTGTTAACCTTAGCAACTAGAAAGTTCTGCTGAATAGGAGAGAAAAGCAGTGGGCAGGCTGTGCCTCGCCTTCCTTTAGTGCAGGTCTCGTGGAAGCCTTTTTATAGCAAT
>NW_012109696.1:5323612-5330203 GCF_000951045.1 Mandrillus leucophaeus | reverse complement strand
CCCTTGCTCCTTCCCTCCCTCCTTTCCCTTCTTTTTTTCTCCCTTCCACCCCCTTCCTCCTCTTTTCTTCCCTTCCCCCTCTTTTCCCTTTTTCCCTCTCTCCCTTCCCTTCTCCCATTTCTCTCCTCCCTTCCTCCCTCCTTTCTCTCTCTCTCCCTTCCTCCCTCTTCTCTCTTCCTTCCTCTCTTCTTTATTTTCTAACACAGGCTGCTGTCAAGGCTGCGCTCAGATGTTGTCTCTCTTCACCCTCATTCTGGCGCTTTTCTCTGCCTTTTGCCTGGGTTTGAGCTTCTGACTCCTAGAGCTGATCTCTGTCTTTTCCTGGAGTTACTCCACTGTTTGGTGAAATGCCTTCCTCTACCTTCCTAGAGAAGGTTAGGATTCTATCTCTTTTGGTAAAAGCTTTATTTAACTGTGTCGTCTAATATGGTAGCCATTAGGCACACATGACTATTTATATTTTAAATTATTTCCAAATAAATACAATTTAGAATTCAGGTCCTCACCCCTATTTCTATATTATATTTCTAGTGCTCAGATATTATATTTCTAAGTGCTCGAAGATACTAGTGGCATCAATTTAGGTGGCACAGAGAGACAGCGCTCCCATCGTCACGGAAGTTTGATGGCTTCCCTCCGCGAAGTGTTGACCCATGGCTGCCGTACTGAAGAGAGAGTTGCCGAATTGCTGACTGAGCTTCTGGGTACTTGGGCAGAGCTCATCTGCGGTGGATTCATATGGAGCTGAGACTGGACCATTTTTCTGTATGTCAGTGTCAAGCTAGTCATTCCCTCCAGAGGCAAATCCTTCAGCCTCCTGTTGTGGGGGAAACTCGTCTTCCCTGTGGCATCATGGACCTGCAGAAGAGGGTGGGAGTCTGACCCTGGGCAAGAGATAAGAGCTTTGATGTTGAACAGAATGGGCTTATAAAATTCACTCAGAGGGGCCTGAAAAGCTAAGGAATCCACTCAAGCTATAATCCAGGAGAGGAAGAAGGTGGTCCCCAGAGGAGAACAAGGTTGAGAGAAAAATTAGTCAGCTGTTTTCTGCCTGCACCTAAGGCCAGTTTGTTCAGCACATCGATTGTGATCCCTCCTCCTGCCCTGGCTGCACCTGCTGACCCAGAAGCTACAGCCCCCAGAGCAGGCTTTTCTGAAGGGCACTGCTCATGGCTGGGAGGGGGCCTGAGATCAGGGCTCCTTGACTGGACTTCTTTCCAGTCATGGTCTCGGCCCGGTGGGGGCTCTGCCCCAGCAATGGGTCTCCCTCTTGGAGGCCAGTGCTGTCCCCATCCCTCTGCCAGCAGCTCCCTGTGACCTGCCTCTGCCCCGCATCTGTCTCAGCTTCCCAGCTGCGGGCATGTCTTTGGCATCTTCCATTTGTGGTGATCACTTACGTAATAGTTTTTCTTTTTATTTTACACCTTCTTCGTCTTTTACTGACATCTTGGGTTTTCGGGATGTAGAGAAACAAACCCGTGTTTGTCCTCCTGTGGTTATCTGGAACCCCTGGTGCTTTTCAATTAAAACATGAGCATGCACCAAACAAAACAAAGGCAATGCCTATCTGTATTGGCAGAGAGCACCCTCCTTAATGTACGGAGTTAATACAGCGGCTTATGGTTTATACATTACGAAAGTGTTACAGGGTCTCAGTGAAGGTGTCTGAGCAAGAGTGAGAGGACATAATTGTTCTTGAGTTGAGAAAAACAATCGAAGAGGCAGTATACCATGTGGACTGGAGAGAAAACAAATAAATGGGGCATGTGACCAGTGGACTTAGTGTCTGTGGTCCAGGTGAAAATGACACAACCCCACCTTGCAGCCGTGATCAGTGACAGTTCTGGAAGTAGCCTCCATAGATGACAGACACTTGCCTTCTCGAAGCGAGCTCGGGAGATGAACCTGCTAACATAGTGACCCTCCCCTGAAGATAGGTAAAACTCTCCAACGAACCCAGAAACCCTCCTCGCCTGTGCCCCATCCCACTTTGCCCCTGAATGAACAGGGTCACTTTGTATTTTGCTGCACGGCAGTAAAGCTGCAAGAGCAGCTTCAAGTTTGCCATCTCCTTTCCCGAGGAACTGAATGTTGCCACTCTCTGTGGTGACGGATTACACTGGAGACATCAGCCAGGTCTAATGTGTGGGTCTGAAACAGCCACACGCCTGTGATGGTTTTGTATCTAAAGATGAAGGTGGGAGTTTCTGGTCACTCTGCAGGCGTGGCTGCCGTTTAAGTAAATCTCTCAGCATCACAGATTAGGACCTCATTGAAACAATGATCTATCTCCCTAGACCCAAGTGAGATAGATTAGGACAATTGTCCCTTTTGAAAGTTTTATTTCTAGTTTGTCTTTATTAGCATAAAGCTCTTAGTTCAACTATGTAATTAAAATGAAATAATGGGCAACTTATAGGACATCTGTGAAGCTGGCAGTTCAGCCTCTGGCCGATGGTATCCTCAGCAGACAGGCAGGATAAATCTCCTTATGTACGTCTGTATACTGTTAGCTGCTTCCTAACGTTTACTTTCCAGAAAACATGGAACGCAGTATGCATGCAGACGTCAGTGTCTGCCGTTTGAAAGAGACAAATTCACGCTGGTGAAGACAGACCTGAAAGGCTTACCAGAGGCGGCCAGGAGGGCCCCTGCGTATCTTCCTGGGATGTGCCCCTTCCAGAGGTACTCCGGAGCCACAGGGTCGGCTTTCTCTGCTCTTGGAAAGGGTTCCTGCTTACAAACTCCAGTCCAATTTCTAGTCCCACATGGCCCCCAGCAGAGCTCTGGATGGCTCCCACACTTAGCAGATGAATGTGGGCACTGCCTGAGCCAAGATGACAACTGGGCTCCCGAGGGTGGCTCTGTAAATGCCTTTGTCTTCTGGTATCTGTCGTCTAAGAAGAACTTCAGTTAATGATCTGTCATGAGAAATTATCCTGCTGAGAAGAGGTCTTGGAACGAATGTGCCCAAGTCTAGAACTGCTGATCATTAATGTGTACCAGATAGAATAGGTAGCACCTTCTCACCGTGAGAATACATGGCAACGTGATATTTCTGTAAAATCCTTTCTATCTTCCAGATAGTGGTGACTCCCATTCAGAGAGGAATGCTATCCGTTAGCCTATCTATCATAGTACCCACTGCAAGCTCCTGACAACCAGCACAACAAAACCGCATTTCAGCACACTCAATGCATCTGCCACTTTTGCCACTCTTCAATGATGAGTAAGTTGCTTGATAAATATACCTTACCCCTCTGCACCTCAGTTTCTTCATCTGTAAGATAAGGATGAATACCACCCCCTGCTTCATAGGGTTTTTGTGTGTATGTGTGAGAATGGGGATAATACAAGTAAAAGTGTGTATTATTTCTGCCTCGTACAGAAGTGCGGAGTTAACATGTAGCACATGTGAACTATCATTATTATTTTGTCAAAATGTCCCAAAGAAATAAAAATCACAGATGTATTAATGCCTTCTGTTTTCAAGTCATGGCGGGTGCTATGGGATATCACTGAAACATAGGACACAGACCGTGCCTTCAGAACTCCTTGTCCAGGTAAGTGGGCCTGGTACTCCCAAATGCAGTTAGATGCCAACATAGTGTTTACCTGCCCCCAAAGATAAACCCAGAAGCAAGATCACAAGGGAAAAGGAGGTTACCCACGCACTGTGAGCTCTGCACAAATGATCACACCTGCATTTCCAGGTGGCCAGGGTGAGGGAGCACCTCTATTTCTAATGAGAGGGTGAGGGAGCACCTCTGCTTCTCACAGGAGGGTGAGGGAGCACCTCTATTTCTAACGAGAGGGTGAGGGAGCATCTCTGCTTCTCACAGGAGGGTGAGGGAGCACCTCTATTTCTCACAGGAGGGTGAGGGAGCACCTCTATTTCTAACGAGAGGGTGAGGGAGCATCTCTGCTTCTCACAGGAGGGTGAGGGAGCACCTCTATTTCTAATGAGAGGGTGAGGGAGCGCCTCTGCTTCTAAGAGTTTCTTAGCAACTCCTCCCTTCCAGTGTATAAGATACTCATTATGTTTTGTTTCATTTCAGTTCAATATTTTAACTCATATTTATGGCCTGTAATATTGATAAATACTTTGATAATGTCATTTTAAAATAAGACTATTATAACGTAAGCTCAAGGAGAGAGGGAAGCAGCCAAGATCATGTGTTTTAATTCCATTACTGTAACACATGACAATGGAAACATTACGATTGTTTCTTTGATATTGTTGAGAGCCATGTCCCACATGTATACAGGTTGTGGTTAACAAAATATTAATAAGAGTGTGGATTGAGCCTCTTCTTTTCTTTCTTTCTTTTTTTTTTTTTTTTCTGACACGGAGTCTCGCTCTGTCGCCCAGGCTGGAGTGCAGTGGCACAATCTCTGCTGGACTGAGCCTCTTTTTTGCTAACACTTGGCTGTAGGAGTTCTGTTCCCCTTTGCATGTTTGTGTGGGTGGCTCTTGGTCTAGGAGGTCACCGCCAGGATTATCTGCCCTTCACTGGACGTTTAGGTAGATCCTGGACCCATGCCAGGCACTGTATCTTTCTGCCCTACTAGCTGAGTGGGTGGGGCATTCGTTCAAAGTGGACAGAATGGGGTCTTCCAGAAAATCCGGCTTCTCCAATTATGAGGTGTGTGGGGAGCTCTGGACCTGGTGAAACAGCGAATTCCAGCTCAGTGTCTGGTGAGAAGACGGGGTTCTGTTTCTTACCACCCCCAGGTGACATCGGTGTTGTAATCCCTGGACCACACTTCGGGCAGCCAAGGTCTGGGTCACATCAAAGTGTCCTGGACCCACCGGTCATTTCCCAGTGTTTATTTTCTGCAGTTTCTCTAACAAGACACAAGTCAGTGTCTGAATTCCGGGACCCATCAAATACAGGAGCTTTCTTTTGCTGTTGCTGCAACTCATTCCCTGTGTGGCCTCTCCTGCCATGGGGTAACGGGGATCTGGTCTAAGTTGTCCCACTGCCTCCTCTGCCAGGGTCATATCTCGATGATGAGGGGGGTTCCTAGGACCCAGGGCAGAGTCGTCAGACCACCCAGGAGCCCCTTCTGCCCATCCCCAGGGCCCTCCAGTTTGATGACCACTCAGAGTCTCTCTCCTCTCAGCCACACAGGCTTCCAGAAGCTTCAGACAGACGTTGAGACACAGGGTCTCATGAGACTTGAGTGCCATTTGACTGGTCCCTCCTGAAACCATGAATGGGGAATGGGGAGAATACATATGGAGAAATACCCGCAAAATATCCCAGCATCTTAGTTTATCCTTCAAAATGTCAAATGGGGTGAAATAGTTCTGCATGAGAATCGAGGGAGCCAGTTTTTCATTGTGCCGCCCTCATGAGCGTTCAGGGATCTCTTCCATCCAGGATGTCCCTTGGGCCTGCTTGTATTTTTAGTAGAGCTAAGGTTTCACCATGGCCAGGCTGGTCTTGAACTCCTGACCTCAGGTGATCTGCCCACCTTGGCCTCCCAGCGTGCTGGGATTACAGGCGTGAGCCACCGTGCCCGGCCAGTCTCAGGTAGTTCTTTACAGCAATATGAGAATGGGCTAATACAGTGCCTTACCCCAAACCTGCACAGCATTGTGTGTGCATGAGGTCACCCAGCTCACACTTGTTATGGGCCCACAAGGCCATGGCCTTCCCCTTACCTGGCTGTTAGGGCAAACTGGGTTCACTTCTGCTGGTGACCTGTGCTTGCCCATCCAAGAGCACTGAACCCACGAGGCGCAACCTGGGCAGCGTTTGCAGAGCCTGCAGGGGAGGCCCGGGGGAGGGTTGGGGTGACCCAGCCTGGCCCTGCCTTCGCCCTGCTAGGCCACCGCTCCAGTTCCCACCATGCTCAAGAAAGCCCCTGCTCTACCTGGAGCGGATTCAAGCACTGGTTCCAGACTCTGAGATCTTACTCCTGCTGAATGGGATTTTCTCCGTGTTTTAGACTAAACCATTTAATCATGTCAGCCTCTTAATGAAATGGCTGTGAGTTATGTCAGCCTTCACAAATTATTTACAAAAATAAAAAACAACTGTCCCAGTGCCTAGGGCCTTGCTCTCTCAACTCCCAGTAGCTCTGAGGGTCCAGCAGGTAGCAAATGTGGGGGCAGAGCCTGTCCTTTCAGTTCAGCCTCAGGAGCCTCCTGTGGGGGTAAGGACAGGTGTATGTCCTGCTCACACAGATAAGGAAGTGTCTCACACCCAAGGGCCTGATGTTTCACATCCAACAAAACTCCAAAGATTAGGATACTTCGCTGCCTCTCCATGGTGCCAAAATATGAGGGAGGTGGTGTAGCTCAAGGCCTAACTCCTGAAGCACTGCCTGTGTATATTCACCACAGAAATGCAGCTGCCCTGGAGCTGGCTTACAGGCTTGACCCTAAGCTAGGGCTTACACTGAAGGGAGGTGCATAACTCCTAAGTAACGCAGCAAAGCTGTGGCTTCTCAAGTCCCAACATATATGGTCATGCCCAGGAAGGCAGCTCTAAGCTGGTTGCAAGAGCCATTGGAGAATAGCCCTTCAGCCAGAGAGGAGGAGAAGGAAGAGGAGGAGGAGGAGGAAGAAGAGGAGGAGGA
>NW_012109696.1:5317689-5323102 GCF_000951045.1 Mandrillus leucophaeus | reverse complement strand
ATTCTAGCCCCACCTAGGCCAGTGTGATTGGCCTTGTGGCCATAATCCAGGTGATCTGAATTTCACTATGTTTTAGTCTGTAATATGGAATGATTTCTATTTGCCAAGCTTAGCACATAGGGTTCAGGTGAGGAGTGACAGGATCTAAATACACTTTGAGAAAAGAAAGCGTTATGCTCCTCCACCCTGCCAGAGTCAGAAGAGTGATCAGGGCTGCTCTGCTACAAGCTGAAGGTTTCACTGTGCTATAAAGGAAACTTCTATCCAAAGGAATCGTTTTGCTAGCAAAACACAGACATGCACACAGCTGAAACAACTTCCACGCGTAGTGTATGATTTCCTATTCTACACACAGAAAGAAAGGACAGATGTGTTAGCAGAGGATTAGTGTTGGAATAATTATGTTAGCTAAGACACAAATGGGCTTCCATGCCAGCTCCAGTTTTGGATTTTCACTGAATTGAATTCTCAGAGGGGGTCCTGCTTACACATAATTGTGCCTCAGAGCTAGAAACAAGGAGGCTCTATTTGATCAACTAGCTGGAGGATTTGAAAGGTAACCCTCTCATTCCAACTGCTTTTCTAAATATAACATCCTCAGGGGAACCCATCCTTCTGGAAGGAAAATATTAAAGAGAAAGAAGAAATAGGTAGAGAGTAAACAAAATCCATCTCCCGTCTGCATAGTCCCCACCTTGACTTCTTTTAAGTGTTGTTGGAAAACCTCCTGCCCCTCTGTCTGTCTTTCTCCCTTCCCCTCCCACTCCACAAACACAGTTTTTCACTTTTTATCTCTATACATGGTGTCTATAAGTCAGATATTTTGGTCCCCAAATACTTGAGAGTTGACCAGGAAAATAAGATGCTTTCCAGAGAAAGCCAGCATTTTTGCCAAGGTGCACCCACACTCAAAAACACATGTGCACCAGTGAGCTCTTGCCTGAAGTGGGCCCAGGCTACTGGGGCTTCTGCGGACCCCCGCCTCTGCCCAGGCACCCGCTCCCCTCGCAGAGTCAACCTCAGGCCTGGGCCATGCTCTTCTACCAGCTCCAGCCATCGACCCACCCACAAGTAGGCCTGCAGGCAGAGCGGCCAGCATGGCTTGGCTCTCAGGAGATGGCATGTGGCTGGAGAGCGATGTTAGCCTTGGGGACACGTTTTAGTAAGAATCAGCCCATGACACACTGCCCCCATGCTAATTTGAGATGAGACTGCCAATTACTTCCTCCTTTCTTTCAAAACTTTTCCTTTTTGCTACTGAAAGATACATTAATTTAAAAGAGGTGGCTCATGTTTCTGATCTTCAGATATGGCTCTGAAAGAATTGTTTATTTTTATGGGTTCAGTTAAACATACAAGGACCTGCAGGAGCCTGGGTTCCTGCTCCCCACCAAACCTGGGAGCAACAACATTTTTGGAGAAACATGGGGTCCAGCTGCTTAGCTGGGTAGGGGTGAATCAGAGGACCAGGATCCCAACTGCTGTCCAGAGACCAGCTGCCTGCTGCAGCCCTGCCACTGTCCAGTTAACAGAGGTGAAGTACTTGCATTGCAGGGTCAGAGCACACAGGCATTCAATGTTTTCTTCACTTACATGAATTAGAATTATTACAAGTCCGAGGCAACTCACAACTTGTACAACCAGGGCTGCCCACAGTGATGTCACACCAGGTGAGGAAGGAAGTAGGGGGATCATCCAACACACAAGCATTTAGGTTTTATGCTCTGACATGGTTTGGCTGTGTCTCCACCCAAATCTCATCTTGAATTGTAGCTCCCACAATTCCCACATGTTGTGGGAGGGACCCAGTAGGAGGTAATCAAATCATGAGGGCCGGTCTTTCCTGTGCTATTCTCATGATAGTGAATAAATCTCATGAGATCTGATGGTTTTATAAAGTGGAGTTTCCCGGCTCAAGTTCTCTTCTTCTCTTGTCTGCTGCCATGTGAGACATGCCTTTTGCCTTCTGCTATGATTATGAGGCCTCCCCAGTCATGTGGAACTGTGAGTCCATTAAACATCTTTCTTTTGTAAATTGCCCAGTCTTGGGTATGTCTTTATCAGCAGTGTGAAAATGGACTAATACAGTAAGTTGGTATTGGGAGTAGGGTGCTGCTGAAAAGATACCCAAAAATGTGGAAGCAACTTTGGAACTGGGTAACAGTTGGAACAGTTTGGAGGGCTCAAAAGAAGACAGGAAAATGTGGGAGTTTGGAATCCCCTAGAGACTTGTTGAATGGCCTTGACCAAAATGCTGATAATGATGTGGACAGTAAAATCCAGGCTGGTCTCGGATGGAGATAAGAAACTTGCTGGGAACTGGAGCAAAAGTGATTCTTATTCTGTTTTAGCAAAGAGATTGGTGGCATTTTGCACCTGACCTAGGGATTTGTGAAACTTTGACCTTGAGAGAGATAACTTAGGGTATCTGGTGGAAGAAATTTCTAAGCAGCAAAGCATTCAAGAGGTGACTTGGGTGCTTTTAAAGGCATTCAGTTTTAAAAAGGAAACAGAGCATAAAGGTTTGGAAAATTCACAGCCTGACAATGCAATAGAAAAGAAAATCCATTTTCTGATGAGAAATTCAAGCAGGCTGCAGAAATTTGCATAAGTAACGAGGAGTCAAAGGTTAATCACCAAGACAATGAAGAAACTGTCTCCAGGGCATGTCAGAGACCTTTGTGGCAGCCCCTCCCATCATAGGCCCAGAGGCCTAGGAGGAAAAAATGGTTTCATGGGCCAGGACCAAGGTCCCCATGCTCTGTTCAGCCAATGGACCTAGAACCCTGCATCCAAGCCACTCCAGCTATGACTAAAAGGGCCAAGGTACAGCTCAGGCTGTGGCTTCAGAGGGTGCAAGCCCCAAGCCTTGGCATGCCAGGAGTGGCTGAATGGATGGAAACATCATTAAAACACAAGTACGGCCAGATGCAGTGACTCACTTCTGTAATTCCAGCACTTTGGGAGACTGAGGTGGGCATATCACAAGGTCAAGAGATTGAAACCAGCCTGGCCAACATGGTGAAACCCCATCTCTACTAAAAATAAAACTTCAACGTGGTGTTGAGCCTGCAGGTGCACAGAAGTTAATAATTGAGGCCTGGGAATCTCTGCCTAGGTTTCAGAGGATATATGGAAATGCCTGGATGTCCAGGCAAAAGCTTGCTGGAGAGGCAGGGTGGTCATGGAGAACCTCTGCTAAGGCAGTGCAGAAGGGAAATGTGGGGTGAGCACCCCCATACAGAGTCCACACTGAGGCACTGCCGAGTGAAAGTTGTGAGAAGAGGGTCACCATCCTCCAGATCCCAGAATGACAGATCCATTGACAGCTTGCACTGTGTGCCTGGAAAAACCTCAGAAACTCAATGCCAGCCCATGAAAGCAGCCAGGAGGGAGGCTTTAGCCTGCAAAGCCACAGGGGTGGAGCTTCCCAAGACCATGGGAACCCACCTTTTGCAGCAGCATGACCTGGATGTGAGACATGGAATCAAAGGAGATCATTTGGCATTGTTAAGGTTTGACTGCCCGGCTGGATTTTGGACTTTCATGGGACCTGTAGCCCCTTTTTTGGGCCAGTTTCTCCCATTTGGAATGGCTGTATTTACCCAATGCCTGTACCCTCATTTTATCCAGGAAGTAACAAACTTGCCTTTTGATTTTACTGGCTCATAAGCAGAAGAGACTTGCCTTGTCTCAGATGAGACTTTGGACTATGGACTTTTGAGTTAATGTTGAAATGAGTTAAGACTTTGAGGGACTGTTGAGAAGGCATGATTAGTTTTGAAATGTGAGGACACAAGATTTGGGAGGGGCCAGGGGTGTAATGATATGGTTTGGCTGTGTCTCCACCCAAATCTCATCTTGCATTGTAGCTCCCACAATTCCTACATGTTGTGGATGGGAGCCGATAGGAGGTAATTGAATCATGGGGGGCCAGTCTTTCCCATGCTATTCTCATGATAGTGAATAAGTCTCATGAGATCTGATGGTTTTATGAAGCAGAATTTCCCTGCACAAGTTCTCTTCTTCTCTTGTCTGCTACCATGTGAGACATGCCTTTTGCCTTCCGCTATTGCCTTCCGCCATGATTGTATAGCCTCCCCAGTCACGTAGAATGGGGAGTCCAATTAAAACTCTTTCTTTTGTAAATTGCCCAGTCTTGGGTATGTCTTTATCAGCAGCATGAAAACAGAATAATACATAATCTCAGTTATGTGCTTAACTGATACTGCAGACAGTAAGCCAGTGTGTCACCTTTTAAATCCACAGGGAAACACACTTCATCCCTGCAAGCCCTGAGAAGGCAGAACATCTGTGCATCTTCCCAGAGCTTTCATAAGTCCCAAGTGTGACCCAGTGATTTTTTAAAACAAGTTTAATATGAAGAAATACCATTATAAACAAACAACTCTTAGAAACAAAAGGTTGGGCTTCATTGAGACATTCATTCCATGAACCAGAAATGAGGGCACAAAGCCCAGGCCACTGCCCCTGAGCTGGAGGGAGCAACCATGGCCTGGGCCGAGGTGGAGGAAGCACAGAGGTGGGGGCTGAGGAGGGCCTGGTGCCTCTGCTGCCCTCTCCTTTCCCCACAAAGCACCTCGCCCTTCTCTAGACCTTCTTGGAGTATTCCCTGTGTAGTCTCCGATGCCACAGCTATGTTGACAGCAACTTCTATTACTTCTCTCTTCATTTCTTTAGCAATCCCACTTCTTACCATTTTGCAGTAACCGCACAACACGTTCCCTTACCTTTGATGTTTCCTAATATATCCAGTTCTTTGTTGGGGTCGGGGGAACATTTCAGCTAACTTTTCAGAAAGTATTTCAGTTGTATGAAAATACTACTTGATCCTTAATCAAACCAAATTTTGACCAAAAATTACAAGAAATTGTTGCACTTGCTTTCTGCATTTTGGACTAGAAACACTAATAAGGCTCTAAATTCTTAAAAATACAATAAATATCAAAATAGGTTTTGAATGCATGTGCATTCAACTTGAAGCCCTTTGCAGCCCAAGTCAACTGAGTTTCCCCGTGCCCACATCTCCCATCTGGGCTTCTTGTTCAGCCATCGAGACATTTGTAAGTGGTAGAATTGAACCTCCCAGAACAAAGTGTTTACTGAACCAATCAGGCAACCCTGAGGGGGCTCCCAGAGGTGCTTGGGGGACACAAGGACAAGTAAAAATGTAGGTCCTGCCCTCCAAGAGTGGCCGAATGGATGGAAACATCATTAAAACACAAGGACAGCCAGATGCAGTGGCTCACAACTGTAATTCAAGCACTTTGGGAGGCCGAGGCTGGCATATCACGAGGTGGAGAGATCGAGACCAACCTGACCAACATGGTGAAACCTCATCTCTACTAAAAATGCAAAAATTAGTTGGGCATGGTGGCACGTGCCTGTAGTC
>NW_012109696.1:5302162-5317119 GCF_000951045.1 Mandrillus leucophaeus | reverse complement strand
AGTGGAAGTACTTGAGCTATTTGGGCAGCTTAATGTGGGGTGTGTGTGTATATATCATGCTAATTACAAGTTTGTGTACACAGATGCTCCTTGACTTACCATGAGGCTACCTCCCGATAAACTCATTCGTAAGTTGAAAATACCCCAAGTAGAAATGCATTTAATAAACTCAACCTACTGAACATCATAGCCTAGTGTAGCCTAGCCTACCTAACCATGCTAAGAACACTGATATTAGCCTACAGTTGAGCAATCATCTAACACAAAGCCTACTTTGTAATAGTGTTGAATATCTCATTCAGTTCATTGAATACTGGGCTAAAAGTGAGAAACAAATGGTTGTACGAGTGTTTGAAGTACGGTTTCTACTGAATGTGTATTGCTTTTGCACAATTGTCAAGTTGAAAAATTCTAAATCCAACCATCATAAGTTGGGGACTGTCTGTATTTTGATGACTGATTTATACTTCCCTTTATTTCAATGACTTAGGAAGATGAACATAGATACATGCAAACTTCCGGCCTCTGCAACAACACATTAAGAATGTGTAAGGTTTCACTCCCATCCCTACAGCAAGGAAATCTGAACAAACTGAAAATCAGTGACTTTCTTTAGATCCATCAGTAAAGTGCATTTGTAAAGAGACAGCACATGCAAGAAGTCCAGCTGAGATGAGCTTACCTGGAGCAGGGGTCCCAGGAGCCAAGAGCTGTAGAAACTCGTAAATACAAATTTTGGTGAATTTCTGGAAGCTGAGAGTGAGAAGCTCCTGGAGGACTGCAGTCTTGAGGAGACCCCACATTTTAATGATTTTTACCTCCAGCAACCTCAGATGCCGTATTATTCAGTTTTTGCACTGCTATAAAGAAATACCTAAAATTAGATGATCTATAAAGAAAAGAGGTTTAATTGGCTCACAATTCTGCAGGCTGTACAGGGAGCATGGCTGGGGGTGCCTCAGGAAACTTAAAATCACGGCAGAAGACGAAGGGGAAGCAGGCACATTTTACATGGCCAGGCAGGAGGAAGAGAGAGAGGAGGTTAGAACTTGTTCACTGTCACGAGAACAGCAAGGGAGATATCCACCCCCACGACCCAACCACCTCCCACCAGGTCCCTTCTCCAATACTGGGTATCACAATTTGATGTGGGATTTGGGTGGGGACACAGACCCAAACCACATTAGGTTCTCACAAGAAAAAGAGGAGAAAGATTCCCTCACGGCCCTGGGTTCATTTCTCCCTTGTGCCCTGAGCTGCTGGGATATACTCTGTCTCCCTGCAACCCTGAACTGAAATAATTGGGTAAATCATTGTTTTGTTTTTATTAATATTTCTTAAACGGTTGTACAGCTCATGTTTAACATTATAAGTCTTTTGGTCTTCAGCAGTTTGATGATGGTTTCAGTGACAGGAAATATGGTGTAGGAACCTAACCCTGCTTTACATCAATTAGCCTATGGTAAGATTGGCTTCCTTAGGCATCGTTTTTTAAAGTTGCATTTTCTAAGAATCTATTGATGACACTAAGTGAGGACCTCCTGTACCTGCCGGCCTTTTGTATATCTTCTTTGGAGCAATGTCTATTCAGGCCTGCAGTCCACTTTTTAAATGGGTTATTACTTGTTTTGCTATTGAGTTTCAGGGGTTCCTTATTTTTGAATTTTTTTTTTTTTTTTTTTTTTTTTTGAGACAGAGTCTCCCTCTGTTGCCCAGGCTGGAGTGAAGTGGCATGATCTTGGCTCACTGCAACCTCTGCCTCCCGAGCTGAAGTGATTTGCCTGCCTCAGCCTCCCAAAGAGCTGGGATTATAGATGTGCGCCACTATGCCTGGCTAATTTTTGTATTTTTAGCAGAGACAGGTTTTCACCATGTTGGCCAGTCTGGTCTTGAACTCCTGACCTCAAGCAATCCACCTGCCTTAGCGACTCAGGTAGACTGAGATTAAAGGGATCATTTTCCTACATCATGCTAGGCAAAGGGCCTGAGTAGATATTTCTCCAAAGAAGACATAAAAATGGCCAACGGGTACATTAAAAGTTGCTCGATATCACTAATCAGCAGGGAGATGCAAATCAAAACCACGATGAGATACCCCCACAGTCCAGTTAGAATGGTTGTTATTGAAAAGATGGGATAAAAGGTGTTGGTGAGGATGTGGAGAAACAGAAGAACATATACACCATATGTGGGAATGTAGCTTGGTGTAGCCACTATTTTTTTTCTCTTTTCTTTTCTTTTTTTTTTTTAGAGATGGAGTCTTGCTCTGTGGCTCAGGCTGGAGTGCAGTGGTGCGATCTGGGCTCACTGCAAGCTCCACCTCCCAGGTTCATGCCATTCTCCCGCCTCAGCCTCCCGAGTAGCTGGGATTACAGATGCCCACCACCATGCCCGGCTAATTTTCTTGTATTTTTAGTAAAGGCGGAGTTTCACTGTGTTAACCAGGATGGTCTTGATCTCCTGACCTCATGATCCGCCCACCTCGGCCTCCCAAAGTGCTGGGATTACAGGCATGAGCCACTGCACCCAGCCCAGTGTAGCCACTATTAACAAAAATAGTATGAAGATTCCTGAAGAAATTAAAAAATAGAACTACCACCTGACACAGAAATCCCTCTTATGGGTATATATCCAAGGGAAATGAAAGTTGTCCATAACCACAGGTTCATTGCAGCAGTTTCACAATAGCGAAGACATGGAAACAACCTAAAGCGTCCATCAACTGATGACTGCTAGATAATAAAAACGGTGCAATACAATAGACTATTTCTCAGCTTGTGCAAAACAACAGCCATAACCAATAGTTATTCATGATTTACAACCCAAGTAAAGGGAAGAGCTCCAGGTAAAGGGAGGCAACAAGAACTGGCTTAAAATTGCAGAAATTACATACAAATACATGGCATTACAGTCAATGCATTCTATTACATATTACATGTTATATATTATACTAGGTATTACATATACATGCACATAATGTACGTGCAAGTTTTATAGGTTGTGTATATGTTTATGGGAGAAACCTCTGCATTCATCCAGCCCGTTTCTGCAAATCCAGGACACTCAACTGCTGACCCCATGCTGCAGGATGCTGCCCTGAGCTGATAGGACCACGACTCCTGTAATTTTACCCCCGTCTTGCTCCCTGATTCGATATGTTGGGCATTGACAGAAAATTTGAACACATGTTTCTTCTGTAGATTTTGACAGAGTGCTGTTATTTCCTGTATAAGAACAGTTCAATTTCCTGCCCACCATTTCAGTCTCTCATACAGGGAAGGCGGGATAAAATCTCTTAGCCACCCTGAGTGTGGTTTGAACCCTGAAGATGTCTGATTAAGGAAGTGATTGAATCCATTCTTTCCACCCCAGACTTCATGTTGAAATGATTACTCATCTCTCTGTTCATAAAGCCTATATTGCATGCTGGGGTTTGAAATCCAGAAATCTAATTAAAACCTCCTAGTGCTTTTAATACTCTATTGCCAAGCAAGATTGGTTTGACAAAGCACACATTCTTGAGCCCGTCTGTCCACTCACTAACATGCAGTGTTTGGTGGTGGTTAGTATTCTGCAAAGAGCGTAGGAGCCTGAGAACCACTTCCTAGCTGTGGAGAGGAGGCGGCTGGACTTCAAGAGTCTGAGACCGTCTTGTTTCCCGTTGGTTCCCTTTGCTCTGTGCGCCTGGCCCAGAGTCCAGCCTCCATATAGGCCTCCCAGGCCACACCTCGGTGTGTCCAAGAAGGTCACTTGGACCAGGTGTTTCTGCCCTGGGGTCAATCAGAACCCTAAAAGCTGTAGGCGAATCCCAAGGAATAAATGTTTTTTGTAAGATGTCAGGTGAAGCCCTAAACAACCCTTGAACCTCACTTAAAATGTCTTTTCAATCATGTATGAAGATGGCCGAGCCCCGTCAGTCTCTCATTTTGCACGAGTCCTGTCAGTCTCTGATCTTGCATGCAGAGATCAGATGTCCTCCTTAGGCTTCTCCTGAAGGAAAGAACAAGGACCCTAGGTTTGTAGCCTCTAACATGTGGATTTTGGCTGATATTTGTGCAAAACAAACTATGTTGTATGGCACATGGTCCTGAGTTCTAAATAATCTAGTAGGAGTCTGATTTTTAGGTTTGTTAAATTAGCCTGAGCTTCACTATAACCCTGCAGAACAGATCTCATTCCCATTTCCTAGGAAGGAACCCTGCAAACTCACAGCTTTATCCAATGGCGCGGGATCGATACAGACGTGGTAGGAGGCAGCGTTTGGTGCCATGTTGTGGGGTGCTGTAGATATTTACTGTGGTGACTTGACCCCATTGCAAACTTTCCAGTTACCAAAGTCACTTTACACACTGACAGGGACTGAACGAGGACAGAGTGTTCATGGGATCTTAGAGGACAGAGAGGGTGAGAATATCCCAGGGAAGTGAGGAGAGTGAGCCATGTGTGTCTGGGAACTGCTCAATCTACAAGAGCCCCTGAATGGCAGCCCAAAAGCAGCCTCAGACATCCTAGGTCAGTGGAGTATGAGTTATTTCTGATAACAAAAAAAAAATTGTGCTTTTTTTTTTTTTTTTTTCAAATTTTAAGGTGAATCCTTTAAAATATCGGCAGAAGATGAAAGCAGTAGAAGACAGGCTCTAGTTATCCACGTTGTTTGTAAGAGCAAAATTCACCAAAGCTGCTCGTTGTAAACACGTAGAGCCCGTGCGTTGTTTGTGGACCACAACACAGAGAAGACTTGACGGACTCAGAGGCCTTGCCTGAGCTGTTCTGTGGGTGGACGGTGCTCAGCATCCTGTCCACACAGCCCAGTGTCTGTGACCCCTTCTGTCTCTGGCCTGATCCTGGCCCTCATGCTTGATGGCGGTTGGTTCAAGGTGGTCAGCAGACCAGGAGAAACAGACATGGTGACGTTGCTACTCCAGGGCTGCAGCTGCCGGCTGCCCCACGGCCTGGGCATCAGATTTCTCAGGGAGCAGGACTGCAGGCAGGTAACGTGCTGAGCGCATGTGTGCCCTGGAGACATGACCCCCTTGCAGAGGTTCCAGAGGCTGACGGTCTGTGGGTGGCGAGTCCTCAGACCCCCAGGCTGTGCAGACGCTCAGCCCCAGTGGTGCTCACTGAGCTCTGCCCACCCGGCCTTAGGTTCTGCCCGTGGAGGAGCCCAGCTCAGCCACAGAAGGACAGGGATGGGGGCACTTTCCCCTTCTCAGAAGCTGCGTGTGCCCTCCTGCCCTCAATGCCAAGGGCCCTTTCCTGCGGGCTGATGGCCCATTTGTGAATGGAAATGCAACCAGCTCTCAGAAGAATCACCAGCAACTGGGAAGTGGCTTTTACATCTCTGCAAAAGACACCTGTTGAATAAAATTCCCAGTGGTCGTCCTGGTTAGAAGTAGTTTTATTTTTCTGGCTTTGCAGGACTCTCCCTCCCTTTTCTTTTATTTTAAATTTCCTACCTACTTCACAGTGTTACTCTATCCGTTTTAAAGATAGTCAACTATGAAGCAAAGCAAAGGGGCCACAAGCCTGGGGGTGATGCTGGCTCCAGAGGATGGGAGCTGGGGATCCAGCCTGTAGGCCCTTCCAATGCCCCAGGTGACCGTGACCCACAACGCAGAGATCCAGACTCGTGCACAGTGCTTCTGTGACCCAGGGTAGCTCCCACAGGGCAAAGTGGGGCTCTAGGTCATTAGGGATGAGAGAGGCAAATCCGGTCAAACACAGCTTCACGGCGGCACGGGGAGCCCGGAATTTGGAAATATGCAGCTTCAGGGACTTTGTTTTCAGCAACCTGGGGAAGCTTGATTTTCTTTGTACTGTTTGCTAGACTAGTGACAATTGTATTTTCCTTTCCCCCCCCCCAAATTAATGTTTTAATGGTTTCTATCTTTCAAATTTCCTTGACAAATAGAATTTCGAAAACTTTTTGAAGTTCAAAGTAGATTTGCCATTATTTTCTTGCTCTGTGATGATACAATAAACCATCATGTATTCATAAGTAGATAAGAGACTCCACAGCAAAAATCAGCATGGGGACAGACCCCAAGACTAAAAGACATTCACTTGCTTAACTGCATTTTCCTCCAGGCAGCACACACCTCATCTTCCTCGTTTTCCTCACTGGTGAAACTCCGTCTGGCCCTGGCCCTGGCACAAGGAATGGCATTTGAGAATCTCTGAGAGGTGAATGGAGACCACTCACCGAAGTGGGTGCAGAAGCAGAAACCGGGTGACTGAGAAGAGCTGTTCCACCTAGGGTGGACTCCTTCTCAGAGTCTCTTCTGGCCGCCCTGGGTGCAGGATGCTGGACCAGAGAGCAGGCCTCTCTCTCACTCCCGTGGGGACCAGGATCCAGTGGCCCCTCGCAGATGGTATGGGACGAGATCTGGTTGTCAACCTGCCCAACTGCCTGCAGATAGCTGCTGCCACAGGGCGTCGCTCTGCCCGGATGCGGCCATTCTCATGGAAACCAGGGGCCCTTCCCAAGGCGCCTCCTCACTTCATCTCCAGGCTGAGAGGCAGTTAATAGGAGTCCGCCTCCGGGTTTCTGGAGCCCCAGCCACGACGGCGGCCACCTCATCCCCAGAAAGGACGTGCTGGGGGTGCAGTCAGAAGTGAGGAGCAGCCGCGGTAACAAATCTCATCCGTCGCCCCCATCTGCTGAGATGTGGGTTTCCACCCCTGTAATACTCCAAGAATTGTTTTTCCAATTTGGTTCAAGACAGGCCACTGGTAAGTTTCTGTTCAATCTACTAGGCAAGAGACGAAGTCGAACCTAGTGTCTAAGCTTAGTAACTGCATCTAGAATTTTTTGGTAGATGCACAAATGTGTTAATAAATTCAACCCAATATAAGATGATTTTATTTTTGCTTGTTTTCCTAACTCATTTCAACATTGACTCTCCAAGGTTTCGCTGAGATAAATTATGAAGATCCTGCAAATTACTGTCCCAGGGCGCATGGAGGTTTGGTTCAGTTTGTGTGTTTGGCCACAAAGAACACGTATAGAGCTGGCATCCCTACAAAAGCAAACGTCTCAGACAACATCCTAACAGGGCCAGGAGGCAAGGCAGGAATGGCTGGATCAGAGGCAGTGGGGAGGCTGCCTCCCCTGCAGAAGGAATCACTGGGGCTGGGGGCTTGAGGGCTCTCTGAGTCACCCAAATTCTCCTGTTTATTACCTTTCCCTCTGGGCTCCCACTCTCTTTTGACCAGGGTTCTGATGCTCAGAGGAGAGGCCTGGCGGACTGACTTCTAGAGCCACTGCCAGTGCTGTTCAGCGTCTGCAAAGCCATGCTCAGTTCCCTCAGCATGAGGCTGAGAGAGGCTGGGACACTCAGGCCCTGTCTGGATGGTCCTAGGTTCCCCAATCACGCCCAAGCAAGGCAAAGGACATTTTGAGGATGCCCTTCTCTTCAAGTCATGCAGCCCTACAGCCTTAAATCTCTGTGTCCTTTATTCTACCCGATGCCAATGCCTCACTTTTGATGGGTGCATCGTTTCGGGTGGCCGGAGGTTAAAATTTAGCAGGCTGTTCAGCTTCTGTGGACCATGGCCTGCCGGTGCCCACCCTTGGGTCCATCTCCAGATGGCCCCGCCAGTGGCAGGAGCAGCTAGCCTGCCCTCAAGCACACTCAGACACACAGACATGGAGATACACAGAGACACAGAGAGGCACACAGACACACACAGACACAGACAGACCCACACGGACACAGAGAAACACACACCCTCAGAGACACAGACAGACACAGATACACAGATACGCAGGCACAGAGACACACACAGACACAGACAGACCCACACAGGCACAGAGAAACACAGACCCTCAGAGACACAGACAGACACAGATACACAGATACGCAGGCACAGAGACACACACAGACACAGACAGACCCACACAGGCACAGAACAGACACAGGCACACAGGCAGAGACACACACAGATGCACACAGAGAACCTCGGAGAAACACACAGTCAGAGATACACAGGCACATAGACCCTCAGAGACACACACAGTCACACAGCCACAGACACACAGGCAGGGAGACAGAGACACACAGACAGACACAGAAACACACACAGACCCACACAGACAGATACACACAGAGAACCTCGGAGACACACACAGACAGAGATACCCAGGCACAGAGACACATAGACCCTGGGAGACCCACACAGACACATACACACAGACAAAAAGGCATGGAGACACAGACACACAGATAGACACAGAGACACACACAGACACACACTGACAAATATACACAGAGACACACACAGATACAGACACACAGGCACAGAGACACACGATCCATAGAGACACACATAGATCCATAGAGACACACACAGACCCCCAGAGACACACACAGACCCCCAGAGACACACACACAGACACCCACAGACAGAAACACACACAGACACAGACACACAGACACACGTAGATACGCACAGACACACACAGGCACACAGACACAAAGACATACACAGATACACAGACACACACACACCGATACGTATACACAGAGACACACACAGACCTACACAGATACCGATTCACACAGACACACAGAGATACAGACACACTGAGACTCAGAAAACCACACAGACACACAAAGGCACACACAGACACATACAGAGACAGACAGACCCCCACACGGCCCTCCCTTATTTCTCGTAAACCTTAGTCTAGATGGGAGATTCTCAATCGGGGCATTGTGGCCCTGGGCAGTCTGTGAATGTCTGGACTCAGTGTGGCTGTCCCCACAGGGCTGCTCCTGGCACCTGGTAGGCAGAGGCCCGAACGCACTCAGCAGCCCCAGCAGAGGGTGAGCAGCCCGAGATGAGCACAGGGGCCCAGGCTGAGAGCTCCTTGCCGAGACCCACACTGGTAGGAGAAGGATGTTCCCCTGCTCAGCTGCGGGAGGGAAGCTCTGGGCCGCGGTGCCTTTGAAAGACTGGGACCTGCCAGCACTTGCCATAAGTTTAATGTCCTTTGTTTTCTCAGAAGGTGTAAACAATGACGGAACCCCAGACTGTGACTGGATCCAGCCCCGGGGAGCTCTGTGTTCCCTCTTTCAGAACATGCCACGGCTGAAACCAAACAGCCCACATTCTGCAGCCAGGTGCCCAGCCCCACTGGGCCAACACCAGAACGCACTGTTTCCCCAGGGGCTGCTCGGAGGCTGGGGACATCCCAGGCGGACATGCAGGATGATGCCTGCTGTTGGAGGCGGTCTGTTCAGCAGGGGAGCTGTTCACCTCCTCCCTGCCCTGCCCAGGGGCACCTTGAGAGCAGGGGTGCCTGCCGCACCTTTAGGCGTGGAGAATAAGGCACTGGGATTGGGGAGAAGCTGCGGCAGGCACTGTCACACTCCACACACCCTTGTCTCCTGTGCTTCTCCTCCTGCCCTGGCCGCTCCCCTGATTTTTACTCCCCAAGACTCCATGTTCCACGACAGCAGCAACTTGAAGCCTCACCCAGGTTTTCCCCTGACAAGGACTGGCCTGGAGCAGCTTGATGCTCACTGTGCCCTAGTGCCCCGGCGTGACCAGCCAGGTCCTGCCAGATGGGTGGCTTGTCTCACATTTGACCCAGAGGGTCTCCGTCCCTCCCACATGGTGACCTGTGCAGAGGTCCACAAGAGTGTGGCCAACGGCTCTTCTCCTCCTGGTCTCCTGCTGGCAGCACAACCTCTGAGCCCAGTGACAACCTGTGGCCACCACAGGTCTGTGCCTGGGCCAGACCCCAGCCGGGGAGCACAGTCCACACCCTGCCCGGGGGCTCCAGGCTACTGGGCACCGCCCACCCTTGCACCCACATCCCTGGTACCTCTCTCTTCCCTTTGTGTCTCCCCTGGTGCCTCTCACAAAACCCACGTGCATGGTGCTTGATATGTATACGTTTCTAAAGCATTAAGCAGCTGCATGTCTGACACAAGTTTACAACCATCTTAGCCAATTTCCCTAGAATTAGAGAATTCTAATTTGGTGTTTGGGGACACAGTCTGGGGGCTTCCATGTTACACGCTCCAATGTGGATCCACACACAGCTCAGTCTCCCCGGCTCATGTGGAGTTGTCTGTTTCTTTCCACTGCGGCTTCTTGCTTGTTCTTGTTGTTTTTGTTTGTTTGTTTTGTTTTTGTGTTATTGTTGCTGTTTTTTGTTTTTGGGGGGAAGGCATTCATTTTTTAAAATACATTTTAGAGCATGTTAAATATATGTTGAAATGATACTACCATTATTTTCTAGAGTTTTCTTAATCCTCTTCTAGTAATGGGAAAATATTTGTATTTTATTTAGCCCAGTACATGATATTTTAAATGGCTTTTTCCTATTTCCTTTTATGGTGTTGACAAGCTGAATCCCATCTTCAGCTCTGGATTTAAATAGAAAGTTGTGTAGGCACTTGGAGAAGATCGCTCACTACTTTATAGAGAAAAGGGCAGACAACTTTCTATGGGAATTGCTGGGGCTCTTGTGGGAAATGATTGGATATTTAACTTTGGATTTGGTTACTTTATTTTGATGCAATGGAATAAAAACATGGCTTAAAACTGATAACTCCAGGAGTACAGGATTTGAAACTGTTCTGGTAGAAAATATGTTTTACAGGGGGCTTACGGGAAAAAATATTTTCCAAATCATGAATAGTGTCTGTTCACGGCTATCAGTTGGCAGATCTAAAGCTGTTTAAATGTAAGTTTTAAATGATCCCCATATGAATATTGAGAATGGTGCCAGGGTTCTTGAAGAAGAGTTTACTATTTCTGAGGATTACTCGGGGAGACTGTCAGTCAGCACTTTCTTCGCCACGTGACAGCTCGTAAGCATCGCTTCTCAGGTGTGTGCAAGTGAGCTGGGCTGTCTCGTTCATCTGGATTTGACCACGCATGATGGGGGCTGCCACCCAGAAACCTGTGTGATGAGAGTTGAGCTCGTGCCTGTATTTGAGGGTCTCCACACACTCCCATTCATAAGCTACAGAACACCACACGTGTGCCACTGAGAACGGGATACAACCTAAACCTTGGGACACATCTGCCTCTTTTGTCGATGCAGTCTGTCTTCTTGTTGCTCTTCGACTTGAGAATTGAAATGACTGTTGCACTTTCTGCAGTTAAATTCTTTACGCTAAACCTCTTTTGGGTTTTCACTGAGCAGGTGGTGAGCAGCCCATCACCAAGGTCCCTGCTGCACGGACCATGTCTCTAATGCTGGGCTCTTGCTGGCAAAGGGGGAGTCTTGGGGTGCCACGGAGTAACTCAGGGCTGGCTGCAGGGAGCCTGGCTGTGAGGAACCTGCTGTGCCGTGCATAAGCCACTTCCCTCCGCGAAGCTCTCCCTGAATCACCGCGTGGGGGCTCCCTGCCAGGCCCCATGCAGGGCTGCCCTTTCCTGGGCATCCTGCTGTCACTCAGACACCGCCTTCTCATTCCTGGTGCCGGGACCCGTCAGCGGGAGCAGCTCGTGGTGACTGGAAAGTGTTGCGTGTGTGCGGAGAAAGGATATTTCAGGGCTGCAAGAGGCTAAGCCTCCTCCTGCTCTCCTGGGTAAACACAAGGCCCCCTCTCCACGCTGACCTGATTACACACACCCTGATATTTATAACCACAATCCTCTAAGGAATTCAGCTTCTTTATAAACAGGACTTTATTGATCCTCTCCCACAACTGTCAGACAAAGAACGATGGGATCGTTACCTTCCCCTGCACCTCCGTTTCCTCAGTTCTCAGTGTTACAGGCAGTGTGAATTTGGGGAGAGTGGAATCGATGTCTCTGAAGCCTCCCTGAACGTCTGCTCTGTGAAATGAGTGTGGAGATCACTCCCTGCCCCTCACTAATGTATCTTCATCATTTTCATCAAATGTGGAGGAGGCAGATGTCTGCAGGCAAGCAAGAGAAACGGCTTCATGTATGGACATGGGAGGGGCCGGAGACTGCTGGGTAGGGAAGGGCAGGGTCCCTGGAGAGGGCTCCGCCCTCGGGCCTGTGCCCATGGACCCAAGTGAGAACAGGCACTCCCATTTTCCTGCCCAAATGTTGCATTTTCCAAGACCACGCTGGCCTGCCGTGCCCGGTATCCTGTGTCCATAGAAATCCGAGACTCTTGAAGGTACAGACACAAACAGCTGGAGCAGAGGAACAGACACCTGCAGACTCTGGCAGACTCCGGCAGGCACCGGCAGACTCCGGCAGACTCCGGCAGACTCCGGCAGGCACCGGCAGGCACCGGCAGACTCCTGCAGGCCATCGCCACCAGGACGAGGTGAAATTTTGTCAGGGGAAGTCAGAGGAGAGGTTGGCCGCTGGACAACTTGACTCCAGGGGAAGACCACCTTCCCACTCCATTCCCCTTCTGGTTCCCTCTCCACCAGGCTGCGAGCTACCTCCAGCACTCAGTAAAACCTTGCACCCATCCTCCAAGCTCTCACATGTGATTCAATTTTTCTGGTACACTAAGGCAAGAATCTGGGATACGGAAAGCCGTCTGTCCTTGCGGTAAGGCAGAGGGTCTAACAGAGCTGATTGACACAAGCCGCCTGCGGATGGTAAAGCTGAAAGAGCAGACTGTAACACACACCCACTGGGGCTTTGGAAGCTGCAAACATTCAACCGTAGATGCTGCTGTGGGCTCGAAGCCCAAAAACCCTCCCCACGACCCGCCCATTTGCACCTTCCCCGCTAGGGGTTTGAGCAGCGGGGCAAGGAAGAAGCAAGCCACACCCCTGTTGCATGCTCTGCAAGGGGATAAGGGGACTCCTCCTGTTTCAGTATTAGTCCAGATGTTTCAACATTCTCAAGACCACCATGCTGTGGTGGCCGTGGTGAGACAGCAGAGCTCAGGAGAACCAGCCTAAGCATAAAGGCAGCTGCTTTCTCTCTGAGCTCCTGGGTCTCAATTACTGAGCCCTGCCCTCAAGAAATCTGCTAGAAAGACACCCTGGTGTTGGTGAGCATCACCTGACCACAGCCCGCCCGCCTCTCTGCCCCTAACTGTCCCTTGCCCCAGCGCTTCGCTGGCTCTGCTGCTCGGGCAGGCTGGGAGGGCTGGCACTGCTGGCTCCTGCATTTGAACCTGCCCAACCCTTGGTCCCACTCGGGTGTGTCATTCGCTGTTAAATTCAGAAAGAAAACAGAACAAACACCTCCAAGTCAATTATTTGAAAAGAACTTGATAATTCAATAAACCGAGGACCTGTCCAGGTTCTTTATCTGGTGCTATGTCCAGAGGCCCCTTTCAAGAAGTTCCAAGTTCTGTCTCCCGGGTTGCAGTGACCAGAGGGTCATATCCCATCTGACTCTACGTGCTGGGTTCAAGAGGGCACCGGGGTAGAAGCCTGCCAGGGCACATCTATACGATGGCGGCTGGCCAGCCAGTTCAGTATTTTAGGGAGATTGAGAGAAAGCCGTACATATACAAATGCATTAAGGGGTGCTGGCACAACCTACTCCTAAGCCAACTGAAATATAGCCGCCTTATCTTCCCGCAGACCAGTTCAGGCCAACAGCACTGCCAACTTGGATGCTGGGATCTTTCTTACCCCGTGGGAAGATTAGGACCCATGAGATTTTGAAGCCTGGATTCTGGGCACAAAAGCTAAACAGGCTTGACAGTATGGCATTTTGGGAGTCGAGGTGCAGTGCTAAGGAAAGGCTAGGCCTGTGATGCTGGGGTCTGGAGTTGGGGTGGGTCCCTCCTGCAGCAGACACCTGCCAGTCAGTCCCAACAGCCCCCCAAGGAACCAGGGCTCCAGGATCAGTGGTGCATGCACGGCACAAAGCAAAATGCTAAGTGCTGCTGCTTTGGGCTTGCCAGCGATGCTCCTGGTGGCTTAGTCACTCACCAGGAGGCTGAATGGCCAGTGGCAGAGGCCCGGCTTTGAGATAGAGCATGAGGCCCTGGCATGAGAGCTGAAAACCAGCCACAACTCTCCAAGGGGTTTTGAACGATAAAGACCCCATCCCCAAGGTTCCTCTTTCCCCAATGTGAAAGAGAAGGAAGCCCCTAATGAGCAGCTGGCATGGATGCTGCACCAAGAGCTGAGTTTATTTAAGATAAATAGAGCAGAGAGAAGCTTCGTGCACTTGAGCATCATGGACAGGTGGGGGCAGAATAGAAATGACTGAGTAGCATCTCCAAAGCTGAGCAGAAGGTGCCGTAGCGGCCAGAGGACTGAACGCGGTGTCTCCCGTCCTGCTGGGGAGTTTCAGCAGCAGCAAAGGACCTCTCATCTTCTCCAGGACCAGACAGGATGCCTTCTGGGAGGCTGGTTGCCCTTGGATTTCCTTAGGCGCTCAGACAGTAAGCCCCATTCACTATCTCTGGTCCTGGCCAACTGAAAAAAGCATACTCTAATCACATTTCATCACAAGCCTTAAATACACTGAAAAATCTGTCCTAAGTGTACAACTGTTCGCTTTTTCGTGAAGGTCAAGAACTCAAAGCATGCTTCCGAAAGCTGCTTGGGAGCAGGAAATGCTATTAGGTGTTCATCAGCATCATCATCATCATCATCGTCTGCACCAGACAACCGGACAATGGAGAGCTCTGGGAGGGGCTATCCTGAGGAGAACCTCGTATTCTTCACAATTTTTTAAAGACATATACAATTAACTGAGCTGTAACCCCAATTTTTCGCATATTTAATTTAGAGCCAAGCAAATATATTTAAAAGGATGAGAAGAACACTAAATATGAGTGTTGCTAAGTGTGAGAGGGGCTGGTGCACCGGGACCCTGAGCAAACTCAGGGGAAAGGGGAGGGAGAAGGGAAGGTTCTGGCTGTGCGCGGTGGCTCACACCTGTAATCCCAGCACTTTAGGAGGCCAAGGCGGGTAGATCACTTGAAGTCAGGAGTTCAAGACAAGCTTGGTCAACATAGGGAAACCCCCATCTCTGCTAAAAATACAAAAATTCTCCAGGTGTGGTGGTGCACGCCTGTAATCCCAGCTACT
>NW_012109696.1:5292830-5300778 GCF_000951045.1 Mandrillus leucophaeus | reverse complement strand
GAAAGAAAGAAAGAAAGAAAGAAAGAAAGAAAGAAAGAAAGAAAGAAAGAAGGAAAGAAAGAAAGAGAAAATGTACGTGAAAGATCATTAACTCTAATGAAAATAATTTCAAGAAACAGAAAACAAACCGTTTTTGTTCTGTGAAAATTAGACAAAGAAATTGATTTGGTTTGATGAATCTTGCCCTAAAAGTACATTTTCCAAAGCATTGCATCAAAACAATTGTGCTTGTGGCAGTCAGGAGCTCAGGCTCAGGACTCAGATGGCCTGTGTTCAACTCTAGCTCTGTGGGGCACTTTCTCCTTCTTCGGGCAAGTGATTTCAACTCTCTGGACCCCATTCCTTCATCTGGAAAATGGGAATAATGGCACAGCAATTGGGAGAACTGAAAGAGTTAAACATGTATCATACTTAGAAAATTACCTGGCAGAGAGTGAGCGTTCCATTGGTTATTATTGTAAAAGGGAGAAGAATTTTCTGTGTTCTTGAGCTAGGGTGGAAATGCCAGGTGTCCACAGAGAGCTTTTCTTCAGCTTCTCTTCACTCTATACCACTTCTACATCATCCCATGGAAACCGTGGTCTACAGTTAACTGACAAAGCTTTCTCTACCCTACAAATACAACCTCTTTAACAGCTATATTGTATTTGCAAGAGCATGCCAAGTTAATTATTTTAACAATGAAGATTTGTATTAAAAATGTGTGTTAGAAGTAAAGAGAGTGGTTAGAAACGAAGATGGTGACAGCAATGTCACGAGGATCAGTGTGAGCAACAACCTGGAGCCCTGAGGTCAGCCCAGCGTCCCTCATCACTCTTCTCCCGGCAGCCAGCACCACGTGGTGAACCTGGCTTCCAGGGTCTCTCCACCTGCCTCCTCCACTCCACCCAAGCAGTGTCCAGGCTCATCATTTCCCAGGCCTCCTGGCCCTTGCATCCAGCCTCCAGCTGCTCCAATCTGCCCACACCCCACACTCAGTGCAGAGTTCCACAGGGAGCAGCAGCTGCCGTCACCTGGTTACAGGAAATGCATTTCTTGGCACCTACCAGTGGACTCTCTTCACACAGAGATGTAAACTCACTTCTCCTTCCACCTACTAGAAATCCCACTATTTGGCATGAAATTTCTTGATTTTTAAAAATTGGGAAGAAATTCAGAAAAGTGGGGACAAAACTACCCCAAGGAGTACATTCAGTGTCAAGAAAATCAGGACCAGCACCCCAGGGGCCACCCTCACTTTCCCCCACACACCATGGTCTTGCATCTGTCACACATGGTCCAGAACCTGCAGTGCTTATGCAGGAAGGACCCTGCCCAGATGTGGCACCTCTTCCCCACCACTCCCTCATCCATAGGAACTGGACTCTGCAATCATCTTAGATCCTGAATACGCCAAGATCTCTCCTTGTTCTTTGGATCCACCTGAAGGATGTTTCTTTTCTGTCATCTGATGACAAATCTCAACCCTGCCTTCTAATCTCAGCTCTGGTGTTCCTTCCATTGGAAAGCATTCACCTGTCTCTATGGCTTATATAATTTTCTCCTCCACTTTGTGAATAGAACTAATTTATTTCTTTATTTTATTTTTGAATGTCTTGCTTCTATTCCTTGACCTTCTACACTTGCTACAACCTTGAGTACAATGTTGAAAAGGAGTAAAGGTTGTAGATTCTTGCCTGTTCTCTTAGGGAAATCTTAGGGAAAAAGCATTATTAAGTATAATGATAGCTGAAGATTTTTTTAAAGATGGCATTAATTATAGATTAAGGCATCCCTAAGGTTAAGAAATTTGCTGAGAGGTTTTTAACAGAATTAGGCATTGGATTTTGTTGTATAATTGAAATGGTTTTTCTTTTCCAGTCTGTGAATGTGATGAATTACATGAATTGATTTTTGAATGTTGAGCCAGCCTTGCATTCCTAGAATAAATGTCATTTGACCTTGTTTTATTATTCTCTTTCTATCTTGACAGATTTGACTTGCTTAAACTTTGTAGAGGATTTTTGCATCTATATTCATGAGTAATACTGGTCTGTAATTTCAGAGTAATGTCTTTCTCTGGTGTTTGTATTAGGTAAAGACAGCCACGTAAGTTTAGTTGTGAATTGATCCCTCCTTCCAATTTTCTAGAGAAGTTTGTGCCCAATCAGTAGTTTTTCTTCCTTAAATGTTTGGTCTAATATGGAGCTTTCTTTGTAGGAATGTTTCATGGGCATGGAGCTTTCTTTGTAGGAATGTTTTCAAATACAAAATCAATGTCTTTAACATAATATGATTATTCAAGTTATCTATTTCTTCTGGAATCAGCTTTTGTAGCATGTATTTTTCAAGGAATTTATATATTTCATTTATTTAAATTATCAAATTTATGAATAAATTATTTATTAAATTTCCTTATTATCCTTTTAATTTTAGTAGGATTTATAGTAATGTCACCCTTTAATTCCCGTACTGGTAATTCTTTCTTTTTCTTAGCCAATCTGGTCAGAGATTTGTCAGTTTTATTTATTTTTTTAAAAAGATATTTTATTTCCATTATTTTTCTGTTTGCAATTCCACCATGTTCTGGTCTTATTGTTAGTTTCTTCCTCCTGCTTGCTTTGGTCTTAATTTACTAGAAGCTTAGATCACGGGTTTGAGATATTCTCCTTCTTGAATATAAACATTTTAATGCTACAAACTTTCTTTTATGTAGGTGTTAGCTGCATCTCACAAACTTTAATATCTTAAAAAGATTTTTATTTATTTAAAACCTTGTTTCTAATCTCTGTTATAATTTTTTCTTTGACCCACAAATTACTTAGAAGTCTTTTCTTTATCAAATATCTAAGGGAGGTTCCTAATAATTTATGTTATTGATCTCTAATTTAATTCCATTATAGTTTAAGATACACTTTGCTTAATTTGAATTATTCTAAATTTGTTGTATGGTTCATTGCAGAATATCATGTATCTTGTTGAATGTTCAGTGAACACCTGAAAAGAATATGTATCCTACTATTGTTGGATGAAGTCATCTTCAAATGTCAATTATGTCAGGTTTTTTGATCCTCATGAGTTATTTCTGTATTTGTCTGCTTGTTCTAAGTAGTAGTTCTACCTAATTGCCAAGGGGATGTTGAGGTCTCCAACTGTAATTGTAGATTTATCCATTTTTTTTCTTAAAATTCTGTAAGTTTTTACTTTATGTATTTTGAATCTCTGTTGTTAGGTACAGACACACTTATAATGGTTATGCCTTCTTGGTGACTTGACCTTTTTATCACTATGTAATATCCTTTTTATCTCAGTAATATTTATTGTTTCAAATTGTGCTTTGACCTTAATATAGCTACTCTATGTTTCTTTCAATTAGCATCTAAATAGAACTCTGAAAAATATTTTTACAAACTTACTGTGTTTTTATTATTAAAATGGGTTTACTGAAAGATCCTGGAACTGAGTCTTTTAAAATTAGATGCAATTTGATAATCTCTGCCTTTTAGACCATTTGCATTTAATGTAATTATCAATATGGTTGAGTTTCTATCTACCATTTTATTATTGTTTGTTTTTTCCTCTCTGTTTTTGGGTCCTCTCTCTCCTATTTCTCTTGTTATAGATTATACATAGATACATATTATAAACATGAAATATAATAAGATATGTTTTACAAGTTATATTTATAGTACTTGTTTATATGTTTTATTTATATTATATATTTATTTATGTTAACTATATGGGTACTATTTGAACATTTCCTATTCTATTTGAATGGATTGTATTTTTTGCTATACCTCTTTGTATCATTTTTTATCACTTTTGTTGTGCTAGAATTTTTTCTAAGTACTGCTTTCACACAATTTATCCTACCGTGTTTTACAGTTACTTTGTCTGGCCTGCTAGACAAATTGAGAACTAATATTTTTACTTTGATTTGTTTTTTCTTTTTATCACTTGGCACAAAAGGGGTTTTCTAAAAATGACTCATGGATAAATAAACTTAACACATTCAATACAAAGGCTATTATACTAACGAATTATTTCATTCTATCAATAGCACCAATTTTCAATTTCTTAAACAAATTGCTTTAAAGTCAACTTTATTTTTTTCCATAATTGGAGCATCCTATTTTCTCTGTATTAAAATTTACTGTTGAGCTTTTGTTTTCTCTTAAACAGCTTTGTGACCATCTTTCTCAGCACTTCAATCCTAGGCTATTGGCTTGGTACTGAGCCTTAGCCCCTCCTTTCTATACCTGACAAACTCAAGGCCCTCAAATAGTCTTTACCCATAACCACCTGGCATGAACTAGGCCCACAATAAACATTTGCTGAATGAATAAAACTAGAATTTGTTTTCATCAGAGCGTTCTTTTGTTTTGTTTCACTTTCCTTCCTGAGACCATGAAGAAACGAATAAAACGCAACATCCAGAGCCAACAAACAGTGGCATAATTTATCAGGCAACACAGCATATTAGAGAGATAATGCTGTATCTGTGCAATAATGGAAAGTATATGACAATGGTAGAAGCTATCAAAAGAATATCAAGTAACTTTCAATTGTTTAAAAAAATTCAGTAAGTTAGTTGTTAGTTTCTCCAAGTGCCTTTTCGTGGATGCTGCAAAAACTTCCAAATCCATGATGTGTTTCAGAAAATCATTTTGCGTGGAATCCAGACTCTAATCAGGGTGATGATGTTTTTCATGCGTAACTGTCTTCCCTTTTAGGACCACATATTGTATCCACACTGTTGAATAACAGAAATGTTAGCATTTTCCTCATAAGTTTTGTAGTAACAATGTGTTCTTTATTTTCTGATGCATAGAAAGGAAAATGATACGTGATGCTGTCTGCTCACATACACCACTTAAAATACTGAAGTCCATGTCACCTGGAAAGTCCTGGGGTGCTCAGAGTCCCTTGTGGCAATGCACAGAAGATGATGAGGCGGACGCCAGCACAGGAGAACATCCCCTGCTGTGCCACTGGGACAGGGGCATTTTTGAGATATTTAGAGATATTCCTGGCATTTTTCATGACTGTAATTATCCCTAAATGGTCTTTTTTTTCTAACACGATTGGTAAACTACTGAATGCATGCTAAAAGTGGGAGTTGTCATACAACAGGGGGATGGAGATACTCACCTAATGTATTAGCAAGCACGCTCGGCTCCCAAGGCCACCAACCCTTGCTTGCCTTTAACACCCACCACTTACACTTCTTCCAGCACCCAGTGTCTGCTCACCACAGGCAGGGACCTGGCTGGTCCTCAAACTCCCCAGAGTAAATTCCCCACCTTACAGTCATCCCTACTTATCTGAATTTTAGTCATCCTTCGGAACCCAATTCAAGCTCAACTTCCACCAATAAGTTCTCTTCAATCATAATATAATTTACAATTTGAAATAAAATACTAACTAAAAGACTAACATTTGCAAAGCATCTTACAATCATCAAAACATCTTTGTGCACATTATCTTGTTTGTCTCCAAAAATGTCAAAATGCTTATTACCTTATTACCTCCATTGAAAGGTGATGCAGGTGAGACTCAGAGTGGCTAAAGGCCTTGCTCAAGATCAAGCAGGTGAGTGCAGCCAAGCCAGTCATGGTTATTTTCTGATTCTTAACCCCGAGCTCAGCCCATGCTAGTGTGCAGCATGTCTAAATTCCATTTGCAGGTATGGGTATGTTGGCTAAGACTGAATCTGACGGCTGCTTCCTGAGCTAGAGAAAAGGAGCTTTAATTGCAAAGACTATGCCTTACATTGATGTTTATTTCCCATTGTTCCTCATCTTGAGTGCTCTCATGGCTTTTTAAGCACTCATACATATTTATGACTGATACCCCAAAAGTGATTCTTCTGTTATTAGCGAGTTATTGGCTCATGTTTTGCTGATAACCCAGGTATTCATGTAACAAGGGGATTCTGAGTGGTGGAAGGTTGAAAACCACGAGATGCATGGCTGTGTGGGCTATGCTGGCAAAGTCACCCCCATTTCTCTGTGCTGGAAAGACTTCCTTTCCTGCAAGTTGATCAAGTCCCACCTACCTGGTTTACAGGGGAGACCGAAGCCTGCAGAGTTTAAGTGACTTTTCAAGTTCATGTTACTGATTGGTAGCAGACTTGGCACGGTTTCCTGACCTCAGGGCTGTTTTCTCATTGGTGTTCTGTGTTGCTTCTTTCTGTTTGCCATCCCTGGGGGATTAGGATGCTTCCAAATTGATTTGTAGACTTGAGCAAAGCAAATCCAGCCATGTACTTAAACAGTCAAGAACTGTAGTAAGGCATTTTGGATTCAGACAAGATATTTGTCAAATCAACTTAAAATGTTTTTTAGTATTAGCTGATCATTAGCATTTTAAGAGATGCAGAAACATATTTTTTAAAGTTTCATTGACATTATAATAATACATTTAATTTTGTAGATCCAATTATTTATCCAAACTTGGGAAACACATGTGCTGGTGATTCAGTACTCACCTTGCACCTGAGACTTATGCTAGTAAGAACTTTGTTGGAATAAGACATGTCTTACTCACACTAGCTGCCTGGTACAGACATCAGTGCCCATTAAAGGGATGAGGAAATGGAGGCTCGTTGGAGTTAACTACCCACCCAAAGACATCCACTGTGACTGTGGCGGTGTTAGCTACAAAGGTGGCTCATTCTCCTGAGCTCGGTGCCGTTCCTGCCTCTGTAACTAATCAATGCTCTGCGCACACGGGGCTTGTAAGGCAGAGGCGTTATTCATTCTGTACATGAGGACTTCCCTCTCTTACCCTTTAGAAGATGAACTTGAACACAACCAAACAGTGTTGTTTTGCAGAAGGAACCCAGGGTGCAATGCCCCCAATGGCATTTTGTTTTCTTAGCATTGTTAAATCTTTTAATTAAAGCATGTTAACAAAGCCAAAGAAAAATAAATGACACTGCTTGCAAGGAAATTAAATCGAGGAACTAAGCCCATTTATAATTATTGTATTTCAATTAGGCTGCAACAGGGCCGGGTGAACGGGAAGATAAAAAGAAGCAACACAAATGTTGGGATTTCATAAATATCTGCAAAGCCCTGTTAGAAAAAGAGCAATATAAATAATGCTTTAAAATAGTCAGTGTCCCTGGGCAGTACCCTTTATGCTTATTACTACGGGAAATAATTCATCTATGGTGATCTCACCACAACACGTTATAGGAAGCTAGCAAAGTCCATTTTTTTCTTCAACAAATGCATGAAATTCTTTTGAAGGAAGATGTTACATCAGCACATGATAACCTTTTAATTTATTATCATAAAATTAGAATACAATTAAACGTTCGAAAGAGCTAGAATTAGATTTAAATTCTTCCTCTCTATTTTAATGCACAAATATCTAATATTCACTGAAAAGAGAAAAACATAAATCATCAATTTGCATTTAAGCCATATTTATCTCAGCATCTAAAAAATAGTGGCATATATATGCAATTTTTATTCTGAATTTTAAAAATTTGATGTATTGTTTTATCTTTTCTTTTGAATATTCGGTAAACCATGCCTTGTCTACACCAATGCAAGAGTAGGAAATGGAAAATGTGGTTTTTTTCTTGGGGAAAGCAGTCATCTGTATGGACTGGCTCCCCCAGGGACAGGGCCACCCCCATGACTCCCGTCCCCCAGGAGGGCCACTGGCCAGGACCAGGGACATGTTCCTGGGCATGCCTCTGCTTTGCCCTCACTGTGCACTCACCTCGGGCAGGCAGGCCTGCCTTCTGCCTTAGCTTTGGCATCTGAAATAGTGCAGCAGTCTTTTAAAAATTCTCATACTTTATGCAGACTCAACAGGAAACCATCTTCGCCAGAGCCGAGGCACAGTGCACGCTCAGTGAACTACAGGTTTTATGGTTGCCATTATTTTCTACCAGCATCTTGGTTTTTGTTTGCCTTTTCTAGATGCATAAATTTTGCTTAAAGACATGCAC
>NW_012109696.1:5291264-5292540 GCF_000951045.1 Mandrillus leucophaeus | reverse complement strand
GTTTAGACCATTTTGTTCCCATGTAACTCAGATCCAGAAGTCAACTCAAGGAACATGGCGAGGGAGGGTGAGGAGGACTGGCGGGCACTTTGCCGGCTATTCCCAAGGGTCTGGGATGTGTTGGCGGGGGGACATCTGGGGGCTCATAGCAGCCGAACAGGATCGTCTCCATGGTGGGTTTTCTTAACCTCACATGTAAGCCTTTTGCCCCCAAACAACTGTCTTCCCTGGGGCCTGCCTCTCTCCTCCAGAATTCTCCAGGACCTTTGCCAAGGGGCAGGCACTTTGAAGAGGGTCTTCATCAGGGGTTCCTCAGGCAAGTGCCAGGGCTGGACAGCCTGGATCTGAAGTGAGATCTGGGGAGCACCTTCACATTCACCTTCACCTTCACCAGGAACATTTCTCAGGCTCCCCGTGAACCTAGGCCCTGTGCACTGGCCCTGCCAGCTGCCCGCCTCCTGGGTGAGCAGGAGCCTTACCTGCTCTTCATGCCCTGTCATTTGGCCAGTATGTGAGTTGCCACTGCTGGCTTTAAATTACAAATACATACATCCCTACACCTAAAATTAGAGGGTAATGAGATTCACCTGTCACCCATGGAAATGGACCAAAAAGTAAATTTAAAAAGGAAAGAATAAAGAAAGAGAGCAAAAGTGAAACCTAAATCTGTATCCACACTGGTGACCAACTGTGATGTGTCTCTATCCAGGGCTCCCTTCGGACTGGCGGAAGGGGTCCTCCTCCTGTTCCTGCACTCCTGGGTGGCTCTGAGCTCCCCGTCCCACCCCAGGGCTGACTGTTGGACAATGAGGGGGTGCTCTGTGCCCTCCCCACCAGAAACATTAAAAATGTGGGCTTCAAGACAGTGCGGGGCCCCTAACTGGAAAGCTTTCTTCACTGAGTAAGGCCAGCTTTTCCCCACCTTGTACCTGGAAGAGAGGAGGAGAATGGATGCTGTGGAGAAGTCCAGGCTCAGCAGGATCCCACCTCATTGTCCCAAAGAGAGGGCCGGCTCCTTCTCCTTTTTAGCTTTTCCCCTGTCCATCAGCTAGCTAGCAGAGCACCCAGATATTTTCTAATTCCCCTTCTTTTCTATCTTGTTTTTGTTTTTGGAATGTAAAATAGGAAAGATAGATATTTAAATATATTTAAATATATTTCATATAAAGGCTTTACTCTAACTTGGTGTAAGAGTATTTTTTAGTCTGTAGAACACATTCAGTGTTCGGTGTTAAACCTCTGTAGGAAAAACCCCAGTATCTGCATGGGTGCGTGT
>NW_012109696.1:5286601-5291214 GCF_000951045.1 Mandrillus leucophaeus | reverse complement strand
AACATTAAAAATGTGGGCTTCAAGACAGTGCGGGGCCCCTAACTGGAAAGCTTTCTTCACTGAGTAAGGCCAGCTTTTCCCCACCTTGTACCTGGAAGAGAGGAGGAGAATGGATGCTGTGGAGAAGTCCAGGCTCAGCAGGATCCCACCTCATTGTCCCAAAGAGAGGGCCGGCTCCTTCTCCTTTTTAGCTTTTCCCCTGTCCATCAGCTAGATAGCAGAGCACCCAGATATTTTCTAATTCCCCTTCTTTTCTATCTTGTTTTTGTTTTTGGAATGTAAAATAGGAAAGATAGATATTTAAATATATTTAAATATATTTCATATAAAGGCTTTACTCTAACTTGGTGTAAGAGTATTTTTTAGTCTGTAGAACACATTCAGTGTTCGGTGTTAAACCTCTGTAGGAAAAACCCCAGTATCTGCATGGGTGCGTGTCGGGGTGGAGCACACTCTGCCTTTTTTATTAAAGGCTATCCTGTTCTCCAAGAGGACGCGTGACATTCAGGGGACAGCCTTAACTTACCAGAGGTGTTTATTAAAGACAGGTGCACGCAGGGAAAGGTTCAGGGTGAGAAGAAAATGCAGCGACCTGGCCCAGCCCCAGCTGGTCAGGCTGGGCCACGTGCGAGGAGGGAACAACTAGGAAAGCAAGGCTGCCAGTGCAACCCAGGCCCCAGCCCGGCCTCGAGCTGCACACACGCTCTCCAATTGCTTTAGCCTGAAGCAGTTGACATTTACCCCAGCCAGATAATCGAGGAATAACATTTGCGTTACAGTTTAACACGACCTCTGCCTCCACAGCTCTTTTTAGATTAGCTTCTTTAAAAAAAAGAAAGAAAGAAAGAAAAATGGTCGCTGACACTAGAGTGAGGCAGGAGGTGGGAAGAAAGGGAGGGAAGCTTATTACTGCAGGGCACAGGCAACGTCGCAAGGAGCTGCTCTGCCCTTTCCGGCTGCGGGTGAGCAACTATTAAGGGGAAAGTATTAAAAGAGGGGTGCGGGAGCTGCGTCAGGCTGTGGGTCAAGCTGGAAGCAAAGGTTAATGGATTGACTATTACCTGTGTAGGAAGCGCAGGGCGGCCAATCCTCTGGGGGGTTCGGAAGTGCTCACATTCTCTACCACAGAACTGATGGAGGAGGTCCCTGAGTCTAACACCGGCTGCTGAGCTGGTCTGCTCACTTTCCAGAAAATGTGCAAGCAAAGTGTCTCTGTCTTTAAAATTCACATTATTTAGGTGTCTAAGAACTGCATTAGGGACAGAGGACAGGCTCTCCTGCACCTTGACTCATTCCCCACATCCCGTTTACATGCAACAGACCAGCTGGTGGCCAGGGATTCTCTTGCTCTAATCAATGGTAGTGAGGGACTTGGGTGTAAAACTATAACACTAATCCATAGATAGAAAATATAATTCAAATGACAAATATGAAGAAACTGGTTTTAGAAAAAGAAATCAAATATAGCTCTGGCAGCACCAGCAGCACACTACTCCTTTCCCCCCACAAGAACTCTTTCCCTTAAAACTCCCCTTAACTGAATTGCTAAGAATCATATTCTTTCACAGAAATAGCAGAACATGTTGCAAATGTGTGCCTGATCTGACAACCCATATATTGCAAGGCAATGCCACTTCTGAAGATCCAGGACTCACGCTGATGCAGCCAGAAGGAAACTTTAAATACTTACTACTGGATTGAACCACTGGCTTCCCAGGAACACATGCATGTAGAAACGATGCAAAATGCAGCCCTTCCTTGTAAATGGAGCCTGAACTGTGGGAGATCACAACATATTTTTTTAGTCGCGTTTAGGGGTGAGAATATATGCCTTAATAAAACACAATTTTTTTTTTTTTTCTTTTTGCCATTTCAGCCAAAGTGCTTATTTTTGTTTTGGTGACATTGAGTTGTTGTGCCAACCTTGGCATTTTTTGTGTGTGGTGAGCTGATACTGTAGGCCTGAAAATTCACAGGATACACAAATGACTAGGGACAGATTAAGTGACCCCTGTATCCAGAATGAAGCCATACTCTTCAGCAGAATAAACATCTATGAAAATGGTGACATGGCTCACGTTGCTCAGTCTGCCTGGTTCTGGCTTTTGACAACATCAGCCAGAGGAGATTTGTTTTAAAACCCCAGATCCTCTGAAGGGTATGCATGACCTTTTCAATTATTTTTACTTTTGTTTACTTCATCTGCATCACCTTTTGCTCCATTTTCTTACAATAGTGGTGCATGAGTGCGTTAGCCTCAAGGAGTGACGTCCAACAATCGTGTGGTACTTGCCAGACACTGCTCTGACCTTCTGACACATTCATTAATATTAATTCATTTAACAATGCCTATCAAATAGAGATTTCAACATCTTTTAAGGAATTAAAATGTAAAAATGTGAACCAATCCAGAGAGGTAAAATCCTTTATATCTAGACTGACGTAAGAAAAGGAGCAAGACAGTGTAGGAAGGGGAGACACTCAAGTTTCTCCTAAGAGTTAAATTGTTTTCCAGTCATCCCTTCTTTAAGATACGTCAGTTCATTGGAAAGTCACACTTTGATGAGGCTTGGAAATTGTATCACAGTTCAAGCACTACAAATTGCAAAGAACATTCCACTCCTAAGCCTTTCTGATGTTGCTAACTCATTGGTTATGGTTACTGTGTGCCCTACAAAAGTCGATTTGGCCAAGGTTCCTGCCACTGCAGTGGTTATATGTAGCAGAAAGCAGTGGTGGGGAAGCCTTAAGTTTTGCCTGATATCTGGGAGCACAAAGGAGACAGCTGAGGAAGCCATCGGCATTCAGCAGCCTTCTGACCTGCCCGACGGCTTTGAAAGGACGACCTGCTGACACTGGAGACTCTGTACTTGTTATTTAATTAAGAGAGAAAGGATTTCAGTGGAGAGAAAGCTTTGAGCTTCCTTCGTAATTTTTGCTGACCAATCCAATTAGGTGGGTAATTGCAAGTATATTTTCAAAAGCATGGGAATCTGAGAGTCGTCAGCTGCAAAATAAATCAAGATCAACCAAGCGCACTGCTGTTGTGAAAAAATATGAAAGAGGAGAATATTAAAAATAACAACAGAGTTTCAGTGTTAAAAATGTGGGAAGTTGTCACACATTCTCCGTTCTCATCACCGCTTCCTAGCATTGGATTTCTGCCTGCAGGTCTCTGCTGCACATTCACGAGATTTCTGCTTACTCCCCGTTGGTGGTGGAAGGGTGTAGGTGGCTCTTTTGCTACTGTAGTCTGCAACTGGTTCTGCATGCATTAGAATCCCTACCACACAAAGAGGTGGCCACAATAACAAAGCTGTTCCTCGCTGCGAAGGTGAATATTAAAATAGTTTGTTTAGGTTTCAGTTTTACAACACTCAAGGGCTGTAGCTTTCTGAATACATTTATTTCAAGGTACTTAAAAACTGACTTTTATGAGATTATTTAGGCAGTGATTATTTTTGTTGAGAAATGTGTCCTTTATCCCTCTCATTCATCCACTGCTAAGATATTTCTGTTTGTCAGAATGCCACCGTTTCTGATAAATGACTGAAGACTGACTGCTACACTTTATTAAAAAGTAATAACAATTTTTGTACGCACCCTTCACATTGTAATGGGGGGGCTATGAATCAAAGGACACTGCCTGTCTGGGCCTGATAAATGGGCCGTTTACCAGCTGAGGAGTTATTTAGGACTGGCTATTAATTTAAATCACATTTATCTTCCCTGAATGGGGGAGGTGGCTGTGATACGGCTACGAATGACCAATGGAGCAGCTAAGTGCACATTATTTATTACCACCGCCTCTGCAGGGTTGCACAATATGTTAAAAAAAAAAAAAACAGTGCCAATTACCGCAGTTAATCTCGTCAGGGCAATAACAAATTTCTTTCCTACACAAGGCAATTTTTATTCTTGCACTTTTTCTCCTCTACATGCAGACTTGGCTTATAATTCTCCGTCATTAAACTCAATGTTCTCATTCTTTTCTGAGTGCTCATGGGAAATTTTTCCACTTCTCTGCCTCACCTTTGTCTGGAGAACAGCACATGCTTAATACACGACCCAGAATGAAGTGTGTTCTTTTGAACCTTTAATGAACATTTGTTGGTGAGATGGTAAGATGATGGGTATTGCAAATCAGATTGGCCATATTTTATTATTAAGTGTTTCCTCATTCATAACAATGCTTTTTGCAGAGCTTTCCATTCACCTAATTCTTAATATGTGAAGTAGCAATTGGGAATAGCTAATCATTAGCATTTTTTGGTCAATTAACTTCAATTTGATGGATCTACCATGGAAGATGAAAATATTTCTAATAAAATGCATCTTAGGCACATATTAATCCAAACAGGAACAATTCAACTTGCTATTAGAAAGCCCAAGGCAGGCGCCTGTAATCCCAGCACTTCGGGAGGCCGTGGTGGGCGGATCATGAGGTCAGGAGATCCAGACCATCCTGGCTAACACGGTGAAACCCCGTCTCTATTAAAAACCTAAAAAATCAGCCAGCCATGGTGGCAGGAGCCTGTAGTCCCAGCTACTCAGGAGGCTGAGGCAGGAGAATGGCATGAACCCGGGAGGCGGAGCTTGCAGTGAACTGAGAT
>NW_012109696.1:5281636-5286236 GCF_000951045.1 Mandrillus leucophaeus | reverse complement strand
TTTTTTGAGACAGAATCTCACTCTGTCACTCAGGCTGGAGTGTGATGGCACAATCATGGCTCACTGCAAACTCCACCTCCTGGGTTCAAGCGATTCTTATGCCTTAGCCTCCCAAATAGCTGCGATGACAGGGGTGCGGCAACACGTCTGGGTAATTTTTGTACTTTTAGTAGAGATGGGGTTTCACCATGTGGGCCAGGCTGGTCTCAAACTCCTGGCCTCAAGGGATCCACCTGCTTCAGCCTCCCAAAGTTCTGGGATTACAGGCATCAGCCACTGTGCTCAGCCCCCCAAATGTAATTCTAAAAATCAAAATATACACGTGTGTGACACTCCGAATGTGCTTGTATTTACACCTGTTTATGGTGGGTAGAAGGGTCATTTTAAAATCCTAACTGCATTTGATTTTCTGGCTGTTCCCATCAAAGTAACTATATCTGAATGGTTTTGGGGGGCAAAGGCATACGTAGGGAAACCAACGTGGGAGACTGAAGAAAAATGACCCAAAAGTGGATGTGGGCAGCATGCATGGTTTGTTTGCTTCTCTGATTTTGATTTGACACTTGGAGGCTAGTCAGGTGCTGGAGGAGCCTAAAGACAGAGGGTTCCTGGAATCTCCTTGGACAAGGGAGTTCGGACCCCTCAGCAGTCGGAAACGTATCCCAGTGCGGGTGCATGGGAAATTCCTGTGCAATCTGTGGGCCTGTGAGTGCAAGTGCCCTGGCATATCCACCTGCTCCGAGGGACCCTCCTTGGCCTCAGAGCCTGCTGGTTCAATAACCTCGGCAGTCAGCACACCACCACTCAAGCAGGACATGAGGTGAGGGTACTGCAGAAGGCTGGGACACGCAGTCGCCTCCCTCGGGCTCTCAGCTGGGCCTTTTCCAGTTAGTACTGAGGGGCGAGCACTCCACTTTGGGGCCCTGGCAGGGGCCCCAGAAACCTTTCTGGTGGTGGGTGGGGGTGGTCCCTCATTCTCACTGGACGTGGACAGGTAAACATGTCCAGCACTTTAACCTTGCAATGTTAACTGCTACTGCATGTCAAATTCACAGAGAGCCCCAAATTCTTTTGGCCTTCCTTGGTGAGGTCTTCCATTCACAGGTCATCAACAGTCACTCCTGTTGATTCAAGCTGTTACCTCTCCATCCCCCCAGAGCCCATGGTCCTGGGCCTTTGCTTTCCTGTGGACCAAACCTCTCCCTCTCATTCTCAGCTCAATTGAACCGCGAATCCTTTCTGCTTTCACCCCTGGAGCTGCCCCCTCCAGCTCTGGTCAGAGTCTCTTTTTCTGTGACACAACCTGAGAGCCAGCCTCTGAAAACATGCCCTTGACATTTGTCTCCAGTTCCCTGTACTGCTCAGACTGGCCCAGACTCACGGGAGGACCATTCACTCCCTGGCCACTGGATACTTCACTGCCGTTTCTCTAGTGCCCTTCCGGACGCTCTCCCACCTGTATTCTGGCCCAGGTGTGCTGACCATGTAATACTCTGATTGCCTCGAAAGGTAACCATCCCGAAGCTGGTATTCCCTGTCACATAAGCTGCAAAGTCCATTCTCTTCTTGTCCCCTTTAGCTTGGTTGTGTTACAGAATATGGAAGCTCAAAAGCTTGAGTGACCCACGTCCACAATTAACTGTTTGAGTCTTGCCCAAGGATACAGTCATTATCTTCAGAGCCACATCACCTTATTTGAACCATCACTAGTGAGAACAAACCATCCATTGAGCACAGAGTTAAGTTCTAGAAATGCAAAATAAGGTTCTAAAGGGCTCTATTTCATAACTGAGGTATGAGAGTGAGATGAGTGCATTTCCAGGCAACACTTTCCTCTTGTCCTCTCTACTCCATGGCATGGGCTAGCCCACAACATGCACAATTTCGTGTAGGAGCATCATTCTCCATCCACCCACTCCAGAAGCTTCCAAGTTATTCTTAACTAGTTACATTCCCTTAACAGCAATCTTGTCCTGTCACTCAATAATAAGAGTCTCTCAAATAGTGTCTTTACCTCGATTTTCACCAACAATGTGCTAGTTTCTGCCCTATAATTATCACACAGAAAACCGCAACAGCTTCCCCATGTCTCTATGTCCCTGTGGTCTTCCTTCCTTAGTGTGTGTCTGGCTGTTATTCTAAAATACCCCAGAGCTCAAAACTCCTAAAAGACCTTCCATTTCAGCGTCTGAGATTATAAGCAAAAAATCAAGTAATTATTCCGAATTTTCAGTTAAATTTCAAATACTTATTTTTCTCTTCCATTCTCTCTTTCCTCCTCTTTTGGGATTCCAGTTACGTGTAATTCTGTCTTATTTATGTTAGATGGTCTTTATTGATCTATTTTCAAAGCCATATATATAAAAAGTATACATTGTATATATTATAATATACTTTGTATATTATAGATAAATAAATATATATTAAATACATTTAAAGTATATAATATATACTTTATATATTATATTATATATGTTATATAATATATTATAATATATAATGTTATATTATATATGTTAAATATGTATATATAATATATACTTTATATATATAAATAATATTTCGATATTTATGGAAGAGATTGTTACAAAATCAGATAATTCTTTGTGGGCCCACTTGTGAAACCAGGAAAGACAGAAGAAGGGCCAGTTGATGTTCTGCATTTACAAAAGCATGTGCCAGCTTTCCACACAGTGATAGTGTGCATAGGTTTAAGGAAAATGACAGCTTTGTTGCATGTGGACTTCTAAATATCATCATTTTGAGACAAATTAAAAATCAGAGGTCATACATGAATTGTCTATTACAGGTTCATCATTTTCCTGAGCTCTGTGGGGACACAAGAGAAGCCTCCTGCCGTCTAATACCTTAGAAGCTAAAGAGTAGTCTGGTCACTTTGCAGCCTGGTAAAGTGCTACAGAAACAGAGCTGTCCTTCCACCTTGCAACTCACCATCGCGGTGTCCTGACTATAGTGGCTAAGGAGATTCGGCAGGTCAACCAGCCATAGAGAATGGCTATCACGTCCAATAATCTTTTCTTTATACTCTACTTTTCATACTTTGGAAACACCTGTTACTTTCTGTGTTCTTCGCCTCTGCTTCTTCATAGCATCAGACCTCACTGCGTTTTTTTATACTTACTGCTGATAATCTAATCAGCTGGAGTTATGTCACTCATCTAAAGTCATAATAAAAGTCAGTGGTATGGAGTGATAAAAGTCAATTTTATACGTGTAATAAATGCACATAAAATATAGATATCAGATTTTCAACAAAAATAAAACATTATTATCCATCAAGAAGTATTTAACATTAAATTAAAAAGTTTTATTTTTGTGTAATTTTGAATGAAATATTCTGGTGAAATAATAGAAATAAGTCAGTTGTCCCATTAAAACATAATAACTTACTTCTTTTGCTTATCTACACAATTATGTGCATACATTAGCTGGGGTGAAGGTGTCATATAATTGTTCAAGTGAAGAAAAAGTCTTAAGTTGTATTTTGACACTGTAATCAAATGTGGAAAGTGCTTTGAAAATTTTATTTGCTTTAATGAAACATGAAAGCAAAAAATTGGCTCTTCATGGACATTTAATTCTTTATTTTTTCTTGGCTTCTTTATAATCCCTTTTTTCAACTGTTTTCCAAATTTACAAAAGATATTGGCCTAAAATAAATAATTCTTAGGGTCCATTTATTAAAAATAATGTGAGACATGGCAATAGAAAACCCCCCATTTCAATCTCTCTTAATAACCTACAATCTTTATACTTCCCACCTGAAATTTTGGCTCCCTTTGAATTCTACAGCCGTTGCTTCTCCATAAGAAGTAGAAGCAAAATGAGTTAACTAGAGCTGTGGTACTCAGCAAGAGGAAGTTAGAGATGCTGATGGGGGTGATAGGAAAGTAACCCATGCTTAAACGGCACCTGGAGAGAATACACGACAGATGAGAAAATTACATTTAAAAAGAGGAAATCTCCTTACATAGTAGGTCAAATGTAGATTATGTGGTTGCAAGATCATACCACTTTCATCAATTGGCACATCTAGAGTGTTTCAAAGAAGAGAAGGAGAAGCTCACAAGGGGGTTCTTCTATCAACCAGCATCAAACACTGGGAAAAGCAAAAGCTTTGTAGATAGCAAGTGACACCTGTCAGCCACTTCTGCCACTCCCACTAGGTGCCTTGAACAAACAGCTTCATCTTGCTGACCTGTGTCCTCATGCAGGCATAACAGTACTACTTTTTACTTTGAGAAAGAATGCAAAGAAATCTTACGGTACCCAGTATATAGCAGGAACTCAATAAATTGAAGTTATTTCTCTTAACATTGTCACCACCACCACCATCACCATAATCATCATCTTATAATCACCAGCAACATCATCATCATTGTCATCACCACCGTTAATATTACCATTACCATAACCATGATTATCATCACCATCATCATCACCACTGTCATCATCATCTTCATTATCACCATCATCATCATCATCACCATCACCATCATCATTATCATCACCATCACCATCATCATCAGTATCATCACCATCAACATCATCATCATCATCACCACTATCACCATCATCA
>NW_012109696.1:5260533-5281015 GCF_000951045.1 Mandrillus leucophaeus | reverse complement strand
TCATCCTCATTTTTATCACCATCACCATCATTATCACCATCATCATCACTGTCACCATTACCATCACATCATCATTATCATCATCATCATCAACATCAACATCTTCGTCATCATCATTATCACTAAGTTATTATCATTGTCTTGATATGTACCCCAGGAAGAGACAAACTAGAGCACTAAGTACTAGGAGAGCCTTGAGGATCATGTAATTCAGGCTAAAGAGTCAATGGGCATGGTGCAGAAGGGGGCCAAACTCAGGGGATGGATGCTGAAGATGTGTGCCTTGGGTCACTGAGGCCAGGCATCAGGATGCCCTCTGAGTGGCACTGTCTCTTCCAGGTGCCCAGAAGGGAGTGTGAACATGTTTTAGGATGGCTCCACACAGAGGCCCCTCCCTAGGCCACCTGCCTTCTCAGTCCCTTCAGTTGTTATGTTCAAACCTCACCTGCCAGTACCAGACCCTAGGTTTAACCCTGAGACCTCAGAGAGGAGCAGAGCAGGTAGATTTGGCCTCTGTCCCTGTGGCTTCACACCCACTTCTTCCCTAGACCCTCTGGGATCTCAGAGATTGGGCTGTAGTGTCTTGAGGCAGTGTGAATGCAGTAACTGGTTTGGGATAGGCACCAGAAAATAAGAAATTGGAAACAAAGTATCTAGTCAACATGTGGATTCTATCAGGCTCTCACTTTTTCATAAATTCTCTAAGCTTAAAATAAATACTAAATCATACACATATTTTAAAATTGGCTGCTTATCATCCTCATGTGTTATAATAATTTATGTGTATTTTCATTTTCTTGTATCCTATAATTAGATGCTTGCTCAAGTCTGTAAAGTGAAGCAGTTTCACACAGCCATGATTCTCTGTGTTCCAACACAATGCTAGATGATCAATTGCCGAGCCTTTGAAATGCTCATTAGAGCAAACTCAGTGTTAATTTTCAGGAATTTCTTTCAAGTGGCCTTTTTAATTTTCTGAGTTACAAAGCAGGTGAGACTTCTATTTTCGGAAAAGTGTATTTTCCATGGGCATTTTAGTTTGATACTTAAATGTTTTCCAAATTCTTAACGTATCTGTATGTGGCATCAAGAGTGAAGGCGCTAAAAATCAGCTCCCGCCTAGGAAACACTGATTCATGCCTAAACCTGGATGAACCCTGCAGTGCTATGCGAAGTGAAAGAAGCCAGAACAGAAGGTCAGATGTATGATTCGCCATGTCGGAAATAGCCAGAGGGCCAATTCTCGGAGACAGAGGCAGAACACAGATTTCCGGGCCCTGTGGAAGGTGCAGGTGGGGACTTACTGTTTAATGGACATAAAGTTTTTGTTTGGGATCATGAAAAAGTTCTGGAAATAGTGGTGATGGTTGACGCAACATTTTGAATGAATTTAACGCCATGGCAGTGTACACCTAAAACTGGTTCAAATGGTCATTTTTCTGTTAATGTACATTTTACCACAACAAAAACAAAATAAAAATCAACCTCTTGCAAATCAGATGAATGCGCTGAACATAAAGAAAATAAAGTGTGCTTCCTGAGCAAGCGTGAACTGCAATTTCCATTCAAGAATCTCTTAGGAGGCAGGGTCTGGGTGGGGGCATGCCCTGCTTGGCCCAGCAGCCCTCCCTGCCCTCAGAGGGTGCTTCATTATTTATTAGCAAAGCAATCTGGTGGCAGTGTGCTGTCAGCAGCCAGACTCCAATACAGAAAGGTCACAGCCGCCAACACTGTGCCAAGGGTTTTAGAGCAAATACAAATATAGCTTTTTAATTTCAGTTGAATTGATTAGAAAACAATTGGAAGGAGTCACAGGTCAGGAGGCGCAAGCCAGCAGGTCAGCAGAGAGAAAGGAGCCCGGGGGCAGTGGTCAGAGGGGTGCCAGGCTGCCGGGCTGCCACCCTCACCATGCCATGGCCCTTGTCTTCACAAATGAAGAAATGTCCACCCGGGACCCAGATGCATTCCACAGGGCCATGCACATGGCTCAGGGCCACCCCACAGTCAACACAGGTTAGAAATTAGGCTCTATTTGAAGTCAAATACACAGAGGCTCTCAAGGATTTTGAAAGGTGAGAAATAACCCCAGGGCCCAGCAGTACTGAGACTGGAGTCACCGATACCTGCGTGTGGAGCTGCGTGTGGCCTCCAGACCTCAGAGCCACGGTTGTGGCTCAGCCCACAGAGCGTCTCTCCTGTCCACAGACTGCCAGTCCACAGGTCTAGGACTCATCCACAAGATGAGGCAGTGACAGCAAGGCCATGGTCCTTGTGGGAGGCAGCCTTGCTGTGCAGCAGTGAGGGGTATCCCTTCGTGTTTCTGTCATCCAGCTGATAGTCTCTGGGTTCACACACTCAGTGTCCAGAATCAAAAAGGCAGCACGAGACATCTACCCAAACCTCAGAAAAGGAAACGAGCAGAAATTCATCACAAACAGGCATAAACAGACATATATGCATACAAGATTATTTAACTATATAAACACACGGTCTCACAAATCATCACACACATGCATATAAATGTCATGGAAGAACACTATTGCCAGTGAAAACTGGCAATTATTCAAAAGTACATGATTGCCCAGGAGTCTCTGCCAAGGCCTCTTCCCTGGTCAATGGTGCCAGTTTCAGAGGAACTTTGGAAGTGCCATCTCCCAGTCAGAACACGGGACCCTCTCTGTGGAGATGCATCCTGTGGGTCCTCTCTCTCCCATGGAAGGGTTTCGGATGCCTCAGCTGTGGGTGGCTGCGACGGGACCTCCAGCTCAGAACCGGCTGGTGGGCTCAGTGCCACCAGAGCTCCCAGACATGGATGAAACCCAAGGACCCCTGTGGGGTGATGGACGGCCAGGGGAGGAGGAGCCACGTGGCTGCTGGAAGGCATCACAGCTCAGCAGCCCAGGAAGACGCTCCTTGCTGCCCGCAGGCAGCTACAGGCATGAGGCTTTCCTCCGACCTCCTTCTTGCTCATTCAAGAGAATATTCTGGAATGAGAGTCAGACAGAGAAATGTGATCAGCTCACCAGTCTTTAGTCTTTAGTCTGCTCTCACTTGCAGAAGAAGACAGCAGCCCTCCGTCCAGGGCGTTGGTGCATCCTGGGGATGGTACTGTGCCTCCTAACAGACCCGCACTCCGTCTCACTTGGGCTCTGGCCGCCGCCATCTGCTGACCCGCTTCCTCTCCCGTCCTTCTCATAGCGGGCACTCACAGCGGAGTCCGAGAACTTGGGTGTCTGCATCACATTTTTACCAGAAACAACAAAAGGCAACTTTGGGAAAACAGACAACTTAACCCTGAGATCAGGAAAGTGAATTTAGAACAAGATGTCCCACCTGAGTTTGGACAGAAATAAATCTTAAAGGAATAATCTATCTGTGCATTTTGTTTGTTGAAGTAAGAATCCCTTCCAACCTGATTCACATCTTAGGCAATTGCTAGGAGCCTGGCTACCTTTCATCTTCCAAAAGTTTATGGTCTAGAAATCACAAATACCAGGAAAACACTTTTTGTTTCCTTTCTGTTAAGATTCATCAGTGCATTTGTAAGTTAGAAAATAAACCTGAAAGTCTGTGATGTGGACCATAACCCATAAACTCACACAGATTTTTATCAGAAGTTATGTTTCATCTGTGCTCTTTCCCAAAGAAGGAAAGGACTGTGGTGAAAAACTGTCCGCTGCTGACGGGTAGAGAAGACAGTAAGCCCTGGTATCCATTGAGGTCATTTTTCTGATGCTGATTCTCGAAACGGGCCCATTGATTTACGGATTGGCAATCTTCACTAGGGTCAGTGAGAATAGCAACAGTCAGCTTTTGCTACTTGAGTGAGACCAGCATCCCACAGCCTGCTGCTCTCAGCCCTCATTTCGGCTTCCTGCTGTTCCTTTTCCTTTCTCTTCCCAGCAGACCTACACCTGTGCTTTTTCAGAACGCATCCCAGGAGAAAACCAGCTGCCTCTGTGACTTTAAACCTTTCATGCTGAGATCTAGAACAATTCATCGTGATAGTCATAAAGAAGTCTGGGGCTTAGCAATGCAGACGTGTTCGAGAATGAAGTCTTTAAAAATAAAATGCCTAGGAGTGTTCTCTCTGTACTCTTGTCAAAATGGATAAATATATTTATTTTAGAATTTTAAAGACTTAAATTATGTATGTGCTGGATCTTCTCTTTGGCATCAAAAGGATCTCTCTGTGTCGAGAGGGCAAGGTGCCATGGGAAAGTGGCGCTTGTGTCAGCCAGGAGCCGGCCCCAACCAAGATTAATGATCCCATCTCCTTTCCAGGGCTTAGCAAGCTATCCGGGGTTCACAGCACACCTAAAACAGTACTAAGAGAGAGAGGGGAGAGCAGCCAGGATCAAGAGTGCAGGGGGTGCTGTTCTTTTCCTTTCTGCTTTCAATTTTGGGGATTGTCAGTATGTGCTATCACAAATCAACACTTATTTATCGAGTACTATGTCTGGGGTGCTGCGTTTTACCCTCCAGTCTCCATCTTTTCATCTGCAAATAGAGTCAGCCACGTTGCATAGCTAGACCTTAAATTAGGAATCAACAAATTAACATTAAAAGACCCAATCAGTGAATTTTATGTTTTTTCCATGCCATTTAGTAGGATGTATTTATTCGTTGTAATTACAAAAATAGCATTGATGTAAAATTGGAAAATTATAGGAAGTATGAATAATTCAATGCAAATTACCTGTAATCCTATAATTGGTCTTCAGGAGGGTATTTCAGAGCAAACAAGACTCACACATGTGCACACACACACACACACACACACAACTGGTATCATCTTGCATATCAAGGCTGGGAATCTGGATATCACCCTGAGAAGCGCTGAGCTATACTTCTATACTTTCAGGGACCCTACCACATCTTGACTTCTTCTTGCTTCTTGGAAGCATTTAATCTAGTTGTCAAGACAGTAAGTATTTGGGGAAAAAAAACCCCACATAATAACAAAATGCTTTAATAAGATTTCACGATAAGAGCAATACTACAATTTAATGGATGATTTATCAGCAAATGAACTTCCCAGGCAGTAGTTATAATAGCCATGGAGGGAGGCAGGGAAAGGGTAAGTGATTGCTATTATTGAACATCTATACCATAGGCAGTGATGTAAATGCTTTATATAAACGATCTCATTAAACCCCATAACACCTGTAGAATATAATCTTATCTATTCTCTTTTACAGAGCTTGAAGCAGAGACTGTGTGAACAGAGGGTTTCCTTAAAGTGTCACACAGCAAGGCTAAACAGGGATAAATATTAGGGAGGCAGAGAGTTCTGTGCTGGTGCAATTTTGGTGCACATGTGTGCAGTGGTTTTAGGAAACTTTGACTAAACACAAGTGATTAGTATAATTGATTCAAGCAGAAGGACTCTTATGAAAGTGAGTGGAAGTCTCAGATAGTCCATGGCATTATCAAAGAGTCCTTCCTGAGCATCCTGCTCCATTTAAAGAGGATAAAAATATCCATGACATCAGTTGCTCTAAGAATTCAATAATATAGGAAAGTGTCAACATAATCAGCTTTTAATAAATAGTGTCTTTGACTGCTGGGAGATCTACATTTCAGCACATCATTTGACCAAATCAAGTGTATGAACCAGTGGACCCATGCCAACCTGGAACAGAATTCCCAGTGCTGTTCTCAGGCCCAGGTTATTTGTCTAAAAGATGAATCAATGCCTTGGATAATGAAATTGCTGCCATCTCAAGCAGACACTCAGATGACAGAGAACTGCCAAAGAGTGGTTACTGAGAGACTTAAGCAGTTCACAGTAGGCTGGGGCAGTGGATGAGTTCAGCGTCAAAATGAATTATATAGAAACAAATAATCACAACATCCTTATAGCAAAATCCACACACACGAACACACACATGCAGACACACAGACACTGAATTAAAACTTAGCAGAAAAGTGTTTCGTATTTTCAATGTAAGTAGAGACGCCATGAAAGTGGAAAAGAAAATACAACAAAATTTGATGATTTGATGAGAGAGGTAATTCAACAGGTAACTCAAAATGTGTAAGATATTTCTACGCATAAAGCTGTTTTTTTTCTTTTTTTTTTTTTTTTTTGAGACGGAGTTTCGCTCTTGTTGCCTAGGCTGGAGTATAGTAGTGCGATCTCAGCTCACTGCAACCTCCATCTCCCAGGTTCAAGCGATTCTCCTGTCTCAGTCTCCCAAGTAGCTGGGATTACAGGTGCATGCCACCACACCCAGCTAATATTTGTATTTTCAGTAGAGACAGGGTTTCATCATATCGGTCGGGCTGGTCTCGAACTCCTGACCTCAGGTGATCCGCCCACCTCGACCTCCCCAAGTGCTGGGATTACAGGTGTGAGCCGCTGCGCCTGGCCTCATAAAGCCCTTTTTATACATGGAAATGAAAAAGCAATATCATCTCTTGCACCTGGACATTCACCCTGCTGGGGGAGGGAGGGCTTGTCTGGGGAAGGAGAAGGCCAGTGTTAGAGACGAGGCCTCAATTCTGCTTCCTGGGACAGCATTCCCAGGAAAGGAAATGGGAATTTGGGTCATCGGCAAGACAAAGCAGTGGGGAGCTCTATTCAGTTTTGACAGGCTAAATTTAAATCGTGGCATTGAATACGACTATTCAAGAGGTGTTGCAAATAAAGAACCTGAAGACAGGAGTGAGGCCAGGATCGGAAATACAAACCTAAGAATAATTGTGCTCAAGCTGTTTGAAGTGGGGAGAATCATTCTCTCGGAGCCGAAGTAAAAGCCGGGTTAGGTGGAGAATCACACGAGCAATGGCAACTCCTAAGAGAATTTAGATGAGAAGAAAATGCAGGTGACAAACGTATCTGTTTAGGATTAAGGAGCCAGAAGGGATTTATCTGGGGTCCGCCTGGGGGTCAAGGGAAGAGCTTGTTGTGGGCGAAGGTTGCCGTAGTAGCCAGCAGGGCTAGAGAAAGAGCAAGAGGCATGAAGTCAGGGCAGGGCTGCAGGTGCTCAAACAGATGACAGCTCAGAGACGGCAAGATACGTGACAGAAGATCAGAATTTGGTGAGGAGTTCCTTTATCAGATCATGCGGCTTTTGAAGATGAGGACAGTGGGGAACAATGGAGTTGAATGTTGGAAGAGGCCTTTCCACTGAGTCATCCGCCCAAGGACCTCAGCAAGGATCTGCTCCCCAGGCAAGGAGGGCGTGAGGGTCTCGGATCACAGAGAGGAGGAGATGGGCCTTGGATCACAGAGAGGAGGAGGAGGGTCTCGGATCACAGAGAGGAGGAGGAGGGTCTCGGATCACAGAGAGGAGGAGGAGGGTCTCGGATCGCAGAGAGGAGGAGGAGGGTCTTGGATCACAGAGAGGAGGAGGAGGTGTGAGGCTGGGAGGGTGCAGCAGGGCCAGGGAGGATGCAGGAGAACCACTGAGAAAAATGGCAGAGACCTTGACACATGGAGGACAAAAGTGTACTTGATTTTCTTAACAAAACTGAAGGTCACAGTTGAAGAGAGAGAGCATGAGACAGCTTTGTTGGAATGGTGAAGCTTTGGAGAGATTTTTCAGGGAATGCACTGGAGAACCATGAAGATGCGGAAACAAACCAACAAATGAACAAACAAACAAAAAACCACATTTGCATCTTCTGAGAGCTCACTTGCTTCATCAGCACAGGGCCATGCATGAGTCACACATTGAAGGGAAACAAACCAGAGATCTTCCGTGAATGTCTCCGGAAACACAAAGAAAACAGAAAGTAGAAACAGCAGGGAGAACGCAGATCAGAGGATCAGCAAAGTGGACCCAGAAGCTCAGAGCACAAGCGAGCTCAAGGTCAAGACTGTTGAGGTCACCAACCTGAAAACAGAGTCCCTGGCTTATCACAGAACCAGCTGGAAGCAAAGGGGATTGGATGCGGGTTGGATGTGGTGCTGGCACAGGTGTAGACAAGCAGGTCAACAGAACAGAACAGAAAACCGGAGGCTGAGCCTAGGGTGTATAAGTGCTTTATATGAAACTTTAAACAACGGATCCAATTATTTGGGGAAAGATTTATTTAGTAAGAAATGTGAGAGCAATTGGTTACCTATGTCAAATGAGAGAGGGAGATCCAGTAGAATTTGAAGGGAATAGGATGAAACAAAACTTACATTAATTTAGTACCTACGTCTTTTTTTTCCTTTGAGTCTGAGTCTCATTCTATTGCTTAGGCTGGAATGCAGTGGCGCAATCTCTGCTCACCGCAAACTTCACCTCTCGGGTTCAAGTGATTCTCCTGCCTCAGCCTCCTGAGTCACTGGGATTACAGGTGCCCACCACCACACCTGGTTATTTTTGCATTTTTAGTAGAGACGGGATTTCACCATGTTGGCCAGGCTGGCCTCGAAGTCCTGACCTCAAGCGATCTGCCAGCCTCTGCCTCTCAAAGTGCTGATGTACAAGCATGAGTCACTGCACCTGGCCCAATTTAGTACCTACTTCTTAGCAGGCATTTAATTTGTAAAATGTGAAATCTAATTGGATCTTAACAACCCTTCCATGATGGAAGAAACAGTGACTCCATATTTTTCTGGTGAGAAAACTTCCGTTTTTGAGAGGCTAAGAGATACTAGTCTTTCGAGAAATCGAGGCTAGCTTCCTTTCAGAGCCCCTTTTCTCGATGCTGAATTTCAGTCCCGTGAGCCCAGGGAGGATACGATACCTTCAGGAGGGCACCTTGCTCCCCTGATTTCGGCTCAGCTGGCATGTGGGAAGCCTGCCTGGTCATATTAAATGCACAGCACTTGAGCTAGACGAGACGGAAGACAATTGAATCCTGCAGACCCTCAAGGAAGGAAGATATGAACTTCGTCTAACTTCTCTAATAATCAAAATTACTTCCAAACAACAGCTTACCCAATAAAGCTCAATAAAGCAAAATTGAACCCCTAATAACATAGTCCGGAAGATGCTGAACGAGAGGAACGTTGGCTTTAGGTAACTGCAGCTTTCCTGAAGGTCAGTAATCATGTGTCTTCAAAGTGTGTAAAGCGGGATTTTGTTCACCCAGAAATTCACTGTTTATAAAAGACGAGTGTAGGTGACAGTGGAGGCATCACCTGGGTCTACCTTTGACGATGGAAAATGCATCTCCTTAGCTGCTGGGAGTGAGGCCAGCAGACAGCTCTCTGTGTCAGCCTTCGTCAGCAGCCACCTCGGGGAAGTGCCTGCTCCGCCCAAAGTCACACCTCCTTCTAGGGGCAACCGGTGACCTAGCCCCACCCTGGGAAGAGTCTACAGGCCCATCTCACTTGGGAGCTGCCCAGGGGCGGGTCCGAGCCTCCGTGGAGACAGCCCTGCAGCCACCTCCTCTTCGCCTAATCTATGTTGTCCCACTTCTCACAGGGACCAACCCAAGAGCACTCCTTAAAAGACCACCTGAACTCTGATTTCTGTCTCAACCTGCAGCAATTCGGGAACCCAAGCTGCAGCCCTTAGGAACCAAGAGGACCCAGCTCTGATGCCTGAATTTCTCAAGCTACCTCTTGATATGCCTAGTTTCCATTGCAAAATAATCCCAGAAGTGAAATGTGTATTATCCTGTGGATGACAGGAGAAATCCCTAATTACCAAGGTATGCTGGATTTGGATGTAGGTCACTTTTCCAGCAATTTTTAGCCCTGCCAAAAATGTAATGCGAATAAAATTAAAACATGTAGTTTATTGTGCGTACAAAAGAACAGTTTGCGAAACTGGAGATTTGTCATCAAAAGTGGTAAGAAGCTCCATTTACAGCAGTCAGAACAGTTGGAGGAGGTATTTGGAATTTTTTATCATTGGCTGTTACACACTAACATTCTTCTTAAAGGCAAAAATAACTGTTGAAGCTAATTTGTCTATAGTTGATTGGCTTAATTTTACCACATCATGTTAACAAGGATGTAAAGCTTATGTTTCATGTTTTGTTTATGATTAGAGCTTACATTTGGGGAAAATCAGGATGACTTCAGTTTGGCCTATGTGACAATGGGCAGTTGGTCTTGAGGCTCTATGAAAACTGTGGTCTCCACTTTTAATTTTTTCTTTGATCCCCCTAAAGTGTTCATTGACCCTTTTAATGGGGACCCACCATCTACTTTTGAAGTTTTAATCCAGTTTATGCCGATTTTACATTGTTACCTATTTCTGTATGTTTCTTATGTCTGAAAAGCCTTTGAAACTTACTCTAGCGAAATAAACAAACAAAATAAAGCATAAGTGGAGGAGCTGGGGACCCCAAGGCCTCCCTGGTCTCCTTCTGTGATTGCCTCTCTCATAAGGAGGGGGCAGGATGCTTACGCCCAGCCCTAAGCTTCTCCCGCAGTCCTCTGCTGGTTCATTTTCTCATAAAATGTCTAGAGAACAACATAGTGAATGCGTTACACCCAAAACCATGTCAGTCTCAAATCCTAGAATGTAGTCGTGTTATCCAGATCATTTTTAAAGAAACAGAAAAATGACTAAGTCAATGCCAGCACCCTGAGTGTGGCCCTCCCTGAGTTTGCCACTCCCTGAGTGTGCACCTCCCTGAGTGCGGCCCTCCCATTGGATTCCCCTTTGTCTTTCCCCAGAAGCACCTGCACCGAAGATTTGTTGTTAATTGTCCTGTGGGATTTTTGCCTTTTAATTTTTGCTAGACGACTGTTTATCCATAAACAATAGAGATGACTATTTCACATATTGTTACAGTTTATATCAACATGGCATTGCACTGCAGATCTCTTTCTGCAACTTGCTTTGGAGTTGTTGTACCATCTTAGGTTCTGAACTTTTACTTAGACTTTTTCTGTAAAGAGGCAGATAATAGGTGTTTTAGGCTTTGTGGGCAACTACTCAGCTGTATGCTTGTCATGTGAAAGTAGCTGTTGATAATACATAACCCAATGGGCTTGGCTGGGTTCCAGCCAAACTTTATTTACAAAAGCAGGCAGCTGGCCAGATTTGGTTTGTGGGCTGTAGTCTGCAGATCCCTGCTTCAGATGAAGTCCGTGATTTAAACTCCTGTGAAGTGATGCATTCATGGATTTTGCATCACTTATTTACCTACTCTCTTTTGTGCTACCCATTTACATTGTTTCTTTTTTTTTTTCCTATCCGAAACAATATTGAAATTGTTTCAATATTGTTGAACAGGTAGGACACCTACCTAGACATGGACTCGTACATAGAGATGTCCTCGGCGTCACAATGTTTGCCTCTGAAGTTATTTTATTAATTCATACTCTACCCATTTCTCACCGGTGGAATATGAGATGCCTAAATTTCTCAACCAAACTTCCTAGAGTCAGACTTAAAAGGTTTTTGCCAAACTAATGAGTATGGCCTGATACCTTAATTTTCATTTATTTGAATCATTCCAATGTCCTTTTCTGTAAATTCCATATTTTAATTTTGCTTTGTCATCTATTTCTTTGTGTATTTCCCCTTATATATAGTACTATAAGATTACATATATTAAAGACTTCTCTTTAATTCGTGAAAACAATCTTACACTTACTTAATCACACTATAAGTTAATGACTTGTCTTATCTCCTTGTTAATGGTACTTTTTTTTGCCTAGTCTTTAATGTTAATGTAATGAAAAGTTTATATCTTTTTCTTTACTCCTCCTGCATTTGTGTCTTTTCAAGGAAATAATTTTTTAGCCCCAAATAATAAAAGTAACCACCTACATCATCTTCAAAATGTTTTAAGATGTTGCTTTTGACACTGAGGTCTTATGGTACAGTTTCATGTTTGGTGTAAGGTAAGAATTTAACTTCACCAAACTTTCCCATATAAATAACGAATGTTTTAAATGCCATGAAATAATTTCATCTATCTTTACTCTGTCATTGCTCTTCCACTCTTGAGTGTTAGGAAATATGTCCATCCTTCTATTGGCTGTTTTTGGACTTTAATTTTCCACCGTAGACAGTGTAGAGATTTGAACTGTAATTGCATTAAATTTAGGGAGTAGTCTGGGGAGAATGGTATCTCTGCAACAATATATCTTCTTCTCCATATGTTCCCATGCGATCAGGACTTCCTTCATGTTGTGTGTGGTTGAGATGACCACATTTTTGCCACTCCTCCCACTGAGAAGTGGATTTGCTCCCTCTTGAGGCCAGGCTGCTTCCTTGACTCACTTGAAGAACCGAGTGTGGTGGACGTAGAGGGATCAGCTTGACCAGTTTGTCTGGGACTTTCCCGGGTTTCGCACTGGGAAGCCTCTTGGCTCTGAGCATGAAGTGATGGTTGATCATCCCATGACTTCCAAGACGAGGTCCTGGGCATTTTGGAGATGCATTGTCTCAGCAACCCCAGGCTGGGTGCCTGAGTAAATGCTCACGGAAAAGAGCTGCTCCCATTTCTACACCACTCCACGGGCTGCACAGACCTGAGTACCTTCACCCTGTCAGATGGTGGAACAGGCTTTAACAGTCTTTGTGTCTTTGTGGCATTTGGATTAGTCTATTTACATAAATTTATACAAATTTAATCATACGCTAATCCAATCTAAGACATTGTTTAAAGAAATACTGCATTTAATGTTTTAATAGAACACAAAAAATCTTAATGCTTGTTTTATAAATTTAGCTTGCATCAGATTTTCATCAAGTGTTCCATCTCTTAGAATATTAGATGCACTGAGAAGCAAGATAAATTTCTGTAGCTATTGCAGATGCATAGATTGGCCTCCTAAGCCATCAAGCAAACAGTAACACCAAGTTAGTATGGTTAAATTTTATTTTTTTATAATTTAAAATATAACAACCATAGGAACTCAATAAAGAACTGGTAATAAAGAAGTTACAGAGATAAATTATTCTAAATGGAAAATAAATGACACTTGGTGATAAGGCTGATGAGGTCTGGGACTCGGCCCGCCATGTTCACAGCAGCATCCCCACCACCCAGATATGCCTGGCTCACAGTTGGCGCACAATAAATCCTCGCTGAATATTTTTAATAACTCGTACTCATTTCTAACAAATGTATTGTCATTCGATTAATTCAATTTTCTAAGAAACAAAATACATTCAAACCACTTTTGAATACCATCTTTCGGGATCTAAGCCAGGGACTACCACATAGTTCAATGGACCCACTAATGAGATCATTTCGTCAACTTAGTATTTAATTTTCATGGGATCCCATCCAAGACAGGCCCACTACTCTGGAGCTTCTCTTTCTAACTCGAAGCAGTCTATCAGGTTTCCATTATTTTATGGGTGTGCTCAGCCTTATTGGGAAGATAAAGGAAACAATAGAACCTAGGACGGAACAGAAGGTGAGAACACTGCATATGGGCACCCTTGAATGGACTGGGGCCTTCCGCTGCTGAAATTCCTCGAATGCTGTTCTGTACTAGAAGAAAAACATATGTATTTTTCCATAAATAGACAAGTTCTCACTCACAGAAGGCTGAACAAGACACTAGTTTTCCGTCTTACTATTGAAGTGGCAAGGAATCCAGTAAATAACAAACAAAACAAAAAAATTCTGTCTCTTTATTTAATAAATGAAATGCAGGAAGGAAGTTAACACAAACCGGGACTCTTAAAATGAAATAACCGTGGTGGGGCCCAACCCACCTGGTTGTCTGCCTCACGGTTGCATGGAAGAGGTCACTGTGGGGTCTGTCTCATCAACTCCCTCTCCCTGGTGATGGAGACAGTCAAGCCTGTGTCCTGCAGTTCAACATGAGAGTATGGGTGGCCCCACGGAAACGGTCATATTGAAGACACATCTCTTTGATTTAATAGAAGATACACACACACACACAGACACACACACACACAGACACACACACACACAAACACACACAGGCACACAGACACAGACATACACACAAACACACACACAGACACAGACACACACGGATGACACACAGACACAGATACACACAGACACACTCAGACACACACACAAAAGCACACACACAAACACACACAGACACAGGCAGACACAGACACAGACCCAGATACACACACAAACACACACAGACACACACACAGGCACACACAGACACAGGCAAACATACACACAGACACACACACAGACAGAGATACACACAGACACACTCAGACACACACACAAACACACACATAAACACTGTCATTATTAATTCTTCCAAATTGAACCCATTGATAAGGTGGTTTCTTGGATACTCAAAGAGCATTATTCCTTGGCTTTATTCTACAAATAATTTGTCTTTGGCCAAAACTCTGAAAAAATCGGTTTTAAAACTTCCTCTTAAGAACATAAGGGACTTAGCTCTATCCATGAAGAGACGTGTGATCCCTGGCTAGCATTTCTTCCAGCATAAGCTGCAGTGCAACCATCTTTCATCAGGCTTTGAGCCCCAGCAGTTGTACTGTAGCTGTTATGTTGGCTGCCCAACTTCTTCATCAGAGACTAGACCCACTCCAGGAGACATGCCGGCCCTTGCCTTCACACATGATGGCACCAGGCATTGGTGGTACAGTGCTGAGCATAGCTGCTTTCCAAATGATGGAGCCATACAGCAGAGTGGCAGGCACAGTTGGGGGTCCTGCTTCCCCACACGGCCTGATGCGGGTCCACCAAATACTCCAGGCTACACCACTACACCAAACACTCAAGAGGCTGATACGAGGACTCTGAGGCACTGGGTTCAATATGCTCCTCTTCTGTTTGTTTGTTTGTCTTATCCTTTTACTTGAAACAATCCGCAGAGAAGCGCTGCCTTCCAATGGTCCAAAGGTCAAGCTTCCCTGATGCAGTAATCAGCAAAGAGAGGCTTTTGACAGTGCCTCTGATGACAGTCCCAGGAGCTCAGTGGCCACTGGCTTTTGTTCTGGTGTCCCTTGAGCTCCCAGTTACTCCAAGGGGAACACGAGGGTAGCCCGAATGCTGAACGGTTGCTCATTCATGCTTCAGATGAAAGATGTCCAGAGTCTCAAGCAGAGCCCTCGTCTCCCCTTTGCAGAGTCTCGAAAGCATATCTTCTTCCCAGTCAAATCAATCAGAATGGCACGAATGGACGTCATTCTCCCAACTCACACAGAAAACAAGGTGTGTGTTTACAGTATTGATTACAACGTTGTCTTATAGAATAAATTAAAGCCTGATCGTAATATTGTGTTTGCATTTGGAACTTTTTAAAAAATGTGTGTCAAGAGAAGTCAGCATCCTGAGAGCTCCAGCGAAGGCCAGGTGCAAAGTGCTATCGACCTGTGACCCAAAGGGACCAAGCCAGGCTGCTCCCGGGCATCAAGTTTAATTTTTCAACTAGACCCAGATTCCTAACACAAAGGTCGACTGAGGAGTCTTTCCCATGTTTAGACCAATGCCTGAAGACCCAAAGCTGTCTGAAGCAGCCGTTTCTTTTCAATGGTGGGAGCATCCAATATATAAATCATAACTCACAGCTCCAGGACGGGGCTAGGTAAATATTCAGAATTTATAAGAGGGCCTGGCCAGCACTCAGACCAACATCCAGTACCTCCCATGGCCCAAAGTCTGAGTGAGATTTTTCTCACCATTCACGGGAAGTCTTCCCTCTGGCCAGGTAAAGACAAGGTCATCTCAGCTAATGAGAGCTGCCTGTCTCCGTGTGGTCCAGATGTCAGCCAGGAGAGACAGCTACAACCTAGTTGACATTGCAGCTGCCAACTGCCATGAGCACTGCAGTGACGCCTTCCCTCTCCAGTCTGGTCACTCTGGAAATTGTTGGGTGTCCTCTATGCACTTATATGGATTGAAGGGCTTCTCCATGTGAGTGCCTGTGTATTTCTATGTGTGTGTGTGTGTGTGTGTGTGTGTGTGTGTGTGCACACACAAGATAAACTGCATTTCAGAGAACAGAGAACAGAGTCTCCCATGCAGTGTGTCTGAGGGTATCCCTGCAGGGTCGGGCGGCTGACTCCCCACCGCTGGGACTTCTACCTACAGTTCATCAGGGGCTGCCAGTCCATGAATGACCCATCTCTAAAAATAATGGTATTTACCTTCGCTTTTTATAGTCAGCTCATCTTTCTCACCAGTCCATACATAAATAGTTGTCTTGCATTAAATTTGTTCGAGTTCAAAAAGTAAATCAGTAGTTCTGCAGCAAAAACCAATAGGACGCATGAAAATGAACACACTCCTTTTCATCCATCTTTATTCATGGTCCTTTCCAAGTACTTTAGAGGCGATGATGGTTCCTCTCAGCCCAGTGAAGTTTAGAAGAGAAAAGGGATGTAGGCCTTCAATAATTACTCTAAACTCCAAGAAACAATCTCAATGGATGTTCACCTGTCTAGAGAAGCTCATTTGTTTACCAGGTTTGTTCATGTAAAGTGAAAACGGATTCCTTAGACTTTTTAAATATTCTAACTACATTCTTTGTAATATTTTTAATGTGTGTCAAAAAGAATAAATAGCCTGAGTGCACCCATAAAGGTCAGATGCAAAGTGTTATTGATCTGTGACCCAAAGGGACGAAGCCAGGCTGCTCGTGAGCATCACGTTTAATTTTCAACTAGACTCAGAAGTGGAATGCAAAGCTCAGCCAAGGAGTATCCAGATGCCTGGAGATTTTGAAAGGTGTTTAAGGGAGATTCAAATTTTGATTAAATCTTGGTTCTGGTCCTTATGTCTTCAGAGTAAACAGAGAATGGTAGTGTATTTCAAGGATATGTTTCCAAAGGCCCTCTCAGAGCATGGGTTAGTAAAAAATCTATGCTCATTTTTAGAGGAGCGGGGTCCGTCTCAGACACCACTTTCAAGGTCAGTGCCTGCTCCAGCCATGCTGATTGGAACACAGATCTTGTCACATCTGGCATCCCCTATCACCTTCACTTGGCCATGAGCAAGTGTCCTGAGATTGCTTCACTCGGCTGGGAAGGAAAGCTCAGCAGGGAATCCTGCTCCTTGCTGGTAGAGTCCGAGTAACTGCATCTCCAGCCCTGGTCAGTGCATCTCACCCTGATGCGGGATCTGCCGCCTGGCCTGGAGGCTCTGCTATTCTGCTCCAGCAGCACCATCACCTGCTCCACAGTGCCAGGAATCTCTCCAGGTGGAAAGGGCCAGAACCCATATGTCCCTTGGGGGTGAGGGCTCTGGATCTAGAGGATCCTGGCCAGAGGGGTGCCCCCTCTTCCCTGGGCAGAGTCAAAACCAACAGCCATTTCTGGGCTGATTAATAGGTATCCAGACCTTTGCTCAGTACAGCGGGCACCAGTGAAGTATAAAACCCAGTCCCTGCTTTTAAGAGCTCAGAGAAGGTACAGAAAGGGCTCCTTGGGGTGGAATGGAGGACTTCATACATGCAGGATACCGGGACAGAAATGAAGAGAGAATATAATCAAATGCAGGTGGCTCTAGACACTGAGAACAACAGCATGGAATCCTCCAGGCCAGGAGGCAGATGTAGGCACGATGTGCGTAAACTCCTCACACCAGATGCCCAAAACCAGGAATCTGACATGGGCCCATAGTGGGGAATGCACCTAGGTAAATAGAGAATGGGTAGAAAGGCTTCAAGAGCCAGAATATATGTCACTTCCAAAGACCAGGAGCTTTCGAAAGTGCTCTAAGGAGGAGGCGACAGGCAGCTGGGCCAGGGCTCTGTAGAATGGGTCTCTAGGGAACAAATTCATCAGGAGGAACCTGGGTGAACCCATGAGAAATTCCGCAATGTTCTGAACTCAGGAAAATGAGCACAATGAGGGCATCTCACTGATTCCCCCCATCTTCTTATTTGGCCATGTACTGATGCACTTGTGTTCATAGTCCTAAGAATCCAAAGTGACATGTACAATCTCTTCAGTGGTAAGTGGTGTCCATCTGCTCCCAGGTCCAAGGTCAAAATAAAGATCCCTACTTTCTTGTCCTAAATAGATCCTAACTAAACACACACACACACACACGCACACACACACACGCACGCACACACGTTTTCTGGTTTGAGGGACCTGTATTAGTAAGCATTTTCGTGAGATGCTAATTTCTTCTTAAACTTCAGTCATTTAGAATTTTCTGTTAGGAAACTGTTCTGTCTAAAATCGGAGCCGTCAACACCATGTCTGCTCAAGGAGGACAACAGTGGCACCCTGAGTGAGACTGTGCCCCGAACCCAAGGTGCTGGCAGGGCTTTGGGGTTTGTTGGTGGTGAGAGACACCTGCTGCGGGTCCTTAAATTGGATCTTGCCTCCTCGGCACGTTTTAGAGCAGATGTAGCCTAATGCTGCAAGTCCTTCTGGATGGTGGCAGGGGCATCTCTTCCCTGAGTTTGGAATAATAAAATGATACCTGAGATAAGACTATTTTGCCGGGCGCGGTGGCTCAAGCCTGTAATCCCAGCACTTTGGGAGGCCGAGGCGGGTGGATCACGAGGTCAGGAGATCGAGACCATCCTGGCTAACATGGTGAAACCCCGTCTCTACTAAAAATACAAAAAACTAGCCGGGCGTGGTGGCGGGCACCTGTAGTCCCAGCTACTCGGAGGCTGAGGCGGGAGAATGGCGTGAACCCGGGAGGTGGAGCTTGCAGTGAGCCGAGATCGGGCCACTGCACTCCAGCCTGGGCCAAACAGCGAGACTCTGTTTCAAAAAAAAAAAAAGACTGTTTGGAAGAAAATAGTTTTTAAGCATTTACGGGAAATGTGTTGAGTGGTCCTGCAGATCAGTATGCTTGATTTGGAAACATATCATCTTCCTGTAAGACTCCAAAGCAGTATCTCTTTGAAATGTGTGAGTAAAACTTCTGGGGTTTGGATCACACAGCCAATTTAGGTCCATTAGAACTCTCTTATCCCCGAAATGCACCTGGAAATGATAAAAAAAAAAAAATCTAGTTGCCTATTTTGAGTAATGTTGGCAAAGTTTTCCAAGACTTTTACAGTTCAGCTCTAGTGCAGCTGAAGCAGAGGGATCTGTTTTCAACACCAAAAGTGGGAAATTTGCTGCAGAATCACTGCGCGCGGCAGCCAGATTTGTTGCTCCAGTATCTCAGAAACGACAATTAAAAAACACACGTTTGTCCATTGTCGTTCTTGCTGCTACTTTGAAACACACCCACTAAACATTCTAGAAACAAAGAAGGGAACTCACACAGCCTCTGAGGAACCATCCTGAGCATGAAAAAAATGCGTATCAGAGAGGAAATCTTTTTTGCATCTTGAGCTAGTAGAAACGTTTTCATTAAAAACTTCAGATACTTTTACAAATGTAGGGGTCCTATGTTTCTTATTAAATGTACAGCTCTGCCTCTTTACACATACAAATATTTCTAAACGAGTGACGAACTGGATGTGACCTCTTGCAGGGGGCAGAGTGGCCTGGTGTGGAAATGAAGCAGGGAGGATCCGGAGCCCTCCTGGAGCCCTGTGGGGTCTGCAGAGCCAGAGTCTTTCTGTGACAAGTGAGCGTGTGTGTGTGTGTGTGTGTGTGTGTGCATGCCTGTGTGGGGGGGTGTGGATATATGTGTGTGTGTGTGTGTGTGCACACACAAGATAAACTGCATTTCAGAGAACAGAGAACAGAGTCTCCCATGCAGTGTGTCTGAGGGTATCCCTGCAGGGTCGGGCGGCTGACTCCCCACCGCTGGGACTTCTACCTACAGTTCATCAGGGGCTGCCAGTCCATGAATGACCCATCTCTAAAAATAATGGTATTTACCTTCGCTTTTTATAGTCAGCTCATCTTTCTCACCAGTCCATACATAAATAGTTGTCTTGCATTAAATTTGTTCGAGTTCAAAAAGTAAATCAGTAGTTCTGCAGCAAAAACCAATAGGACGCATGAAAATGAACACACTCCTTTTCATCCATCTTTATTCATGGTCCTTTCCAAGTACTTTAGAGGCGATGATGGTTCCTCTCAGCCCAGTGAAATTTAGAAGAGAAAAGGGATGTAGGCCTTCAATAATTACTCTAAACTCCAAGAAACAATCTCAATGGATGTTCACCTGTCTAGAGAAGCTCATTTGTTTACCAGGTTTGTTCATGTAAAGTGAAAACGGATTCCTTAGACTTTTTAAATATTCTAACTACATTCTTTGTAATATTTTTAATGTGTGTCAAAAAGAATAAATAGCCTGAGTGCACCCATAAAGGTCAGATGCAAAGTGTTATTGATCTGTGACCCAAAGGGACGAAGCCAGGCTGCTCGTGAGCATCACGTTTAATTTTCAACTAGACTCAGAAGTGGAATGCAAAGCTCAGCCAAGGAGTATCCAGATGCCTGGAGATTTTGAAAGGTGTTTAAGGGAGATTCAAATTTTGATTAAATCTTGGTTCTGGTCCTTATGTCTTCAGAGTAAACAGAGAATGGTAGTGTATTTCAAGGATATGTTTCCAAAGGCCCTCTCAGAGCATGGGTTAGTAAAAAATCTATGCTCATTTTTAGAGGAGCGGGGTCCCTCTCAGACACCACTTTCAAGGTCAGTGCCTGCTCCAGCCATGCTGATTGGAACACAGATCTTGTCACATCTGGCATCCCCTATCACCTTCACTTGGCCATGAGCA
>NW_012109696.1:5241036-5257373 GCF_000951045.1 Mandrillus leucophaeus | reverse complement strand
TGTGTGTGTGTGTGTTGTGCATGTATATGCCTGTGCATATCTGTGTGGAGGGGTGTGTATGTGTGTGTATGTGTGCCTGTGTGAAGTGTTTGTGTGTGTGTGTATGTACATGCATGTGCCTGTCTGTGTGGAGGGGTGTGGATGTGTGTGTGTGTGCCTGTGTGAAGTGTTCGTGTGTGTGTGTGTGCATGTATATGCATGTGCTTGTCTGTGTGGAGGGGTGTGATGTGTGTGTGTGTGCCTGTGTGGAGAAGTGTGCACGTGTGTGTGTGTGTGCGTGCATGTGCCTGTGCCTGTGTGGAGGAGTGTGGATGTGTGTGTGCGTGTGCACGCCTATGTGTGCCTGTGTGGGGAAGTGTGCACGTGTGTGTGTGCATGTATGTGCCTGTGTGAAGGGTTGTGCGTGTGTGTGCGCATGGGTGTGCCTGTGTGAAGGGTTGTGCGTGTGTGTGTGCATGGGTGTGCATGCTTGTGTGGGTGTGTGAGCACCTGTTGGGGCCAGAGGGCTGGCACATGACTGGCTCTTGGGCCATCTACAGCCACCACTTCATAACGGAAACGGGGTCTGATAGGTGCAGGTTAGGGGAAAAACGGTGACGCCTTCCTTCCAATGGATGAACATGTACTTCATTTCTGTCCATGACTCACCTCACCTGGCTGTAGTGAGCAGGTGCCCCTATAGCTGCAGGGGCCCTCCACACAAACAGGGTAGGGTTGGATGGTGCCTTGACATTTAGAGCAAGAGCACCCAGAGAAGGGTTTTGGCCCACGGCCACTTTGCTCGCTCCACCCAGAATATTCCAAATTAGAGGCTCACGTGCACGATGTAATCAATAGCCACTCCCACCAGCAGGACTGAAATTATGATCTTTACAATAAGGTAAAACCCAAGGCTTGGAAAGCAGAATGTCAGAGTGCAGAGCCAGGCCTATCTTTGAGACTGTGGAATGACCACCGGATCCTCTGTTCACTGAAGGCAGAATTGGGGAACCTCGTGAGCTGGTTTGCTATGTCCCTGTTAGAAGTGGCATCCTTCTGTGCCATGCAACTCAATCTGTTAGCATGAGCTAAACAGATATATGATGAAAGCAGGGAGAACATATCTCAACATGCCAAGAATGCACCACTTCTCGCTCAGGAAGCTCTGGGGAAGCCCTCTCTAAGTTTGTCCTGCTCTGCAGCTTGGAAACACACAAAGAATGGTCAAAACCAGGGCAGGGAGCGCCTATCAGGGCGTAGGCTGCTATGTCTCCTTTTCCTTCCTGTTGTGATTTCTGTCTGATGGCGCCAAGCGTTCCTCATTGCACAGGTGGCTGGGATCCTAACTTTGCTTGAGGAACTCCGATAGTTGAACGCAATTTTCTCTTTGGATTGCAGCAACTTACTTTTTAAAGCATGGCCAGTAGAGAGGAGAACCATCTTCTGAAGTGGTCAGCACAGGCCTTCAGGGGTGGCTGTGGCGACAAGTCTTTGAGTGAGCATCCTGTGGGAGGATGACAAGGACACTGAGTCAGCCAGGTAGGAGGAGCTAACTCTGGCTGGACTTACAAATACACAACATTTCTCTCCACCCCTCTTTGACTATTGACTTAAATGGGTGTTGCTGGAGGGAAGAAACACACATAGAAGAATGTGCCCTGCGAGGCATCCATAATTAAAATCCAGATTCAATGGGAGTGTCTCCCCACCTTGCAGCGAGCTTTGTCATCCTGCAGAAAGAACACGAGCCTCGCGGTGTAGAGAAAAGTTAAACAATTGTCAGCGGAAGGCAGATGAGGCTTTATTGAATGCCTGTATTACTAATGCATGAAGAGGTGCTGTGCTGAGCACGGAAGATACAATCATTGCTTTAATCATGGTACAAGTTTTATCACCATTAGCCCCATTAAACATCAAGAGCAGGGCAGACTTGCTCCAAGGCAGGGAGCTCGTGTGGTTTCAGGAAAATCAGGGAGCCGGGGTCATTCAGATGCCAGTGATCCCGAGGCGGGGTCATCTGGGTGGAGTGAGAGGGCTAGTGTTACCACCTCGAGGACAGAGGAGAGGTGAGGATTCAGGCCCAGCGGGAGCTGGGGTCAAAGAGAGGCTGCCGTGCAAGTGACTCCATCACCGTCAGTCGGCACCTGGGGCCTGGCCTCCTTCCCTCCCCCAAGCCCAATGTGAGCAGGTTAGAGACGAAAACAGAAAGGAAGGAGAGGCCAGCCCCTGTGGGCACTTGTTCTTCTTACCTGTTGCTTGCAGGGAGAATGGTTTGGGGCTAGGGAGTGGATGGTGTCGGGAATCTTCTCCTGTCCCCGTGTTGTCAACACATCAGTTTAGGGTTTGGCCTGTCTCCAGGGACACTCTTTCTCTCCCTGGCCTCTACTGGGGACTTAGTGGGCACACCGTCAGTTTCTAACTCTGGCTGCTGGGCAGAACCCCACACTTGGGTGAGGGGTCTTCAGACATAGATCTTGGGGACGCTTGGAAAGACCATTATCCATGGGACAGACAAGCCTTGACACAGCTTCCTTGATAGTTTTGTTGACTTTTGTCTCCATCAGACTGAACCCTAGAGAAGCCAGGACTGGGGAAAGCTACCAGGTGCTCACCTCAGGCACAGGCAAGGGATACAACACACCCGGCCATGAGATAAATAACATTCAGTGCCATATTTTTAAAAAGTAATGCAAACAAAAGTCCATTATCAATAAAGTATCAAGGTTTTCAATAAAGGCAGGATCCATGACAGTCCTGCACTGAGCCATATGGAAGCCTGAAGTCAAGGTGAAAAATTGGCAATTCTGTTCCTGTATTTATGCCATGTTCTTATATTTTTGTCCATCGTGGATGTTTTGCATTAATTTAGACATTTTTAAATCTTGCATTAAAATATTACATATTGGGGAGACTGAGCATTTTGGCAGCCTTTAAATGTTGCACTTGAGTGTTACAGGTTGACTCGCTTCCCCAAAAAATTCATGAGAAAATTGTAACCCCCGGTACATCAGAAGGCTGCCATACTTAGAAATAGGGCTGTCGCGCAAAAGATAGCAAGTGTTGGTGAGGATGAGGAGAAAGAGAAGTACTTACACGCTGTTGGTGGGAATATAAATTAGTACAACCACCGAGGAGAACAGTGCGGAGGTTCCTCAAAACACCAAAAGTCGAGCTACCATAGGATCCAGCAATCCCACTGCTGGGTATTTACCCAAAGGAAAGGAAATCAGTATTTCAAAAGGATGCCTGTACTCACAACCGTCAAGACATGGCATCCCCCTCAGTGCCCGTCTACAGATGAATGAGTAACACACATGTGCTCTACGTACACAGTGGAATACTGTTCAGCCATGAAAAGAATAAAATCTTGGCATTGCAGCAATGTCGATGAACCCGGAAGACTTTATGTGAAGTATTTTCCTATCAGTCTCGGAAAGGCAAATGTCTGGTGATCTCATTTTTATGTGGGATCTAAAAATGTTGATCTCCTAGAAGTAGAAGTAGAACAGCAGTGACCAGAGGCTGGCAGAGTGGTGGGTAGCAGGGAGGGGTTGGTGAGTGGATACAAAGTTAGAAGGGAGGAATAGGTTCCGGGGTTCTGTTGCACAGTGGGGTAACTGGAGTTAGCAATGATGTACTATGTATTTCAGACTGGCTGGGAAGGATTTGGCATGTTCTCAACACAAATAAGTGACGGATGATAATTTTCTGGATTTGATCATTATACAATGTGTACCCCATAAATATGTACAATTTTTATGTGTTAATTGAAAATAAAATAAAGCTTCAAAAAAAAAAGGGGGAATAGGGTCATTGCAGATGTTATTAGTTAAGATGAGGTCATACTGGAGCGGGTGGGCCTAATCCACATGATCGATGTCCTTATCAAAAGGGGGACTTGGACACAGAGACAGCCACACACAGGAGAGCACTGTGAAGATGGAGCAGAGGTGAGGTGAGGCTTCCCCAAAGCAAGCAACAGCAATGATTGCAGGAAACCCCTAGAAGGTAGAAGAGGGTCCCGGGACAGTTTCTCCCTCACAGCCTCAGGAGGAAGCAGCCTGCCTGCCGGCACCTGCCTCTCAGGCTTCTGGGCTCCAGAGCTGCAAGGCCATGGGTCCTTGCTGTTCCAGCCCTCCAAGCTGGTGGCCTGGCAGGACTGTGCATGCTGAGCCTGGAGGCTCGGGCCCACGGTGCCCACACGCCCTCTGTGGACGTGAGTGCAAACCCACATGCTCGTTGGCCTGTGTGTGCCATGGCTGCAGCGGAGCGGGGGATCAAGAGACACAGGTGGAGGGTGCAGGGAGGGCACAGTCAGAGCCTTCATGAGAAGCAGGGACTCAGCTTCCATCGTGGCCCAGGGGGCCCTGTCCCTGCCCTGCTTCTTCCAGGCCTTGCATGGTGAGCATTCTGCAGTTAACTCACGGACACTAAGGTCTCCCGTGGTCAAAAGTGGGCTGTGGCAGTCATCTAATTATACAAGAAATGTGGATTTCTTCCTCTGAGTGGCTGGATTTCAACCGCTTGGTGGGCGACTGTTATGCATGGGCGACTGTTAGAGGTTGCTGTGTCTCCTTTTCCTTCCCGTTGTGATTTCTATTTTTGGCACGAAGCTTTTCTCAGAGCGCCCTGACAGCAGAGAAGAGACCCTTCAGTGGGGACAGCAGAGCCTGGACGAGGCCACACACCAGGGTCTGTTGATGTCCAGCACCCTCTTCCCACAGATGCACGCTGCTATCGCACGTTTGTTTGGAATGGCTTATGTCCTTTGCAAACGTTTAAATACTATTGTTTTGCCCTGATGATATTTTATTACCCTTCCAGTTGATAAATCAAACTGCATTTATACATTTTATGTCAAATTAATTTGTTCATTTTCTTCTTGCCATTCCCCCTGCTCCCCACGACCCCCCACCCCTCAACCCGGCCTTCATTTGTCTTGAGCTGGGCCTATTTGGGGTTCTCTGCTCTGAATCAGTCCCCCTTTGCCTGTCAGTGCATGCACTGAAAACACAAACCTTACAGCTCCTCCTCATTAACCCGATCCTGTTATAGGAGCTGGGGGTGGTGAGGGGATCTCGAACACAGACAGAGAGTGGTGTGGAAACGGCCTCGCTGGTTATTACTTTCCTAAAGGAAGCTGTCTGGGATGCAATTCCATTCCTCTCTCATCCTTTTATTCTTTTTTCTTTTTAAGGACAAGATCGAATGTTGTATACAGTATCAAGTTTTCATAACCATATAGAATAAATATTTTAAAGTCTGTAATTTAAACAGGTGGCTGGTTGGCACGTGGGCTGCCTGGGTCAGGAGGAGGTGAGCATGTGAGCTGGGACTCCGTGGGCTGCCTGGGTGGAGCTTGGCCTCATCTATGTGTAGACAAACCTCAGTCACAGGGCAGCCTGCCCATTCTGACCATATTAGTAACATCAGCGGATTGGTGGGATAAATGATAACCCGTCTTAAACCTCCTCTTCACCACCTCCTTCTCCCAGCCCCAGCCCAGCCCCCAGTCCTGAGCAGGTGCCGGACTCAGCCTTGCTTATTTTCCCCTGCTACCACAGTGACACCTAGTTGATCCTCAGTAAATACAGGATTGATTCAATCCACACCTTACTCTACTGGGAGATAAGAAACGTGGGGGATAGGAAGGAGCAGCTAGGCCGCTTAGCCGCTTCGACAAGACACACAGGTAGATATTCTAACCCACACAGCTAACCTAACTTGAAAATGTGGCCTGTCGCAGCCAATCTTTGGTCCATTCTGGAAACGTTAGAGGAAGGAAGACAGTACTTTTTTTCTCTTCTATTCAATTAAAGAATTCAGGTGTTTAAAAATCTTCCCTCAAAGTTTCTATTCTGTTGTCCAACCCCTGAACCGTTGACCACTGCTCTGGAAAAAGCCTTTGGTATTCCTCATGTTCTGCTGGCTGGAGACCTCCCAGATGCAAGCTGACTTTCCCGTTCACACGTCTTCCATGCACGGTGCCTGCAGACCACGCCGCGTTTTTCTGACACGGCACCACGTTGCCCTTAGGTGGGGACATGGCCCTCCCTCAGCCTCGGGGTGAGTTCTTTCCCCCAAGTAGGTCCTGCTGGTGTGCAGGGATTGTGGGCCTACTTGCAAGTCATAAAATCAATTGTAGCTCCAAAGCTACTGCCTCGATTTTTAATTTTTAAACTCGGCCCTATAGCTACGAAAATGCTGGACAGAGGACAGATGTGTCTTTCTCCTCTGCCTTCTCTGTGGCCTCCTGCACTCTTACAGAAGGGTCACATTGAAAAGCAACCTCTTGGGAGGCAGAATTCCTAAAAGTGTGGGAGATTTAACCAGATCTTCTTATAATAACAATCTGTCAAGCAAGGCACTTGAAATCCATTTAAAGTTATCTTTGAGTAAGATGTGTCTCCTTTAAATACTGTAATACCCGTAACACTCTCACAAAAGCTCTATTCATTGTCCTGACAATGCTATAATGTTTGTGTTTACCCAGAAGGTAAACATGCCTGCCAAGGCCCGCTCCAGGCCCTAAGTATAGCCGTCAGCCAGTGGGAACCAGTGGCGATTATGGCTGCTTTGCAAAAGTCGAGTAGCGTCTCTGCACACCACTTCTCAGACTTGGTTAGGTGTGAGTTCCAAGCAAAATATCACACAGAAGTCTGGGAGAAATATGCTGAATTAGCTAGAATATTGGTCATAAGCCCTTGGCAAGGCAATAATCCCCTAAAAATACGTGAGTGCAGGAATGAGATTAACCTCATTCAGAACGGGGGGCTGTTCGTGGGCTGGGGGGCTGCGTAGAATTCAGTGACGGAAGGTTTAAAGATCCAGGACAGTCTGCGTGAATGGCATGTGGGTGTACTGTCTTCAGACTCCACGTGACGCTGCGAGGGTGTGGGTGCCCATCCTGGGGTGCTAGTCCCCCCAGCAGTTCTCTGAGAGCACAGGGCGCTCCCGCTCCTGGCTGGAGAGATTTACACACACGCACCTGTGGTGTTGTTGGCTCTCAGTGGTGTTCAGTGACTTCGGCAGCAGTTCTTTCTCCGTCCTGTAGAAACTCTTGAGCCAACACTTTCTGGAAAGGGCCTGTCTTTCCCAGGCGCCTCTTTTCTTTGGTTTAACTTCTCTGTTTCTGGCGTGCACATCTGTTCTCTCCCTCATCTTTTTCATTTGGTATTCTGAGAGCAGAGAGTGTGATTAACCACCGGCACCTCCTCTGAGCTCCCATTTTCAAACGCAGCAGGTCAGAAAAGCTGTTTTAACGGGGCTGAGATATGGGAAGTGTTGGTCCCAGGTGAAGCACCCCAGGTCCCAGCAGGAAGCCTTGGGGTACGCTCTAGACTTCTGGCAGTATTTTGCATACCATTGATCTCTATGTCCATTTCAAGCTCATTACTTGTTTGCAGGATATGTGCTTTCTATCCTGCCCCCACTTCTCTCTGCTCTTTATAAATGCCAAAATCTTTCACGAGGTGTAAAATTTCTCCAGTGCAAGCATGCGTCCTGTCTGTAGGCTGATATCCAACTCTCGCTGTTTTGTTCCCATCTGAATTAAGAATATGTAACTGAAACTAGGTTTCAAATATGGTTTGAAATTAAAGGTTATTTTTTTTCCCCTTTCAGAAGACACTTAGTAGATGTGAACTATGTCTATACTTATGATCGCTTCTTGAAAAGACATCTGTCTGTTGTGCAAACAATAGCAGCCATGAGGGTCATGGGCTTCCCCACCCTCGGCCCTCAGGCTCTGCTCCCTGCTGTCCCCAACAGACCCTGAGGACGGCGGGGACAAATGTGGGCTGTCCAGCTCCTGGATGAGGGGGATGTGGAATGATTCAGACACTCCTGCCTCCTCTGCTTCCTTCTCTTGGGGGCTGCCGGGCAGTCATCTGCCCAGTCGTTCATCCGTTGTTCCTCTGTATAGAAATAAAATCCAGACCCTGACTGATATTTCCGGGACCTGAATGCAGGTGATAACTTTCTTGTTAGAAAAATAAACAAGGTTCTATGTTGTCACTTTGTAAATCTGCCTTTCCCAACAGAAGCACGAAGTGACCGTCAACCAAAGTGTACAAATTGTGCCCCAGAATGAAGTGGGCGTGCTTTTGTGAAGCGTCTCTGTTTTGCGTGTTAGTTCTCTGAATGCATGTGGGTGTGTAGGGCCCACCAGGGCTTGAAGCACAGAAGAAACATGAGTCCTCACACTCTCATTCAGTCCCCTAGATCCAGAAGTCCCCTAGATCCAGAACTCCCTAGAAATGACTTAGAATAAACATTCCCACATTATTAACAATCAAAAGTTTGGGGCCGGGGGCGGTGGCTCAAGCCTGTAATCCCAGCACTTGGGGAGGCCGAGACGGGTGGATCACAAGGTCAGGAGATCGAGACCATCCTGACTAACACAGTGAAACCCGTCTCTAGTAAAAATACAAAAAACTAGCCGGGCGCGGTGGCGGCGCCTGTAGTCCCAGCTACTCAGGAGGCTGAGGCAGGAGAATGGCGTGAACCCGGGAGGCGGAGCTTGCAGTGAGCTGGGATCTGGCCACTGCACTCCAGCCTGGGCGACAGAGCGAGACTCCGTCTCAAAAAAGAAAAAAAAAGTTTGGAAATTTAAGCAAAACAGCTTCACCTACAAGAGACAGAGTGGCCACATCCCTGAATCGAGTGAAAAAAGAAAATGGAAGAATTCACATGCTTATCGGTAACAATGTCCACATTGTTAATCTTATAATAATAATATTAATAATTTTATTCTGTTCAAGTGAAGTGCACTGATAGACTCGAATATTAGATACTCTTCCTCTCCCCGAGTCTTAGTATGCAAGCCAAGATTGAAATTACTCTCTTATTAGAATTCCCCGCTGGTTAATGACCTCTGAGGAGCACACAGAAGTGAGAATTTGGGAAAGGCAGGTTTGGCTTGAGTGAGGTCCTGGACAAGAACATTCCCTGCAGTCCATCTCTTTGAGCAACTAAATCCTCTTGACAGAAAACCAAATAAGTAAAAGAGACGTCAGTGACCATCCAGTAGTGACCACACAAACGTCTGAGCGCACTCCCACCTTGAGATTTCAACTGAGCAGAGGACTGGCTAAGAGGAACGTGCCTGGGACAACCAAGGCAGCACCAGACACTCCAAAGCCTCCTCTTGCCGCCAGCCAGGACTCTCTCTCCTCCAACCCCTCCAGCCTAGACCTGGGGACTCCTCCTCCAGCTTTCAAAGCAGTGGGGTCCAAGCCTAACCCTGCAGTCCCAGCCACCTGTGAAAGGAAAGAGAGGCTGGAGATGGTAACAGTGTGGCTGGGATAGCGAACGCAGCCTTCCAGAGACAAACTGCAGCTTCCGTGGATCCTTGCAGGAGTGCAGGCTGCAGCCTAACAGCACCCAGATGGACCATGGGTGAGTTTAGGTTCCCAGGAAAACACCTGGCCTGCAGGAGGCATGCAGCCCTCCCTCCCATCCCACAGCCACCAAATTAAAATCGGTTGATGTTATAGTGAGAAGCTGGTTGCCAAAATGTGGCCACCTTGCTTCCGAGTTCGTGCTTTGAATTTGGGCTTAAAAGGCTTAGATGTCTCTTTACATTTCTTTCTGAATCATCGAGAATGAATTTACCCCCAGGAGGGGATGCTATTCTGGGGTCACCATAATTTTTACTTCTGATTCTGCCCCTAGGTTAAAATAATGCTGTGATAGTTAAAATTAAAAGTGAGAACTAACAACCTGCAAAAAAAAAAAAAAAAAAAAAAGATGCACCCAAACATCTGAAGTTATGACGGGGGGTGGGGAAATGAAGTTTCGCATTTCTCCTGAAAGGTTGCCCAATCCCTGCTTTTGTCAAGGCAAGATTTTTATGCAACCTTTACAGTGATTTTTGAGTAACACCTGAAGCTGAGGGAAGCGCAAACCCTCCTTTAATCTTAGCAGAAGCCTCCCTGTTAGGACTCAACTTTGTTCTTTCTCCGCTGTCATTAATTTTCCCCTTGAACGTGCTTTTTCTCTCTGACAAAATAATGATTTTATTTGAGCCGCTGATGATTATCTGGCTGTATCAGACTTGAAAACTGTAATTTGAAAAAGGTGAGTCCCCTGCTCCCTCGAAGGCACATGCTGCCTTTTTCTTTTTCAGAGACAGATATTAGAGGGCTTCTTTTAAATTTGAGCTGACATTCTTTGTCCAGGGATTTGAAATCCTGTAGAATATTAAAGCCCCATCTTTATCTTTAAAATATACTTTTCAAATCTGTTCTCTGTGGGGCTGTTTTAGTCCCTGGACGATTCTAAGTGACATTAAACAGCAAGTGAATTAGACCCAGCATGAATCACTAAATGGAAATGTATGTTTTAAAAATAATTGATTCAGGTGGGTTCGGTGAGCTGAGCCATCGCCTGGAAAAGCTGGCAGTCCGTAGCCCCGGCTCTGCCCGCCTGGCACGTTGTGACCTTGAGTGAGTTGCTGAACCCCATCCACCTCGGTTTTCTCGACGGAGAAAAGGAGCTCAGTCTGAGCGAACCCCATTGAGAACAGTTCTGGAATTAATCAGAGCTTAATTATTGTGAAGTCTATGGATGGCTTTGTCATTGTTTAATGGTGAAGAGAAGGGGGCCGGAACTGCCAAATGAAAAATTAAAACAAAAGTATCTGGTACTCTCAACATAATTTTTGGAAATTAAAACATATTAAAAAGCAATAAAAGCCAAGAGCGCTGACAGTGCTTGTCTGGAAAGGGCACTGCGCTCTCCCCTGCAGCCTGGATGCTGTGTCTGAAGACCTGATTCTGCCCGTCCGAACTTCCTCTTTCCCCGGCATCTTTTTCTGCCCCTCTGCTTCTCTGGGGCTCTTTGATTGTCCTTCCCTTTGCACCTTCTATTAGTCTGTTCTCACGCTCCTGAAAAAGACGTACCAGAGACTGGGTGATTTACAAAAGAAAGAGGTTTAATCGACTTACAGTTCTACCTGGCCGGGGAGGCCTCAATGTGGACATTGTTACCGACAAGCATGTGAATTGTTCCATTTTCTTTTTTCACTAGATTCAGGGATTTGGCCACTATGTCTCTTGTAGATGAAAGGCAAGGAGGAACAAGTCACGTCTTACATGGATGGCAGCAGGCAAAGAGAGAGAGCTTGTGCAGGGGAACCCCCCTTATAAAACCATCAGATTTCGTGGGAGTTACTATCACAGGAACTGCACAGGAAAGACCCACCCCCATGATTTAATCACTTCCCACCTGGTCCCTCCCAACCACGGAGGAATTGTGGGAGACTCAATTCAAGGTGGGATTTGCGTGGGGACACAGCCAAGCCATATCATACCTCTAGCTCCGATGGCTCCCATGCTGGCGATGTTTCTGGTCCATTGACAAAAGTTTTTCTCCTCTAGCTACTTAGGCCATCTTCCATCTCAGAAATTCGTGACCATCACGGTGTGCAAAAATGTTCCCTGGGATTGAGGAATGTTGTCAGAATCTCTAAGGTTCTGTACAGCCGAGTGCCCTGAAGGGAGAAGACCTTGTCCATCCTCCAGCAAGACTGTGGTTTCCTTGTCTTTTCAAGGAAAAGTAAGCTTGATGAGTGTCAGGGAGGGCAAGCTCAGCAAGGCCACCCCCAGGTGGATTCAACAGGAGGTGGGTGCCAGCCCCTGAGGGCAGTGCAAGCAGCTACTGACTGGGGGAAGGCTGGTCTCTGTCCCCAGCACCCTGTCAGGGAACAAGCTATCCCACTTCAAGACATGCAGGCTCTGTATCTCTGTTCAGATCATTAATCCAATGTTCCTGGCTGTCCTTTCCCACAAAGCTCAGTGCTCTGGAATTATCATATCACTGGTGCAGTCTCTGGCCCAGTGGACTCTGGCTGGAACCCTCCCACTGGTGAGAACTTCAGCCCCACCAGCTGTTCTGGGGACGGGGCTGTGGCTCCCAGAAGGCCTGGCCACCTCTTGGGGACAGTGGAAGGAAGGTGGGACCACACAAGGCCCTGATGACTGGGCCAAAGCTCAGGGCTGGGAAGGAGCAGCCCTGGGTCAGAGATAAGAGCTGCTGCATCAGCAGAGGAAAGAAGGCACCCACTGCGTCTCAACCCAGGTGGCTTTGCTCAAGGGCACATTTGGCACCGTTGGGAAATGTTTTTCTTTGTCACGACTGGTGGCTACTACTGACATTTAGTAGACAGAGTCCAGGATGTTGCTAAACAACCCAAAATACATAGGACAACTCCCTCCCACAAGAAAAGCATGTCCCCAAATACCCACAGTGCCAGGCTGAGCAATGCTGGCCTAGTGAGGCTGGCAAGGGCAGTAACTCTAGGTCATGCAAAAGTCCTGCCTTCACTCCCTGGGTCTAGGGACTCTGGAAAACTCACCCAACCTCCTGAAGCCTCAGTGGCCTCACCTGTAAAATGGATTGAATGATAACAGTGCCCATCTGGCCAAGCCATTGCTATGATTAGGTGTGACAATGTACGTAAAACACCAGCCCACACTGACAGTGCCGTAAACATTCGGTGTCAACACCGTCAATTACATGTTATTTTTATAAATACACATCAGAAATGTCCCATGCCTGATTAACTGCCTGCCTAGAAACCACAACAATGAAAAAAGAGTACTTTTAAAATATTTTAAAATTGTGTCCAGGTGTGGTCTGGACCTAGTAACAATAAGCCAATACATCACAATGAATAAAAAATAAAGAAATCCTACTAAAAATATAAAAAAATAGCTAGGCGTGGTGGCGGGTACCTGTAGTCCCAGCTACTGGGGAGGCTTAGGCAGGAGAATGGTGTGAACCCGGGAGGTGGAGTTTGCAGTGAACTGAGATCGTGCCACTGCACTCCAGCCTGGGCAACAGAGTGAGACTCTGTCTAAAAAAAAAATAAAAAATAAAAAATAAAATAAAATAAAATAAATCATCTCCAAGGGCTTCTCTGGCTGCTGACAGGTTCATGTCTGTGCATATATGCAAAGTCAATCATCTGCAAGTAGATGGTTAGCATGTGTTTACACAAGTTTTTTAGTTTTTGAAAAATGGGGCTTTGAGAAAAACCATAGTAGCTGTGCGCTTAGTGCCTGGAGAGAAAACAGGGCACTGGGCTGCGTCCAGCCTGCACTCCCACCGCCCAGAGTTTCATGCTGTCTAACTCATTGCCTGAAGTCAAAGGGGTCAAGACAGTAAATGTCCCCCAAACAGAGCATGTTTCTATTTGAGATTACTCTAGGCAAAGTCATACGTAATAAACATAAACACATTTGCAGGGAATGCAAGATGTATAGGACTTTTATTCTTTCTATTCAACAATGCAATGTGTAATTTTAATTTTAAGTTAAATGTTTCTTTCTTTTTGATCATGGTTTCATCTTGTGCGCATGTTACCTTGCCCAAGGGAACACCGCCCACATACACATATTTTTACAACATTACTCTTACCCTGATGGTAACTCAATTAATTAGAAAGATTGGAATCACATCTAATTGCATACTTTGCTAGCATAAACTTGTCAGAGTCATCTGATGTGAAATAAAATCCGCAGAATCTTTAAGTAAAATCAAAGGTAAGAATAAGCACTATGTGCCTTTATAGATGAAAACAATTTTGCTAAAGAATCATTAACATAGATGGTCTTACAAGTCAAGCTTTTCATATTTTCACTCCTAAACCTCTATACCACATTGCATTATCTTCAGCCATAAACTTCAGGCTCTCACTCAAATGCAGGGTTTTTGGAGAGTCCAATCTTATGTAATAACTAACACATACTCAGACAACCCGTCTTTTAATATTACTCCTATATATTTGAAATATTAAACACAAAGCCTGTGGTAAAATGCCACTCCCATAAGCACATATTAACAGAGATCTTTCATAAACAGCTTCAGAATGTGGAAAGAATGTCTTTGAACATTTTCAAAGAGATGGTCTATTTTTCATCTAGAGATGAATTTGCTGTTGTACAGTAAAGAGAGAAAAGACATTTATCAAACCTTTCACTGTGCTGATTTTTATCTGCGGCTCTCACTCCCTGTGGCCTCTTTACTTACAGTCCCTGGAGAGAACTTCTGGGAGAAACCACCTCACCAGAATTCTCTTCCAGGCGAAAAAATCACCTTTACCATTGACCTTCATTAGCCAAACCCTCTCTTTTGCCAAATCCAACAGCCAAGGCCTGCTTCCATTTCATCACGCTCTGCAGAAAAGCATCTCAAAATCAACTTCCAAAACAGTGAGTGAACACATGGCAATGGGAACTCACGGACTCTGGATTCTTCCTGGCCAACAGCAAATGAAGATGAGGAGGGAATCGCTGTGCCTGTTTGGAACATGTTCCTCATTGTAACTGTCCCAAAGGACAAAGTCTCTTGCTTAAAACGCCTGGGAGGGCTATGCTGATAAATGTAATTCACACTGGAGATTCTCCAGAAGTTGTACCCACAATTCCAGCTATTTTTACTAAAGGACCCAAAAAGGTATTCCTTGCACCTCTTGTGGAATTAGATTCTCTTTCTTCTTAGCTTTTACTGTAGCCACAATTCTTCATTTACAAACTTGTCAAAGTCCTAAAACAAATGCTTTATAGTTATACCTTATTTTCGTTTGTCTGTGTGTTTTTGGTTTTGTAGTTAGTCCTACCCGAAAAAGAGACAAGATTGGCCCGGATCAAGTTCTGCAATTTCACTATTACTTTCCTTTGATTTTAAAGCAAATACCGCATATACCATCTACGTGTCTGGAGGGAGTGAGAAGGTGGAAGAAGCTGTGCTTAACTCCAGTAAAGCCTGGATGTTGGCTCTGTGCTATCGGACCATTAAATTTCTCCATGTCGCTTTCATTCTTGGAGGATAGAAAATAATGCATACGCTTAAAGTGCTGTTAGATCAGTTTATTTGGTTACATTTAGAAATCACTTCCTATGAAATACAGCCTATGAAAATAATTAGAAATGCCAAGAGGATTTATGCACACACATGTCCGTTATAGTGTAGTTTATAACAGTAAAAGTGTGAACAGGACCAGTTGTAAGGAAAATAACCAACATAGCATGGCGTGTCCGTATTATGAAATGTTATATACTGGCAAGCAAACTTTCTCGTATTATAAACATTTAAAAAGCAGAATTTTAAAAAAGTGATGTAATGATCCAAACTTATAAGAGAAAACCACAAATTATCTATCATTTATCTACCTATGTATCTATTTACAAAGAAAAAGTCTAGGGAGAAAACTACTGTAACATGTTGAAATAAATCTGGGAAGTAAGACGACGAGTTATTTTTTAACTTTCTTTTAAGAAATATTTTTATCAATTTTTGAAACTGCTGCAACCGTTGCTTTCATAATCAGAACATTTAAAATCTCCTATTTAAGTGTAATTAATTGTCAGAAAAAAAAAATGCTCCTGACGTATTGCAATCTAGAACAGCGGTTACACATCCACTGAGCCATTTCTCATAATCATAAAACCGAAATCCCCCTGTATGAGTCTGCTCGGGCCGCCAGAGTGAAATCCATGGCCTGGGCGGCCTCACCAGTGGGATTCATTTTCTCACGGTTCTGGAGGCTGGAGGTTCAAGATCATGATGCCAGCATGGTCGGGGGCTGGAGAGAACCCACTTCCAGGCTGTGGACAGCCCCCTTCTTTGCTGTCCTTGAATGGCAGAGAGTGAGTCTCTCTGGTGTCTCTCCCCTAAGGTCACAAATCCCACCCTGGAGGCCCCACCTCAGGGCCTCATCTAAACTACCCTATCGCCCTCAGGCCCCTTTTCCAAGTATCACCCCATTGTGGGGTAGGGCTTCAACACAGAGATGTGAGGGCGGCAGCCTTCCATCCGGAGCACCATTGATAAGTCCCATCACCACAGGCTGGTGACACAGAGCACCACTCATACAGCAGGATTCTACACAAACATTCAGAGAGGTTCTGGAAGAAACCAGGGCACGGAAATGCACGTGTCACGTATTTTTTGTGAGAAAAGGGAAGTTACAAAATGTCATTCCGTCCTCACATAGGACCTGACGGGCCTCTCTTCTGTAAGTGGCCGACTTGTTTTCAGACTTTGTTTTCAGACTTGTTCTTACGCTGTTGGGCGTGGAGAGTGTGAGAACTTCAAGCGCAGCCCCAGGGGCAGGTGGGAGTTCCCAGGACTGGTTCTGTTGTCACGGACAGGAGGGTGCCAGCCTGAGGGGAAGAGAGGCCCAGCTGCATCAGACGTGCTCCCATCACTCCTGAAGCCTCTAGCTTCTGATGTAGAAACCAGACTGGTATCACCTAAAAGTTAGGTACCGAGGAAAACTCAGCAGAAGCAGACGGGGTCTGGTAAAGACATCGCAATACCACAAACAGCCTCTAAGATGTGAACGACCCTGA
>NW_012109696.1:5232691-5240986 GCF_000951045.1 Mandrillus leucophaeus | reverse complement strand
TTATAGTGTAGTTTATAACAGTAAAAGTGTGAACAGGACCAGTTGTAAGGAAAATAACCAACATAGCATGGCGTGTCCGTATTATGAAATGTTATATACTGGCAAGCAAACTTTCTCGTATTATAAACATTTAAAAAGCAGAATTTTAAAAAAGTGATGTAATGATCCAAACTTATAAGAGAAAACCACAAATTATCTATCATTTATCTACCTATGTATCTATTTACAAAGAAAAAGTCTAGGGAGAAAACTACTGTAACATGTTGAAATAAATCTGGGAAGTAAGACGACGAGTTATTTTTTAACTTTCTTTTAAGAAATATTTTTATCAATTTTTGAAACTGCTGCAACCGTTGCTTTCATAATCAGAACATTTAAAATCTCCTATTTAAGTGTAATTAATTGTCAGAAAAAAAAAATGCTCCTGACGTATTGCAATCTAGAACAGCGGTTACACATCCACTGAGCCATTTCTCATAATCATAAAACCGAAATCCCCCTGTATGAGTCTGCTCGGGCCGCCAGAGTGAAATCCATGGCCTGGGCGGCCTCACCAATGGGATTCATTTTCTCACGGTTCTGGAGGCTGGAGGTTCAAGATCATGATGCCAGCATGGTCGGGGGCTGGAGAGAACCCACTTCCAGGCTGTGGACAGCCCCCTTCTTTGCTGTCCTTGAATGGCAGAGAGTGAGTCTCTCTGGTGTCTCTCCCCTAAGGTCACAAATCCCACCCTGGAGGCCCCACCTCAGGGCCTCATCTAAACTACCCTATCGCCCTCAGGCCCCTTTTCCAAGTATCACCCCATTGTGGGGTAGGGCTTCAACACAGAGATGTGAGGGCGGCAGCCTTCCATCCGGAGCACCATTGATAAGTCCCATCACCACAGGCTGGTGACACAGAGCACCACTCATACAGCAGGATTCTACACAAACATTCAGAGAGGTTCTGGAAGAAACCAGGGCACGGAAATGCACGTGTCACGTATTTTTTGTGAGAAAAGGGAAGTTACAAAATGTCATTCCGTCCTCACATAGGACCTGACGGGCCTCTCTTCTGTAAGTGGCCGACTTGTTTTCAGACTTTGTTTTCAGACTTGTTCTTACGCTGTTGGGCGTGGAGAGTGTGAGAACTTCAAGCGCAGCCCCAGGGGCAGGTGGGAGTTCCCAGGACTGGTTCTGTTGTCACGGACAGGAGGGTGCCAGCCTGAGGGGAAGAGAGGCCCAGCTGCATCAGACGTGCTCCCATCACTCCTGAAGCCTCTAGCTTCTGATGTAGAAACCAGACTGGTATCACCTAAAAGTTAGGTACCGAGGAAAACTCAGCAGAAGCAGACGGGGTCTGGTAAAGACATCGCAATACCACAAACAGCCTCTAAGATGTGAACGACCCTGAATGAAAACCCCCGGCCCTGGCTGAGCACTTTGTACCCACGTTTTGGGGCCACATCAGAGGTGCTGTGCTGAGGAAACTGTGTATTTCTCACTGCAATTATAGGACGAATTGTGTTTTCTAACTATGATATGGTAATTGCAGACATAATGGCTGTTTCCTGGTGGTGTACTCTACTTAATGTGCTAGTGGAGAAAGCAATCCCTGCATTAAAAGGAATGATTGTATTTGTCATAAATTCCTTGGAGAATAATTCCGCATTCAGCTCCGGGCTGGCAGGAGGGTGTCTTTGATGAGAAACATGAAGGATTACGCGAAGGTGGAAGGTCAGGGGGCCGCACCTGACAGGTGTGCTCCTGGTCCCAGGCCAGGTAACTTACTAAGACTAACCTGGGGCACATTTACATTTGAAAATCAAGCCTGACATCCAGCGAAATCAAAGTGCCTGACACAGCTGACGGCTTTATATTTGGAAATGAAGTGAAAATGCAGGCTCTGGGCTCCAAGGACAAGCTCCAGTGAGTTGGGTTGGGCCGAGCCCAGCCTGGTTATGGAAGGAGGGTGCAGAACCACCAGCTCTAATCTGCACTGTGCGGTTCAGATGAGCGCTCTGTGGCCTTTCCCACCTTCCATTTTTCTTACAAGGCTTCGCTGCAACAGGCCGGGACCGCTAGACTCAGGATGAAAAACTCTCCGCCTAGGTACTTCCTGGACTTCCTCTGCCTCAAGATGTTCACTGTGGGGACAGAGCAAGCGAAGAGAGATATTTAGAGGGAGGAGAGAGAAATGAGAGGGAGGGAGGGATAAAGAGGAAGAGAGATCAGAGAAGGAGAGGGGGAGAGAAAGGGATTTTTATTCGTTGGGCAGTATTTGTACAATAGAAATACAAACTGCAGAAGATAAAAATTGTGGGGAAGTAGAAAGGATTGTACCCTTTTTTACTGTTTTTCTTTAGAGCTGAGATCTGTCTACAGGTCTTCATACAGCAGGTGGGTTGTTCTTCATATTTCATTTTTACAATCACTTGCTTGTGGCGGAGGAGGTAGCTGGCCCGGTCTCAGGCACACGGGGGACCTCAGCTCACCTGGGGACAAATGAGTACTTTCTTTCCAGGAAGCCCAGCCCCTCCTGACTCCTGGGTGCTGCCTGCCTGGAGGAGGCATCCAGACCCAGTTGCATCGTCTCTCTGCTGCTTCCTTGAGGTCTGGAGGCTCTCAGACACCTGTGGGGCGAGGGGTGGGTCCCTCCTAGAACCGCCTTGTCATCTCCTCCAAAGCCAGCGGCAGTGGCTTTTCAGTCTTTGAGCTGATGTTGTTGTTGTTGGTTTGGGTTTTTACTTTTAAATTCTCTTCTACAATCGTTTCCACAGAAATTAGACTGTATTTATGGACATTTCTGGCTGACATGTGGGAACGCTTTCCTAGATCGAACATTTCACGTGTAAAGAAGTGACGGCTATGATGTTCGTAGTTCTGTTAACAGAGTTACATTTTTCAGGATTGTAAATCCATCATCCCACAAGACCAGCTCCTCCGACTCTGATGGAGGGTGCAAGGACTCCTGCGGGTGAGGGAGGGGGAGCTTCTCCACACCTTGTTGGAGGTACCTTCCATGGGCACCTTCCCCTGAGAGCACCTCCCTTGGCATCTCCCCTGGGCACCTCCCACTGGACACGTCGTAGATGCTGGCCTGGCCCCCACTGACCCCGTGGAACCAGACTAGGAAGCATGGATCTGCTGTTATTAAAATTACTCAAAAATATGAGTTGAATGAACAAACTGCCTGTCCCTTCCAGTTCTCCCAGGCATCCAACTGAGAGGCTCAGATGATGGCAAAGCAGGGCCCTGGGCCTTTCAGCCATCAGTCAGCTGAGGAGGACCCTCTTTCCCCACCACCCCCAGGCCTCTGAGAGGCAGAAGGAAAATGCCGTCTTCTCCAGTGAAGCTCCAGAGACAGCCTGATGGGCCAGTGGAACCTGATTCTCCCGGGACACGCTAATGCTCCCTGCGGGAGATGGAGGCCGCTCAGCAAACCTATAGCTCTCTACAAACAAACGACAGTGTAGGAGTTAGAAAGCCCCTCTCCAGCCAAGGTTGACTCTACAAGAACACACCGAACACGCAGGGCTCCTGACGTGGGGGGTGCTTGTGTTTCAGGGAGTTCACGCCACCTGAGCTTTCTGTGGCTTGGAAGAGCCGGCCCTGTCTGCTCACGTGCGGTCCCTAAGGTGTCATTTGAGGATTTGTAACTTTTTTTTTTGAGACGGAGTCTCGCTCTGTTACCCAGGCTGGAGTGCAGCTGCATAATCTCAGCTCACTGCAACCTCCGCCTGTGGCATTCCAGCAATTCTCTTGGCTCACCCTCCCTAGTAGCTGGGATTACAGGCACATGCCACCACACCTGGGTACTTTTGTATTTTTAGCGGAGACAGGGTTTCACCACATTGGCCAGGCTGGTCTTGAACTTCTGACCTCGTGATCTGTCCGCCTCCACCTCCCAAAGTGTTGGGATTACAGGCGTGAGTCATCGCACCCAGCCAGGATTTGTAACTTCTGAGTTGGGCAGGTGGCACTTTCTGAATAAGCCTGAGGCTATGCCCAGCGGGGATGCCTTCCTGGAGCGCGACTGTCGTGGCTGGGGACACACCCTCTGAACGCAAGGGCGCCCCAGGAAAAGACCACCCTGGGGGATGGTGCCAGGACCACAGCGTCTGTTCCCAGGAGGGCAGGTGTTTCTCTGTATCCTGGTATTAGAGGGAAGCTCAACTTTGTGGTCTGTCTGGTTAAACATCTTCTTTAAGTCTCATTACATGGCAGAGTAACGTGCTTTTCATTTCTCAGATGTGATTAAACTCACATTCATTCCTGATTGAGGTTTGGAATCTTTTATTTAGGAAAAAAAAAATCGACTTCAGAAGGGAGCAGTCTTGGGCTTCGACACTCCGCGAGACCATTAAATTTAATCCTGCCTTCACACTCACTCCAGGGGTGATTTCAATTAAATTTGTTCAAAATTTATCAGTTTCCTGCATGTTGGCATAAATGATTCAGGACCACTTACATATTCACTGAGTAGGATGTATTGAAGGGTACACATTATTGTTATAACTTTTCACAGTTTCTTCATAAATTCACCTAATAAGAGTTTCTATTATTTAAAGCCCTTATCCTCCACAATAAATGGTCTTGTTGTTCTTGGAGCAGCAGAATCTAATTACCTATGCAGATTTTTGGAGCACTCTGGAGTTACAAAAGCTGCCCTTTTCTCTAGCAGTGGCTCTTGCTACACTGTCTTGCAGGACATAAAATATGGCTTTTATTCTTCTAAAAACGCAGCAGGAATTAAGTCTCCTGACACTGAGAATCCTGGGGGAAGAATGAGAAGGAGTGTGGTGAGTTTTAGGGGACAGGCTCAGACATCAGAAACTGAAGACATTTATTTGGGAGCAGCACCCTAGGGTGCTGGGATTGGTTGACTTTATAGAATACTGAGGAAATAGATCTAGGCTGTGAAGATCAACAATTTGGAGTACGTCATTCCCTTGAGATAGCACCAGATGTGTGGGTGGGCCCTTAGGCTGCAGTAAAACCACACACTTATCAGTCTCAAATAATCCACTGGGCACTTTTATGTCCTCAAGAATTTATCTACAAAACCCCATCAGGCAAAGATGCATGAACATGAATTCTCTGTATATCGGCTACACAGGAATCATCTTTATTTCCTTTTTCCCTTGCAGAATTGCATTCGTGAGAGAACTTTATGCATCCTAGATGTTCTCTACTTACTTAATAAGCAAAGGACAAGGTTGACATGAAAACGAAAGTATTGCTACCATAACAGACAAAAAGACCTCCTCATCCAAACTCCTGTTTAACCAGATGCTAGATTTCACAAGGAGGAAGTAAACTGACCCCGAGTTAATAATTAGAACTTTTAATAGGCACGAGATGATTTTTATGAGCTCTTTCTCTTTCAGAACTTAATGCCTTATGAAGTCTTCAAATTGAAACACTTCCATGAAGAGTGTCCATCTTTGCCTAGATGGAAATAAAAAGGAGAGAGTGGTTGGTGGAAAACCATGATTGGGTCTTTTAAGTCTTATCCTTTATTTCGTAGACATAGGTAGAATCGTACTATCTCTATCTCACCTGAACTGTTGACTTCTGAGAAACAAGACTGGAAAAACATGTTTTCCTGAATTCTAGACCCAAGCTCTCAGCACCTTCACAGCGAGAGCCATCCCGACACCTCAAAACTGAAGCTGCTTACTGACTTGAACGAACGATGTGCTTCTTCCTGTGAGACAAGGATTCTACAACTCACTCCATCCGATTGCCAGTTTCTCAAGGAAAATACATCTCAATTTCTGCTCTACACTTTGCTTTCTGAGCCAGGGACCCCATGGGGGCTTCCCCAGATACATAGTTGTAGGCAATTCTGAGGACTTTCCCCAGGAGACCCGGACCTTTTCGGTTTCTGAGATCATGTCATCCACGAAAAGTTAAATGCTGTCACTCTCTGCCTCACCAGTGGAGAGTCCTAAACGTGGGACTCTACTGTCGTGTCCTAAACGTGGGACTGCAAAAGTGCAAAACAAGACTGTAAGACCCATGGCTGATTTCTCAACAATGGAAGCCAAAATATGACATATGACATATTGAAAATGCTGAAGGTAAAACAGCTTCCAAGTCATGATGTGGGGCGGGTTTCTCTCCAGTCACTTAACCCTCCCTTGCCATGACTCCTCAGCGAGGCACTGCTGGAACGGATTGAAACCCTTTGGTAGCTCGCAGGACTCCCCACGCATCACAGAAGTTCTGTATTCCCAGTATTTGCCACAAAAATGCCAGTAATGACTCTAGTCATTATGAAAATGAAGAATTCAAATATCTAGTAGAAGAGAGAACCCCCACCACCATCACCAACAGCAGCAGTGGCAACAACAATAAAGAAGAAATATTTTAAAAATCCAGACCGAAAAGGTCACCCCAACTGCAAAAGTGCAAAACAAAGACAGTAAGACCTATGGCTGACTTCTCAACAATGGAAGCCAAAATATGACATGTGACATATTGAAAATGCTGAAGGTAAAACAGCTTCCAAACTAGAATTCTGTGTCATGGGATATAACTTTTAAAAGTCAAGTTAGGAAACTAGATGTCAGTGAAAATAGCAAACTAAGGACCTCTGAAAATTTTCTCACACATAACACTAAGCAGAACAGTGTGAAATTTGTCACAATCAACTTTTTCAAAGCTCTGAAAATTAACAAAAGCTTCAAAGCAATCCAAACAGTGTTTATTTAAGAAAAAAACCAATGAATCTCAGTAAGCGGGATCTTTATGGCATTTTACTTTTTCCTATTCACATTTTCTCCTTCCCAGCTCTAGGTAGGTTTAAAAACCCATAGCCTGCAATCACAGTGGAATCTTAAAAGCCACTGTGGAGGAAGTAATTGGCTGAAGACCCTTCAAAGCAAAGAATTGGCATTACTTGACCTGTCCAATAGATCCCAGAAAAACCAACCAAGAAGCCGGGGTTACTTTTGACATCACATGAAGCTCACTCAGAAGAACAGCCTTTCCTACAGTGATGTGTGTCAAAAACAATTACAATCAATTGTTGAACATTGAGGTTGCTTGAGGCAGCAGATAACAGTGGGGGCAACAGTCAGGCTATGAATAAGCTAATCAAACAACTAAAAAGGAGCAGCTAGAAAATGCAGTATCAATGCAGCTTCAGAAACTGCACAGTATTCCTGGGAATCTAGAAGGACATGTGAATATGTAGGGTTGTGTTGATGCTTACGAAAGAACAGAGAAGGCATTAAGCTCTCACCTCTAGCTAATCTTGAGGCTGTGTACAAGCAGAAAGTAAAGAAAAAGGCAGAGTGTTGCCTGGCTCACTAGGTATTAAAGGTATTCCCAGTCTGCACAAAGTCCTTCAACAGAGACTGGTAGACGTATTGGTTCTAGGCATCTAAGAAAATACCTGTCTTTTATTAGCTGACCATCAAACTATGTAGACACTTCAGTGGCCACATATAATGAAGAGAGACTTACAGAATTAATTAGCAAATAAGCAAGCTAAAACAAGACAACAAGGAACGTCAACATAAAACCCTGCAAGTGAGGAGAATTTAATCACCAGAGATGCCACATTACATATTAGAAATGTTCAATTTTTAGCAACAATAAATATGAGACATATAAATAAATAAGGAGGTATGGGCCAAACACGGGAGAGCAGTGAGAGCAAATGCAGTAAATAGAAATTGTCCTTGAAGAATTCAGATGTTCGAAATAACAGCCAAAGCATTTAAAAAAGTTGTTTTAAAGATGTCCAAAAATCTAAAGGGAGCCATGTGTAAATAACTAAATGGAAGTACGAAGATCATATCTCACCAAATAGTATATAAAAATACAGGATTCAAAAAAATTTTTTTTAGAAGTTTTTGAGTCAAATACTACAATAAATGAAATGAAGATTTTACTATAGTGGCTCAACATTGGATTTGAGCAGGAATCCACAAATTTGAAAAAAGGTCAATTGGAATAGTCTAGTGAGAAACAGAGAGAAAAAAAATGTGAAGATAAATGAGCAGAGCCTCAGAGACATGTGGTACACCATCAAGCACACTAATATATGCATAATGGATTTTTAGAAGGAGAGGAGATAAAGAAAGGAGAAAAAAGAGGTTATTTTAGAAAATAATGATCAAAAACTTCCAAAATTTAATGAAAAACATTAATTTAAATGTCTAAAAATATTAAATGACTTCCATGTAGAATAAAATCAGAGAGTCAACCAAGACATACTATAATTAAGTTGTTGATAGACAAAGGCAGAGTTGCTGCTTTCAGTGGCAACAGAGAAGCAACTAATCACGCATAAGTTATTAT
>NW_012109696.1:5231184-5232281 GCF_000951045.1 Mandrillus leucophaeus | reverse complement strand
CTCAGGTGATCTGCCTGCCTCAGCCTCCCAAAGTGCTGGGATTGCAGGCATGAGCCACCGCACTTGACTATATTTGAATAATTTAACACACTTCGCAAAAGTTAATAGAGCAGGTATAAGCCAGTGCAGATGAAGAAGATTTGAATACAATGATTAAAAAGTATGTCCCAATTAACGTACACAGAACACCACAGTTAATAACTACAGAATACGCATTCTTTTGAGGGATGATACAGCACTCAAAAAATTGGCCATGTTCTAGGCCCTAAAACAAGATTAAACAAATTTCACGGGCCTGAAAGCATTCACAGTATAAATTCTGATGTCAGTGGAAGCAAGCCAAAACTCAAAATAAGAAAAATAAACCAGAAAATACATATATATATATATATATATATTTTAATCTTGCTGGAAATTTTATTACATTCTTTTGTCTGTAAGGGTTAATAAATTTATAAAATGCCTGCATATTTGCATTCAGGGGGAATAGTAGCTGCTTTTTTGTTTGTCTGTTTTTATTATATTTCATTAAAAAACTATATAGTGCAAAAATTACAAATATGTGTTGCTGGATTTACATATTTACATAAATGTTTAAGGCCTTAATTTATTGCATATAATTGATTAGGTATAAAGATGTAACTTATAACAACACAAAGGAGGAGGGGGAGTGGAATGGAGCTATATAGGAGTGAAGTTTTCAAAAACTCTAGTGGTTAAATTAATATTAAACTAAATCGTTATAAATGAAGGTGTTAATTATAATCCTCAGGTGAATCACAAAAGAGAAGAACTCCAAAGATATTACAAGGATATTAAAATACCTACTGAACACAAGAGAAGGCAATAAGGGAGGAATAGAGCAATTAAAAGATACAAGAAATATAGAAAATAACAGCAAAGTGACAGGTGAACATCCTGCCTTATTAGTAATTACATTAATAATAAATCGATTAACCCCTTTACTTAAGGGCAGAGATTGGAAGAATAAGTTTAAAAAACAGATGACTTTCCAATGCTTTTATATACCTAGGACTCAGTATATAGAGGACAAACTAAGAAACTTTAAAGGAGAAATTTAAAACTGTGAAATTATA
>NW_012109696.1:5206664-5231134 GCF_000951045.1 Mandrillus leucophaeus | reverse complement strand
GTATAAATTCTGATGTCAGTGGAAGCAAGCCAAAACTCAAAATAAGAAAAATAAACCAGAAAACATATATATATATATATATATATATTTTAATCTTGCTGGAAATTTTATTACATTCTTTTGTCTGTAAGGGTTAATAAATTTATAAAATGTCTACATATTTGCATTCAGGGGGAATAGTAGCTGCTTTTTTGTTTGTCTGTTTTTATTATACTTTAAGTTCCAGGGTACATGTGCGCAACGTGCAGGTTTGTTACATGTGTGTACATGTGCCATGCTGGTGTGCTGCACCCATTAACTCATCATTTACATGAGGTATTTCTCCTAATGCTATCCCTCCCCGCTCCCCCCACCCCATGACAGGCCCTGGTGTGTGATGCTCCCCAACCTGTGTCCAAGTGATCTCATTGCTCAGTTCCCACCCATGAGTGAGAACATGCAGTGTTTGGTTTTCTGTCCTTGCGATAGTTTGCTGAGAATGATGGTTTCCAGCTTCATCCATGTCCTTACAAAGGACATGAACTCATCCTTTTTTATGACTGTATAGTATTCCATGGGGTATATGTGCCACATTTTCTTAATCCAGTCTATCATTGATGGACATTTGGGTTGGTTCCAAGTCTTTGTTATTGTGAACAGTGCCGCAATAAACATGCGTGTGCATGTGTCTTTATAGCAGCATGATTGATAATCCTTTGGGTATATACCCAGTAATGGGATCGCTGGGTCAAATGGCGGAAAATACCTATATATTTCAAAATAAAGGAAGGTATCTCTACATAAATGATGTGTCAAGGAATTAATCATAACATCAATTTTAAAATATTTTGAAATAAAATAAAAACTTACATGAAAACATGCAGAATCAGGAGCTGTTCTTCCGTGGACACAGAGCAGAGGCTGTTTCTGCACCAATATTTGTTAAAGACAATATGTGTTTGAAGAAAATCTGTTCTAGAAACATAAGGTCATTGCACAGGACCATGCTGAGCCTCTAGCAGGCTCCAAGGGACCCGAGGGCAGCCAGAGGGCCCCTGTCATTCCGTGGACCCGAGGGAGCTCTTCTGGGACTCCCGGTGCCTCTGACACACCCTGACCCTGGAGACTCCAAGATCCTAGAGACTCTGAAAACCTAGAGACACTGAGGCCCTAAAGACCCCTGAGATTCTGAGACCCAAAGACTCTAAGACCTGAGGCCCTTGGAACCCCAGAGACCCCAAGCAGACAGGACAGTACTCCTTTGTACTCAAGGCTTCTGCTCTCATGGATCCCTCCCTCCAGAAAACAAATAAAATACAAATAAAATTGTGCTTTTCAGCTGCTTTGGTATAAAGACAAATATATTACTATTACATATTAAAACATTTTCTTTGACTTAGAAGTTCATTCTTTTCCTCTGATTGTAAAAGAAATGCAAGCATTTCCTCGTGCTCCTGAAAGCAGTCTCAGCCAGGTGCTGTGCCTGCTGAGCTCAATGGGGAGTCTGTGCCACCCGGAAGTCTCTGGCACCATTTTGCCTTTTCCTTGCCACAATTCTTACCTGGGCAATGGCAGAAAGTTTTTTCTGCAGAGCCACCTCTACCCGCTGCACCCAGAGGTGTCTCCAGCTCAGCCCTGGCTCGGCAGTTGCACCTGCAGTGGCCAGTGTAGCCACAGAACAAACAGCGTTGGGTTTCGATCTGCCAGCCAGGCCCAGCTGAGTGGCTGGACGACTCCTGATCATCCGCACCATCCCCATAGGAACTGCATCATCTGATTCCACATCCTCCATAGCAATTGTTTCAGCTTTGATCTCAGTATTCACTATCCCATGAGGCATCTCTTACTTTCACGAATGACTTTATTAGAAAAGTCTTCCTTCCAAGAGATCAGATTTGCCTTTTTGTGGCAGCTGTTGGGCCTATTTCTTATTTCTGGAACTACTCAGAATGTGCCTATTCTTTTTCCTTCTCTATCAAAACTATCCAAATGTGCAAAACAGTCTAAAGACCTTGTGATATTTGCATTTAAGGTGAGCAGGGGATGGAGGACAGAAAATTGAGACAAGCAGCCAGGGCAGTACTCCTTTGTACTCAAGGCTTCTGCTCTCATGGATCCCTCCCTCCAGAAAACAAATAAAATACAAATAAAATTGTATTTTTCAGCTGCTTTGGTATAAAGACAAATATATTAATATTACGTATTAAAACATTTTCTTTGACTTAGAAGTTCATTCTCTTCCTCTGATTGTAAAAGAAATGCAGCCACACGTGTCATGTTTTCATGAATTTCAGTGATTTCCAGGTGATGTTTCTGCTTTGTTCTCAGTGACCAGCAGACGGCACAGCATTTTCCAAACTCATCCTTCGCATTCCTTTTAGCCGGTGATGTTGGGTTCCGATGGAGCGTCCACAGCATTTCCGGGCAACTTGCTCTATGAACAATCAGGGGACATGGCAGCCACGCCATTACTTTCGAACTCGCCATTAAAGTTTCATAGGCGTGTCATGAATTATTGAGGAATTAATGTTGAGGTCCAGCTGCGTGTGCCCCAGTTCCTCGCAGAAGTGCCAGTGCAGCTCCCCGGCAGCCCGGGCTGTGGAGCATGAAGTTGCTCAATTGCCTCTCACAGCTTCTGTCTCTGATGCAGAAAAAGAAAACAAACCTAAACTCCTTATGTTGAAAGCAAAGGCAGACATAAGCGGTCAATGCTCTGGCTAGGCGAGAAGTAGGAGGCCAGAGGAAAATTTCTACCAATAAGCTTTCACTTCCACAACTGTCAGGGGAAATGGTTCTTTAAAACCATTTGGTGGATTCTGTTCTAAAAACAAATGTTCTCATTAGCCCCAAGTCTTCTTCATGGAACACACAGGAGTTGGCTGACAACAGCATTCAAACGCCCATTGTAATTGCCGATTCCCTTCCACACTCCAAAATAAAAGAAACATTTTGCATCTCTAAATATAAACTTTTCTTCTGAAGTCATCTAGAAAGCCTCATGTTTCTCATTGAATTGCGCTGAAAGCATTTTCCAACATTCTAAGCCATAAGACACAAGGAGAAAGATTATATTTTTGTTTTAGTTCTGAAGATCCTTCCTCAATGAAATTTAATTCTATTTAAAATTTACTCATTATTAGATGAAGTTAAAGTGTGAGGGCATTACACAGAAATCAAGAATGAGGTAGAATGTTATCTTTAGGATGGTGGACGTGGTCTCAGAATGCCAGGTGCACTCACTGTGGACTTTATCTTTCGGGTGGTAGACGAGGTCTCAGAATACCAGACACACTTACCGTGGATTTTATCTTTAGGATGGTAGACGAGGTCTCAGAGTCCCAGGAGCACTCACCGTCGACTTTATCTTTAGGGTGGTAGACGTGGTCTGAGAATGTCAGGATCACTCACTATGGATGGCCACTACTTGTTCTTCTCTTGAATTTTGCTTTTGTGCCCTTAGGAATGGGGGACTTGAGGCCTTGCAGATTAGCAGGAAAGGTCGTCATGAAAAGAGTAGCAGTTCACCACCTGCTGTCTTTGTCTGTATGTTCCATACCTTCTCCATCTAACACAAATTGGCAGATTCCAATGATAAGAAGGCAAGAAAAGTGTACATCATTACTTCAGATACTAGGCAACTTGATTTTAAAATAAGTGAATTGAGACTGGGCGCAGTGGCTCACCTGAGGTCAAGAGTTCAAGACTAGCCTGGCCAACATTCTGAAACCCTGTCTGTACTAAAAATACAAAATAAATAAATAAATAAATAAATAAATAAATAAATAAAAGTAGCCTGATGTGGTGACACATGCCTGTAATCTCAGCTACTTGGGAGGCTGAGGTGGGAGAATCACTTGAACCCAGGAGGCAGAGGTTGCAGTGAATTGAGACTATACCACTGCACTCCAGCCTGGATGGCAGAGTGAGACACCATCTCAAATAAATAAATAAATAAATAAGTAAATAAAATAAGTGGATTGAGCTGCAACAGAATTCAAAAATAAGTGTACTGATAAACATCTATAATTTTTAAAGATGAATTAAATTATATTAGTATTTAATATCTTCATTCAAGTTGAAAAAGTAGCAAAACTTCTTTCTGAAGCTAATTCATTTTGTTTAACTAAAAACAAAAAAAGGTCAAAAATGTTAAGCTCTTCATTCAATTGTTGTATATATTTTTGAGATGACCACACCATAGTTGAGACCCACCTCCAGGATTATCACCTCCATGGGCCCCACACCTGAGACGGGCCGAGGAGGCACTCGCCTGTGCAATACCCACTTGTAAAACCACCCAAATAAGCTGAACAAAGAGACATGTCCACGAAGCCGGCTTAGTCTGCTGATTGTGCATAACCTAGAGGCACCAGCCTCTGGGAAAGGCAGATGCTTCAAACCAAAGAATTTATCAGAAGCCAATGCCAAGATAAGCATGCAATGTCTAGAACACAAGGAGAGCTCTGGGCCCTTGTGGGGCCAAGTGGTATGGCCTGGTGTGGTGGAAGCCAGAGCCAGGATCTGGGTTGGAAGGAAGAGGCTGCAGGGACCATGCTGCTGCTGGACACAGGGAGATCAGGCAGGAACAGGTTCGAGGCCTTCCCTGCAAGGACAGAGCCTTTCTCTTCTTCAGGGTCCTGTTGAGTGAGGGTACTTTGTTCTCTCTCTAGGACCAGCTCACAGCCCTTGAAGGAGCAGCTGTCTTGGTGAGGGGGTGGGTTCTGGAATGGCTGGGCAGGGCCCTTCAGAGGAAGACGCACGTCTTCCTCCACCTCCATCTGCGTGTGGGTGGGTCGGCGGCACTGGGCAGAAGGAACATCTTCATAAACAAGGAGAGGCCAGAGGATGGCTGAGCATTCTGTTCGGAGAAAGAGCCCTCTCCCCAGAGCCCGGCTGGCAGAGGGTGATGGTGAGGCCACCAGGCCGGCTGGGACCCTAATTGCCTGGAGGTTGTGGGTGGTAATATGATGAGGGGTCTGACAGGTCAGCCCTTCACAAATGCCTGGACCCCTACAATTCAGTTTAAAGGTGAAATAACATGTCACGTTCCATGGGTCTTCTCATTTGCCACACTCAGCTTCTCAGCACACTTCACAGAGCTGACTTTTGTGTTGATGGTGCTTGTGTGTGTGTGTGCACTGACTGCCTGCACATGGGCACGTGTGTAGGTGTGGGTGTGTACACACAAGTACCTCTGTGAGTGTGCACCTGCATACATGCGTATATCTCTGTTATGTGATAATATGTGCACATGTGTCTGGGTATTCACCTATGCTTGTGTGTGCATGTGTGCTCATTTGCATGTGCACGTGTGCATGCTTTGTGTGCCTGTGTTTGGACTCATGCAATGCTTTTGAGTATATGTGTCAGTGCCTGACTGTGCATTCAAATGCATCCATGCACGCCTGAGTGGAGGACGTGCCTGTGCGCATGTTAGTGCCTGTGTGCATGCATGTGCTCACGTGCATACTTGCACTTGCATACACGTGTGCTCATGAATGTATGCAAGCACCTGCGTGAGTGTGTGCACACATGCATGCTTGTGCCTGTGTTTCTAGGCATGTGTGCACCTGTCCCTGGTGCTATGGGAGAGGCAGTTTGCATGGAGCCCAGGATGCTTACCCTCAGGTACAGCTGGATGTGGAGCTGGTCTTCCAGGCTCCAGCCCTACGATCCTGGCCAGTCGCTTGACCCCTCTGAACCCCCATTTCCTCATCTTTAAGCTGAAGGTGCTTATGACTGAACCTTCCTCTTAGGGTCCTGGTGAGAATTGAGGACTTCACATGTATAAAGTGGTTAGCAAAGGGCCCCCCCTCAAAGCATGTGCTATGTATGTGAATTATGATGATGATGATGACAACAATGTTGACCCTTTTGTGCCTGCTGTCCTGGTTCATGTCAATGTGGGTGAAAAGTCCATGGTTTCACTGTTTAGGTAGTATGAACTTGATGCCATTTTTTTATCATGAATCTTCTTACCCCTTTATTGAATTTGGGAAATAATAAGTGCTCATGCCTTTTGCTCTGCCTGGCACCTACATCTGCTTCCCAGCAGCCATCACACACGGTGCATTATGAAAATCCTGGTGAGATGTGACACAATCATGATGGAGACTGAAGCATCCGGTGTAATATATTTCACTCAGAAATGCCAACAGTTACAATTCAAATCCCATCCTCACCCCATCATGATCTGTTAGGTGAAACTAGTTAAAAAGAAATGAATCGATATGTAATTCTTTCTAAAGAACAAATCACCACTACCATTCATATTTAATTATTTAAAAAATATTCAAATGCTGCTTGAAAAATGACCACATACATTTTTAAAAGTCTATACATGGGATTACATTTATACAAGTTTGCCAAGATGCAAGTGTCATTTGGAATAGTTAACAATTAGGCATTTTCCAAAGCATTTATTTTTGAAAAATGTCTGGCCTAAACATGTCATTATAATTAAGAGTTTAGTGACTTTTACAATCAGAACATAGCTGTTAAAAAGGGCTGGTTTTTGATATCATGGTTACTGTTGAGGAAAACCACAGCCCTGAATTTGAAAGCTCTTCTGCCAGGAGAGGCCCATACCTTTCACGGTGTCCCTCAGAACAGGACGCCCGTGTCCACGTGAAACAAGACAGCCACTGTGGGGTTTGGGTGGGTGTCCACTCACGGGTGCTAGATGATCCTGAGGTAGGTGAAGTCCTAAGGTAAAAACAAACTTACTGGGAAATTAAGGGCGGAAAATAAGTGTTTTTTGTGATTATAAAGAAGGTTGAAAGAAACCAGCATGCTGTCCTTGCTATCTGGTCCAAGTGTGTTCAGGCCAGGCCAAAAAGAGAAGCCATGTTTCAGGGTCTCAGCTACCTCCTGAAATGCTTGCGATGAACCATGTGGTCTCTAGACAGCCACTGAGCCCACCAGTGCGGTGCCAAGGCTGGGCAGGAGGACATGGTGTGCTGTCTGCGTTTTTCCTGGGACGATTGAGTGCCAATAACCTGAATTTGACATCCTTGGTCGCCTCTTACACGAGGTTTTGGGATGAGCCTGTTTTCCTGGATGATGTTCCCATCTGCTCACCTTTTAGGAGCCTCCCAGCTCCAAGGTTTTCCTGGCTGCCCTTCCGTGGTCAGTGCCAGCTCTCCCCTGTGTGGGGTGGTCAACACCCTATTGGCTGCAGCACCAGCTTCACCCAAGGGAGGGTACCCAGAAAATGGAGCCCCCATGCCAGTGGGAATCAGAGGTGTGGGAGTCCAAAGCCCAGAGTGCTGGGAAGGATCAGGAAGTGATGGTCCTTCCAGGAGGAGCCTGGGTGCCACCTCTAACGAAGGAAACCAACCTCTGATGACCACCGTCCTGCAGGGTCCGAGTGTGCTGTGGGCCCCCCTGGAGCAGGTGGCCTCTGTGGAGAGAGGATCCCTGGGGACACCCAGAGTTGGCCTGTGGTCACCTAGAAGGGCAAACTGAAGATTTCAGAACCCAAGAGACCCAGGCCAAGGAAGCCCATCAGAAGGATGGAGGCAGCTCCCGGACGTGTCAGAGCAGGGCAGAAGTTTATGTCCTGAACCCAAGCAAAGGAATAGAACGACAATCAGTGGTGGTGATTTCTCCCGGCTCTGCAAAGCCAAAGTACTGGCTGTGGTTATTATATAAATTAATAACATTTGTTACTTAAAATACCTGTATGTATCTGGAGCTGGTTTCAGTATTTCATACATGCCCAGAACTGGGGAGGACACTTTCTCCCCAGGCATATTCTATGAAACCAGCTCCGGGAGAATTCAGTGGAGATTGGGGAATTATAGTGCTGTATTTACATTTTTTCTCTCATCTCTTTACTTTCCATAAAAGCACTTTCATTTTTCCTGGCAACTACTGTGGATACGGAGTGAACTCTGTTCCTCCACAATTCCTGTGTTTAAGCCCTACCCGTCAACGTAATGGGATTTGGGAGTGGGTCCTGCAGGAGTAACCAGTGTTAGATGAGGTCGTGAGGGTGAGAACCATGAGATGTGATTGACTGGTGTCCTTGTAAGAAGAGACCCAGGGAGTTTCCTTATTCTCTGCCATGTAAGGACGCAGCATGCAGGAGGCCGTCTCTGAGCCAGAGGGAGGCCCTCTGCAGAAGGCGCCCTGCCAGCACCCTGGTCGCTGACTCCCAGCTTCCAGAGCCCTGGAACATGCATTCAGCTGTTGAAGCTTCCCATTCGTGGTGTTTTGTTACAGCAGCCTGAGTAGACTAAGGCAGCTCTGCTCTGATTTGGTGACTTCTTAATTTTTTATTAAACCAAAAATGTTTAACCATTTCAATGTACTTTACAAGTTGCATCCACCATTTTCAACGTGGATTTTTGCGTAATGGATAAAAATATCTTACTGGTAAAAACAGAAAACGACTTAAATATTTTAATTTCAAATGCTCAATGTAAACTAAAAATATATATAAGCCAGCACAAAGTGAAAGGACTTATTAATGGTATCAGACAAAATGAAAAAAGTGAGAGTAAACAAAGAATCTGAAGCAGTCAAAAGAGTCATTGGTTTATGGAAAACCTCCTGAAACCCGAGACATGCCGTAAAACAATTAAACCTAAGCATCTACCTGCAGTGGCCAGAAACTCTGCCCTGTGAAGTGACTGAGATTTGCCAAGATATGTCTTTCCTGATGAGTAAACCCCAATAGATTAGTAAGAACCCGGTTGTGGAAATTCAGCAACCACGGTATGTAGCTGGTCTGCTTCTATTACATAGTTGTTAAACGCTCAGTAAATGCCTTTTCAAGAATCATTTTGTCTTTAATTAGCACACACTGGCTGTCCTATTAAACTGAAATTAAGTTCTTATTTGAAGCAGTTAATTTGGAGACTTAACCAAATGTGGACATCTGCAAGGTAGTAATTTCAGTTTCCAGCCACTGTCAAGATCTAGGAATTCTGTAATCATGCAGATTTAAAAGCTCGCCATTCCTCAGACAAATGCAGGTTTCACCTGATGGGGTGGAGACATGTTAGTGTGTGTGTGTGCACACGTGTGTGCATGTGTGAGCATGTACCTGTCTCTGTGCGTGTTTAGACTAAAGACCCCAGAGGCAAATGTTTCCATCAAAAAAGCACAATTTATTAAGCATACAGTAAAATTACATTTCCATTGTGAAGCTTTGCAGTTTGTTAACTTCAGAAAATTCTACACAGCAAGGTGCCACGAATAATTGCTGCCGGGATGGGGAAGTCCTGGGTTGGGCTCCGTTCATTCACAGACTTGTTTTCCCAGCCCCTTCTTCCAGCTTTACTTTAAAAAGATATTTTCAGACTAAATATTTTCTGAGTCCTCCCAGTTCTAACATTATGTCATGATATAATAATAATTAAATTGCAAGTTTTATAGTTAATTGTGCATTGTCTGGAATTCGAACATGTTTAATACTCCAGCAAATTATCATTCCCGGTTCGAGAAACAAACACACTCATTTAAACCCAAAGAATGGACTTGGAGACTCAGAGAACTTACGACTTAAGTAGCTGGGGAGGCTGCTAAGAACAGACAAAACGAGCTATTTTGCAGGCTAGTAAAGTTTTAACTTGGACTACACTTCTTTGGTTCGGTGAGGGAAACAAGTGGGGAGGCGGGGGGCGGGAGGCTGACAAGCAGGCATTGGTAATCCAAGCAGGGACCTAGTCTATCCTGTTTCTTCTGTAGTTTGCTGACCTCAGGCAGTTCGAGGCACTTTGTCTTGGAAACGAACCACTGCGTACATTATTTCCTTCACAGAGCAGCTATGACACCCCACCAAAGAGGGAAGGAAAGTAGCACATTTCTATTTAAACACAAGTATGAACATGCTTCTCAGAAATCTCTGTACTGATAGTACTATGTTCCAGGGTCAGCCGCCTGTAACTAGTCTTTAGCCAACAGATGAACTCAAACACACACAGGGCACACGTGCCGTTGGATGGATGAAGGCAGGCTCTGTGAGCACATTATTAGTTCACAGTGGGTAATTTGAAGAGTCTACACTTCTCTAAAACTGTACATAATCACAAATAGTGGCTGAAAAAACCTGGAGAGAGATAAGAGGATGCAATCCACACTTATCTTTCCAATAAAACTATGTTACCTACAGAAAATGAGTAGTGTACTATACAATGAAGATTACTCAGCTAAGTCATTATATAAATAATTGTAATTTACAAATAGTTGTTCTCAATGTGTGTTTGGTATCCGAAAAAATACTGTCTCTGGTAATGAGGTGAGATTTATGGCTTGGTTATTGCGTTCCAACTTCTATACACACGGTCTTATTTAATCTTTACAGTAGCCAAGTGGAGCAAGCTTTATTCTCGTTCTCGTTTTACAAATGAAGCAATAGAGGATCTGAGGGATTAACTAATTCGTGTAAGGTAACCCAGATATAAGTGCTAACCCTGGGCTCCAAACTCATACTGAGAAGAGGCTCTCTCTGCCTCTCTCCCAACCCCAGCAGGAAAGCTGCCAAACTGCCTGAGACAGCCAGCACTTCTAATATTTATTCCAGTAATCTGATTTCTTAAAACAATGTCCAATGTTTGAACTGCATGACGTCTCTAGTGTTTTTGTTCTTTTTGTTTTATTAGCTCATTGTTTGTGTTTGACTTTTGTAAATTGCTGGGAGATCTTTGTTCATTTTTCTATCAAAGTGTTTCTTGTTCTGATAAATATTTGTGTTTTTATTAGCTATTTTTATATAAAGATGATTTTTATACTCTATGGACACATAGTTTAATATGTATTTTGTGGGTTTTTTTTTTTTGCCTTTGGTGTTATGCTTAGGAGGACTTTATAGGAAATTATAAACATAAATTCTCACTTGTTTTTATCTTCTGCTTCCACTGCCTGATACAATGTAATTATTGAACACTTAAAATATGACTGCTCCAAAGATGTGCACACTAAATTGCAAAGTTTTAGTATGAAAAAAAGAAAGGAAAAATTCAATTTTTACATTGAGTACCTGTTAAAATGATAATTTTGGATCTATTGGAATAAATAAAATTTATTATTAAAATTGATTTCACCTGCTTACTTGTACTTTTTTGATTCAGCTATTACAAAATTTAAATTGCATATGTGACTTATATTATATTTCTATTACACAGTGTTTTTCTGGAGTATTTTATTTGTATTAATAAATTTATAATTTAGATATATGTACCTTCTAAAATTTGTGTTGATGTCATTTAATTTTTTTTTTCTAAATGGTTAAACAGTAGCTCAAAACTATTTTGTAAATAGTGCATGGTTTCTTATGATCTGCAATGTTGAATTACAATATACAACATCCTCAGAGTTGGGTCTGCCTCTGGTCTTACCATTTTTTGATTGGTGTACCTTTGTAAGATGCTCTATGACTTGGCATTTTAAAATGAATATTTGTCATGTATTTATTTTTAAAGTAAATTTTAGGAGAATTATGCCATTTTCTAAGCAAATTTAGATAAAATTTACGTTGAACTACCACTTATTAACTAATTTACTATAAAAATTGACATATTCATAATACTGAGAGTTCCATTCATTAGCTTATTTGCATCTTTTCAATATGATCTTCTTTTATTGCATTAGTAGGGTTAATTTTATATTTATTTCTGTATTTTTTCCTATGTACATGCACATGTGCGTGAATGCACCTCTTTACAAATCATATCTCTGTTTCCATAGATTGCATGTGTCTGCTGATATATAGAGTGTACATTTTGTGTAGATTGTAACAAATCACCTATCCTATTAGTTCCAATAGTTTTTCAGTTAAGTCTTTTGAATTTCCAGGTAGACATTTTTATCTTCTGCAAATACTGAAAATGTTGTTTTAATAACCTCCATTATTCATAAATCTTATATTTTTCTTGCCTTATTGAATTGGCTTGAACTGACAAGAAGAGATAATATTAACCAAGATCACTTACAGTTCTTAAAGTTAACATAAATTTCTCTTGCTTTAACTCCAAGTCTGACCTTGACTGTTTTAGATGAGATCTTGAAAGCCATATACAAAGATTGTAATTTCCATTTGTAGATTACTAAGAGAATTTTTGATTAGCAATTAACATTTATTTTTGAAATATATGTTAGCATTTACTTATCCGTTTTTGCCTATTTACTTGTTAATGTGAGGACTTATTTTAATAGTGGTCATATGAAACACCACTGCATTCCAAGAGTGAAGTCAATTCACTCATGATGTATTTTCCGTCTAACATTCTCTCAATAGTGCATCACTAATATCAGTACCACATAAAGTGAATGTGGAGTTCATGAATCTCAAGCTGGCAAGAGTATTTAACAAATTTTAAAACTTCAATAGCAAACCAGGTTGAGACGTCTCAATACCCTCTGGAAGCGGGTACAGTGGTCTTCCCAGGCTGATGCCACTGCCTTTCTCACCCCTGTCTTAGTTGGTTTGGCCTGTTATAACAAAACACCATCTACTGAATGTCTTTTAAACAACAAAAAGGTCACAGCACCCCATCCAGAGGTCCTACGACCCAGGGCAGTCTCGGAGAAGCTCCTGGTTCCCCATCCTTAAACTTGCTCTCTCCGTAACATTCTGTGCCTATTTCCTTTTCTGTAGTCAAAATGACTTCACTTTTTATTTTTAACCTTATTTCTCAAATCCCTGTCCATGCTTTTCAAAAGACATTATTTCAACATATTTCAAACATTTTTTGCAATATAACTTTCTTAAAATTATGTTTTTCTTAAAACTCCATGACATAGAAAGGCGAGAAAAGTAGTGTTTGAGTCATGTGAATTAATTTGAAATGCTCAAATTTATATTTACATTTAGCAAAAATCAATCAGAAGATTGGGAGGTTTGGATTAATACAAACTTTAATTAGGGTTATTTGTTAGACTCATATTTGCCCTATCACTCAGTTTTTTGGTAATTTCTTCAGCTTGCAAAGCATCAAGAATCTTCTGACTTATAAAACTAAGCAGCTATAACTGGTAGCAACTTTTCTAATTGCTTGACTTGTAGATTCAAGTTGTGTTTCAGCTGAATTATTGTAGAAGCTTAAAAATGAAAAGGTATTGCTATTTCCAAGTTAAAATGCTAAGAATACCTAATAGCACCAGACCACATCTTGTGCTTTCTAAGTACGTGATTTAGAGGGAGTCCATGAATCTGACATATATTTCCACAGTCAGTTTGAATCTTCATTCTTTCATATAAAATATTTATCAAATGTGGCTTAAATAGTATCCAATGTCATTTTAATAAATCTCCAACACTTCAGTCTTGACCTCGTTCAGGTATTTACTCAGAGTTTCAAAACAACCAGAATCTGGGTTTATTTGTTTCTTGAATTCCCATTTCTTCCCTGGCCCAAAGCATGGGTCTAAGCATTATAACATTTTGACCTTGAGTTGTCTAAATGAGGTTATTCAGCTTATTAAAGGTCAGATAAGAGACATTAAAACTTCCAAAAAGTAATGAACGTGTACTATACTGTTGGCGATGTGTTACAATATTTTTTGCAACTATGAGGTGCCATGGGAATCACATGCAGCTTTACACTAACAGATACACACACACAGACTTTGATTTAAAAATGACCACGGAGAGTCCCAGCCTTCATGACCAAATGGCCGAGTCTAAACGTGTAAATGGTATATTCCAAAAAAGCAGGCTACCAAAGCTCCTCAGTGGCATGTCAGGGTCTCCACTGGGTTCTGTCTTGTTTACGACACACTGGCTTGTGTATTTGGCTAACTTTAGAGTTTAAAAACATACTTCTTAGGGTACAATCAGAATCAAACATTTGTGGAACTGGAGGACCCTGGGTTTTCACAGAACCACAAAGCAGAGACATTGATTGATGAAAATGAGTTGACATGTTACCCCTCCTGGGATATTTGAATGTTAGTTGAATTACTCTCTAATGTGTGATTACAGGCACTGTGGACAACTAATACAAGATTGTGGGTTAGGCTGACCTTCCTGTCCTTCTCCAATTGTGTTTCAGCAAAACAATCTCATCTGTCACATTAAATTTATGTTGCAGTTTGAATGATATAGGATTTGAAATTTTGCTTATATTTAATTTAAAAATCAGTTTTAGTTTTATGGTTGTATGGATGATACAAGCATGAAGACACTTGTACCCACCATCCTATTTGTACGTATTTAGAAACATTGTAATAAAAGTCAATTCAGATGAACACCAGAGTCTACAGGAATGACCCAGATTCAAGAATCATGGCTGGTAGACTTTAAGCGGAAATTTTAAGCATTGTTATTTTAAACCCTTTAACAAATACAGAAAACATTGAAAACATATAATTATTAAAACTAGCCAAATGATATTAATCTTGTAAAAAAAATTCCAACCTCATAAAAAATTGAACACATTGTCTGGCTTCTCAGGGACAACTGTCCCCTGTAGCCTCAAAGAAACTTGAAAAAGTAAACCCACCCCCAAGTCACAGGTGTGCCTTCTGCTTTGCCAGGGGGTTTTAAGGAAGAATAGAAACATGTCTAATAGTTCAATTAGCCAAGGCCGCTTCAACGGTCAATCAGAGGCCAGGGCCCAGCAGAGGGCCTCCTCACAGATGGGCATGTTGTGGCCAGGGGTTCAGCTGCATTTGGCCATGAAGGCACCGACACTCCACCTGCACCCCCATCTGCACTGCCCTGCACTGAGCACAACTCTCAAACCCCGCCTCTAATTCCCTCCCCTGCCTCTGTGGGGCCATGGCCACTGCCACATTGAAGGGTACCTGGGCTTCCTCTAGAAACCCTAGACTCCTCTGTGGATTTCGGAGGCAATGCCACACACAGCAATCCAGCCGTGTGGACAGTTCCACAGCAGGGCTGCCTGAGTTCAAGCTCAGCATTGTCATTTACCGAGAGTGTGAGCGCCTGTCACTCATGTTCAATAAAATGGCATGTGAGTGGCTCCCACCTAAGGTCTCCATCACTATTCTGAGCCACTAGGGCAGAGTCTCTTCTTGCAGCTGTGGAGGGAAGAGGGCACCTCCTCGCTCTCTTTGAAGATAGTCACAATCATGTGACTTGATTAAGCCAATAAAATGGGAGTCAAAGTAACATGGATCACTTCTGAGGAGAAGGGTTTCGTTGTCATTGCTCCATTTGCTAACCCATGCTTTTCCTGGCTTTGACACTGGGGAAGGGCACACAGACAGAAAGCTGTCCTGAGACAATGCAACCTGCAGTGCAGGGCCAGCCTGTGGAGGGAGCTCTCCTGGGGAGACCACAGCCCACAAATGACAGTGCTGCAACAGGAAAGGAAGCTTTACCATGCTTGTTACTGTAGCACAACCTAGCTGATCCTGACTGCTACACTATCTGTAGAACAGAGATGAAAAGTGGCTGTGCTTAGTAAGCTGAGTAGCAATGCCTGGCCTGCTTGGTACTGCAGGGATGCAAGCCCCCTGCTCTCTCTTTCCAAGATGCAACCTTCGCTTGACAGATGGCTAATTCCTAGGTGTGCCATCATCTTTACTCCAGTGACCTGGTAGAATGGCTGGTGTGTATTGTTTAGGTGTTGATAAATGTTTGTTGAGCAAAATTAAGAAGCCAGTTGAATAAATGTCACTGATATGATTGGATAATACCAATTTAAATTATATAGGGAAGAAATTAGATCCTGTTCTATGATCTGAATATATCCCCCAAAATTCATGTTGAAACTTAATTGCCAATGATATTAAGAGGTGGAGCTTTAGGAGGTGGTTGTTCATGAAGGTGGAGCTCTCATGCATCGGATAAGCAGCTTCATGAAAGAGGATGGAGGGAAACCCTAGTGCCTTTTTCCCTTCCGCCCTCTGTATGACGTGAGGATGTCAGGAGATGACATCCTCGCCAGACATTGAACCTTCTGGTGCTGTGACCTTGGACTCCCCACCTTCCCAACCCATGAAAAATCCGTTTTCTTCTTTTATACTCAGTCTGTGGCATTTTGTTATAGCAACACAATTGGGCTGAGACACCCTGTTTGAAGAATGATGCTGAAGTAACAATGAATTCCGCATAGATTCCTAACAAAATATCAGCTATCCCCTGATACGGTTTGGCTGTGTCCCCACCCAAATCTCAAATTGTAGTTCTCATAATCCCCACGTGTCATGGGAGGGACCTGGTTGGGAATCACGAGAGTGGGTCTTTCTTGTATTGTTCTTGTGGTAGTTAATACATCTCAGGGGATCTGACGGTTTTACAAAGGGGAGTTTCCCTGCACAAATTATCTCTTTGCAGGCCGCCATGTAAGACATTCCTTTGCTCTTCCTTCATTTTCCACCGTGATTGTGAGGCCTCCCCAGCCATGTGAAACTGTGAGTCAATTAAACCTCTTTCTCTTATAAATTAGCCAGTCTTGGGTATGTCTTTATCAGTAGCGTGAAAATGGACTAATACACCACCAAATGTTCTTGTTCTCCAACACGTTCCAACTTATAGTATTAGAACCAATGTGGCCAAACTCTGTATAAATAAGGTGAGAGAGTAAATATGCCTGTAACTAGATACTCCTGAAAGGACCACTGATATATCTGATTTTCACCTGGGCAAATAACCATCAGTAAAATGACACCCTCTTCAAGTCAGCACCATGCTCTGATGACTGCCCTGGGGCGGCCCTTTGCTGTCCTGCAGGTGGCCTTTTCAGAATGGAGGGATTAATAGCTGATCATTTTGTGTGCATTCTGTTTATCTTAACTTCGAACTTTTTACCAGGCAGACTCTGAAAGACGAGCAAGGTGCATATCACAACTCGACACTGTGTAGCACCTGGGCTTGCCCAAAACGCTGGCTCATGGGCTTCTGTGATGTCACTTTCAGCCAATCAGAGAAGCTGAGGAGCAGGAGGAGGCTTTTCATGGATGCAGGTGCACGGGCCTCGGATGGCGAGCCCTGCTGCTCCCCTCCTCACCTCCAGGTGGGGAGATGTTTGTGGGACTCCCACTGTGCCGGGCCGGGTTGTTGAGAATATGGAAATACTGGGTTTGCAGCAAGCTATATTCCCGTACCTCACAAAGAGCAGCCACAACTTAAAGATGAAAAATGACAGAAAAGAAAGAGGCAACACTGTAAAATTTTACCAAATGAGCTTCTGTTTGTATATTGACAATAGTTAAATAAATGGACCCTAAGACATCTATAAAACCTTCAGAAATGACTCTGTTTTCAACAGCCTCTCTTACAGTTTCAGATATGTCACGCTCACTGTGGTATTAAATCTTCTACATCATAGTGACAGAGAAAAATGTGTACTTATAGTGTAACTATTATAATGCAAATCACTGGATGGGTCAGCAAGGCTGTCAAATGTAAGCATTTTTATAAAAATGCTCAGATCAAGGCCTTCCATGGAGCTTCCTCCTTTAACGTGGTCTAATTGATTCCAGCTTATTCATGATAGTCCAGGCAATAATGAGATTACCCTGAAATATTGTGCAAATAAAGTGATATTAAGGGTATTTTATTTAGAAACAAATTCAGAAATGCCTACTTAGCCTGTTGAGCTACACTTATACAGAAGACAAAGACAGGGAGACTTACAGACACACACATACTTTCATAAACATTTATTCTGTCTCTCTCAGAGCTGGGGATCTCTTACTCTTGGTTTCACCCTTTTGATGAAAATACACTGTGATTTTAAAAGAACCCACGTTCAAACATGTATCACTTATCAAAAAGTGCATTTAAGGAAAAAAAAACAAACTCAGTTGTAATTCCCATTACAGCTCACTTCTCATCCTGGTGACATTGATACTGAATTTTGGAAGAGTGCTGGCAAAGCGTTAGTAGCAAATTCCGTGTCACAGTCTCCCCTGCAGTACAGCAGCCCACTCTCTGAATGTTTTGTCCAATAATGAGGAAATTTTAAAAAATAAAATGTACATTCTTTTGAGACAGGGTCTCACTCTGCCACCCAGGCTGGAATGCAGTGGCACTATTCTGGCTCACCGTAGCCTCGACCTCCTCGGGCTCAGGTGATCCTCCAACTTCAACCTCCCCAGTCGCTGGGATGACAGGCACATGCCACCCAAGCCCAGCTACTTTTTATATTTTTTCGTAGAGATGGGGTTTCACCATGTTGCCCAGGCTGGTGTCAAACTCCTGGGATCAAGCAATCCACCTGCCTCAGTCTCCCAAAGTGCTGGGATTACAGGCATGAGCCACCACACCCAGCCAGATGTGCGTCTTTTAACAATAACCTGGGTTTTGTGTTGGTGTGCTGAAACGGTGACTAGACAAACCTACCTGGATGATCAGAGGGGCAGGGCAGCATGCCAGCCCATATCAGAGTGGCCAGGGCTCCTCCAGCGGCAAGGATGGTTTCCTTCCAAAGTAGAGCTGATCTGCGGCTGGGGACTGCCATGAAGAAATGCACAGGATGCTGTCTCGGTGTGCCAGGGGATGAGCTGGGAAGACAAGATAAGGCATCTGCACCCCAGGAATACCTACTCTCCGGGAACAGCTGCCTGGAGGATCTTGCACCCAGCCCAGGAGGGCAGGACTGGCAGCCTGGGCAGCTTCGGGGATGTGGACAGAATATATATATATATTTTTTGAGATGGGAGTCTTGCCCTGTCGCTCAGGCTGGAGTGCAGCAGAACACCCTCGCCTCACTGCAACCTCTGCCTCCTGGGTTCAAATGAGTCTCCTGCCTCAGCCTCCTGAGTAGCTGGGATTTCAGGGGCACACCACCGCACCTGGCTAATTTTTATATTTTTTAGTAGAGACTGGGTTAAGCCACATTGGCCAGTCTAGTCTCGAACTCCTGACCTCAGGTGATCCACCTGCCTTGGCCTCCGAAAGTGCTGGGATTACAGGTGTGAGCCACCAGAGGACTCTTGCCCAGTGGCTGGGTGTCACCTCCAAATGCTATTCTTGGCACCTATGTCTGGGTCTTACTTGTCCTGAAGTTGTGGGGGCTACTAACAGCCTTAACTAAGCTCACTTTTGCTTTTACAAGTTGAAAACGGTCTTCTTCTTTGCAACTGTATACTATGACTCATACAAAGTCTGGATTTTCCAAATGAAAATGCCAGCTTAGGCACAATTTCAGCGACACTCTAGATGCTACAGGTCACCCAGTGTATCCACCCTGTGCACAGGAACCATTCCCAAATAAGCTAGAAGGGTGCCCTGGTGTTAATAACAGAGGGTGTCACAAAGGAAGTGCACATTCAGTCCCACACTAAAATTGTAGGCATGGAGTATTTCCATTCTCTCAAAGCTCCAGATCTCAGTTGGAGCCTCAGCATGGCCATTCAGTCCAGCCTGAGTGGTTCCTGACTGCGGTCCTGGCTCTGGGATCCCTGGGACAAGCACGTGGCCTCGTGCCTTCAGAGTGGACCTTCCTTGGCCCTTTCTACTCCGCTACAGTCCTCTTTCTTGCAGAACACTCTGGAGAGAGGTAAACTGACACCACAGCTGACAACAAAATGCTTCGTAGGGCCATGAGATCCTGTCCCGTGGGCTGACCTCAGGCACTGACGGTCCTTAGTCACCGTGAGGCAACGTCACAGGTGCACACTCAGGACTTTGTTATTTCACAGCTTTAGGAGAGAAACCGTCTAGCTCTGTGATTCTTTCCCCTGGGGTAATATAAAATTCAACAAGTTTAATAAATGACTGAATAATAAATGAATAAATGGGATGAAAGAATAAGAAAATGGGGAATGAAGACAAACTGCAAAATCAACAATCATCATATCCTAACAATATGCATTTTAACTACGATTTGTAGACAAACTTGAGTTTTCAATCAGAAAGAGAATAAGAACTACATACAGATAATGTATAATCTTTGCCCAATGGACAAAGGATTATAGCATTTTAATCACTGTCTCACAGAAGTCAGTGTAAATCTGTAAACAGGGACCAGGTTTTAGTTTTTCTTATTAGTATCTTAGTTTGATAAAAATAAAACTCAGACTACACCCTACGGATGTTTAATAGTAAGGGAATAGCTACTTAAAAATTAACTATGGCTTTGAGTTTTCTCCTGAGCTTTTTAAAGCATCTCCATACTGAGAAGCCTGACTGTTAGTACACGGAAAATACATCCCCGACACCAGAAGCCTGGTGCCACTGGGTCCCGTCCTTGTTCCAGGCCCGGGGCACTCTGGCTCCACCCTCTCTCAGTGACTGCTGGACGTCAGTGCCTCCTCTCTGGTTTGCCAGACCACCCCCACCCTCTGCTGCCCCCGGACGTGGGTCCCCGGGGCTTGCACTCGCTTGTCCAGGGAGGCACGGACGGCATCAACTCCTAGCTTTGCGTCCACTCGTCATGAATCTCATCATCAAATCGCACTCGTGCTGAGCCAAGGCCCTCATTCTAACAGGTCCCAAAGTGAGCGAGACTTGATGAGAAAGGGGTCAGTGATTTTTCACTATGTCCAGATATGCAGGTTTGAATAGGGGGACAATGTTTTCATAAACCAACGTCTGACTACGTCCAGTTATGCAGTTTGGATAGGAGGACACTGTTTTCATAAACCAATCTCGCCTGGCTGGTGATTTTGATTCTGATTGACGGGATGGAGACTGACACAGCCTGGGACTCGAGACTCCTTGATTTTTCTAATTCTTTCACTTTTTTGAGGATTTCCATCCTATGCTTTAGTTCCCATCCACCTGCCTCCACTTTACCACACTCAGGCTTTGCTCCCATCAGAACCTATGTCATGATATGCTTGGTCTGCACTGACACAAGAGGCCTGAACTGCCCATCTCTCCAGCCTGGTCCTGTGATTCCAACAACGGGCCCATGACCCTTCTCTCCTTCTGAGACCCTCCCAACTCGCTCAGCACTCACCTCTGTGGTCCTAAGAAATAGGGAACCCCTCGTGGTCTCCACTCACCAACCACCTGCTCTTCCTTTCTCTCTTCATGCCCTCAGGACCCTCAGCTCCAAAGCCACAGCCCCACTGGGGTCTTCAATTCACGGACACTCCCATTGGCTCACTGTCCCTTGCCCCAGCCGCCATCACCTCGCTGATGCTGTTCTCGATACGAACTTCCTCCCAGCACACACCCACTCCACATCTGTGTACTAGACCTTGGACGCAATTGTGCTGACAGTTCCAGCTTCCAGGAGGACCATCTTCTCTGAGCCTGGGGTTCTCTGTGCAGTGTAGCCTGAACCTCACACCATCAACCCAACCCCTTCCTCTCCCACCCCAGGCCCCAGGGGTTGGAGGATGGTTTCAAACCTTCTCCTCCCACATCTACCTCTCCCTCCTGCTCCCAGCTGCTGGCCTTGCTTCCTGCACTGCCAAGAAGATGGAAGCTCTGCAGAGACTGTCCTCCTGCTCCAAGGCCACCCATACTTGCCCATGTCGGCACCTGTCTTCTTGGTAGTCACTCTCTTAGCACAGAGGAAACTTCCCTGCACCTGCTGGGAGCCAGCCCCCGACTTGTCCCTTTTGGGGGCCTCTGGCTCTCAGACTGCTCAATTCAGGGCCAGGGCAGCTCCTTGCTACCTTTTCAGAGCTAGGGCATGAGGAAAATCTTTAAAAGTTAATATCATGATTTATTCTTATTCAAATTTGGGGCAATCCTGTTTTAACCTCATTTGTATTCTCTTTGTTTTTCTTCCTTTTATGCTGCAGATCCCAGCTGGAGTGACATCAACATAAATTCTCACCTGCTTTCTCCTACACCAGGTGTGAAACGACCTAGGAATAACGATGTCAATCTTACACCAAAAATATGAGTATTGAAAAGAGTTCTTTTCTGTTTGTTTTTGTCGTGTATGTGTTCGTAAACAAACACAGTAGAAACAAAGCCTGAATGATCTTTGTGAGCTCACTCGAAATGGTTGCCCTCCTGAGTTCATTGTCTGTTGGTGTCTTTCGCCAATTTCTATTTCCTCTTGTCCCCTTTGAACCAGAATGCCGGCCCCACTACTCCCGGAATGTTGCTCCTGTCAGAGGCACAAATGACACGTAGGCTGCTGAGCCCCGGGTCCACTCAGCAGCAGCAGGTGACGGACGATTGCTTCCTGCACCAGGACACTTTCTGAGTGTGGATTTCAGGACCCCACACTCACGGGTCCCCCCGACCCCCTGTCTGCGCTTCAATGTGAGCATCTTATTTCACAATCATAAGAAATCCTTGCCGTGCAACAGAAAGAAAGTGAAAAAAAGCCGTCAGTGTGGAGGGAACTTGGCGCCTTTGGAAAGTGGGAGGAGTGGATGCTAAGTGAGTCGAGGTGGTGGCAACCGGGGCACGTTGGTCTTGACCACAGTATTGGGAAGGAGAAGGCCTTATAAAAATGTGCAATTGGACACACTGGGGATTCTTCTTCAGAATTCACATTGAATGAACGCATGGAAGAGAAAGGGCCAGAACATCAGCGGATCACAAGCCTTTCTCTTTCTTTGTTCTCTGGTGTCCTTGGCTGGTGCAGTAAGGCCTGGAACTCAAGAGCTACTTCCCAGCTCCTAAGCGGTTTCTTCTTGGCCCCTTCCTCCCAGAGACTTACCCAGCCCTGGTGATTCCATTTCTGGGTCCAGTGGAGGCCCAGTGCCCCTTGCAGAAATGTCAGACTGTCCCTGGGATCATTAACAGCTGCTGTCCTGATCAAGGGGTTACTTGGCCAAATGGAACAAGGCCATCATGAGCCCTTGGCCGAGTCGAAGACAAACGTATGAACTTTGGTCCAAGTGTTCCCTGAGCTGTATGACGAGCATGCAGCCCTTTCTTTGAGGAACGGTGCCAACGTTCTGTAGGACACGGGTGCTGTGTGGAGCCCAGTGTGGTGATGCTGCTTTAGGATGCGCTGGTGTCTCATCTCCTGTCACACTGAGAACGGGCTGCTGTTCTCACTCAGGCTGAAGAGCTGGGCTGGGGCAGACCACGCGCTGAGCACAGCCTGGCTGTGGTGTGCTAATCTCTGAGATGCTGATAGGAGTGTGATCACCACAGGGCACGTGCTTAGGGGCCCCGTGGGCAGCCTCCTGCTTGGTACAAAGACACGTAAGACATTGCCTTCTCCTGAGTCACAGGCACCCTCATCACAAGACCAGACAGTAACATCTCACCCCGGCACACTGACCATCCCAGACACACATAGCGCTGTGCGAGGACAGAGACCACTGCCCATCTCGGCCACAGAGACTGGCGTGGGAACACTCCCTGGAGGAGGTGACGCCACAAGTCAGCCTCCGAGGACACATGCTGAGACCCTTTCTGCCTCTGCAGTCCTGTGTAGGCAAGTCAGCTTTTTCCTGCCCCTCAGCAATATCCCAAACCTGCCCACCCCTCCCTGTGGAGGAGCACTCAGGTCCGTCTGAGGCTGCTCTGGACTCTGCAGAGCGGCTGTATCTTCACTTTTCCATTTATCAGCAGATGCTTGAGAGCACACTCTGCTGGTTTTGCACCTGGTGAGCAGTACCTGTGGAGCTGGTGTCCCCAGAACGTGGACATGGGAGGGGTGCAGCTAGGTAATCCAAATGCACATCTGGGTCGGTGTGGTCTCCAAGGCAGTCCCAGCTGCAGGGCAGGCAGAAGTCCCTGGAGACGAAGGGTGTGCACTGAGTGAAGGACTGGGATTCTTTTCTTTGCTCATCTGGATTTCCTACCATCCCCCAGTGAACAGGGATTCCCTGTGCAATGCAGGGCCATAGGCACAAAGATATAGATCAAGGAGGAATTTGTCATTCCCTTCCAGTATTTTCTTATTAAATTTTTAAAAAGCCTAGTGGATCTTGGTCTCAGTTTGAGGGACTGCAGGCCATGCCTGGAGGATTTCATAAAAATCAAATGGAGGCGAGAAGCTCAGTCACCAGCAGAGGTGGAGTCCACCACCCAGCCAGGCCTCCAAAGTGGAGATTTCCAGCTCTTGGCCTGGTGCTTCTCAACCTCAACTACACACAGACCACTCAGGGGGCTTCAGAAAAGCCTTGCCCCTCCCACGCCAGTGGGATGAGCCCAGGGAGAGGGCTGGTGAGCAGGTGCGCCTACTGTTTCCGAGCTCCCTTGCAGGTGGTCCTGCCGCCAGGGAGAGGCAAGGGCTCTGCTCTGGAGCCAACCTTGGGCATCTGCGGTGTGCTTCTATTTAGGAGGCAGAAATGTCTCACAGTCTTGAGTTAGACAGCTGGGCTTGTCGACCCTGGACTTCACAGAGGAGTGAGTGGGGTAGAAAGATGAACAGGAAATAGAGCTCTAAACATGGCCCGTGACACATAGCTCAGTTTCTATCACAAGAGAAGAAAATCCTTTTGGTTTGGGTCTGTAGTTCCTAGCTCAGAAGTCTATGTTGTTAAGACTTACGTTTCTCTATATTATATGAAAAGGGGCAAAGAAAATGTTTAACTCTTGGTCAATGCATAATAGTTCAGTGGTTACCATGGTTTGAACATTAATATATGTAGAGAACTTGGTTAAGTGTTTTCACTTTTATTTTGCTGAGAATCTGTGGGTGGACACAGTCCCCACCTCCCAGGAAATAAGCAAATATCCCCTAAGGATTGCAGCC
>NW_012109696.1:5199675-5205809 GCF_000951045.1 Mandrillus leucophaeus | reverse complement strand
TTGAAGGCTTAGTCATTGTTTATCATTTTCTCATGTATCTTCTCCAGCAACTCATGTGATCAGAAGTGCACAGCCCGGGGTTTGGTGCTTCGTAGGCGTGCAATACACTTTCACAGACCCGAGGAATGATGCCTCAATTCATCAGAGAGAGGAGAACAGGAAATAGGGTGCAGTGAGTCCCAGTGTGGCCTCTGAAATTAGGTCAAAAACTTGCCGACTTTTATCCTGGCTGAGTTACCTGTCCTCTCAAAATATTAGTTTTCTTATCTGTTAAAAGGGGATCATAATACTACCCAAGTTAGGGGCGGTTGAGAGGCTTACATAAAAAATGTGTATCAAACAGTTAACAAAGCATCTGGCAGCTTGTTAAGAGTCCCCTGCAGGGACTCGGAGGACTGAGGAAATGAGACAAACTGTACCCGACAAAGTACAGTCACTCGTCTCTTCAAATCACAACGGGGACATGTCCTGAGAAATGCATGCTCAGGTGATTCCCTCCCCTTGTGAACGTCCTTGTCCTTAAACGCACCTTGAGGGTCCAGCCTGCTACACCTGGGCTGCATGGCCCAGCCTACCGCTCCTAGGTTACAGACCTTCAACTGTGCTGAATAATGCAGGCAGTTGTTACACAATGATCAGGGTTTGTATCTAAACAGATCTGAACATGAAATGCTACAGTAAAAATACGGTATTACAATCTTATGGGGCCACCATCCTATACACAGTCTATTCTCGACCAAACAGCCTTAGGTAGCAGAAGACTGTATGCATTTTGTTTGACTGCTTTTAAAGTATATGGTTCTGACCACATCGTGGATCATTCCAGCACCCTCATCTTGGGAAACAAGTCAAGCCAGAGCACACCACACAGCCCAGAGCTTCCACGGGGTGTGAGGTCAGGTCTGAGGTTCCCTGAGCACTGCCTGTGCCAAGTAGGGTTTGTCCATCCCCCGGGGCAGAATGGGCCGCCGTATCCCACGGGGTCATGGTTCTCTCTTTAAAAGGAAACAGCGCTTTGCTTCCATTCAGGATTCGCGCTTGCCCAGAGCTGTTTCCCGTATTCTCTCCATTCAGTGGGATTGTGAGATCATAGCCGGCTTATTAAATCTGAAGAGCTCTGCGACCTTGAGGTTTTTCTTCCTCGGAAGCTCTCTTCTGGCAGTCTCGAGATGGGCCCGGCTCGTCTGCGAGGTTAATTGAAAGATGGTCCCAGATGAGGCTGTGCATTGGCTGCACCACAGGCATCCTTGCAGGAAGGAATTCAGGAAAATGGAAATAGCGTTGGATGGAACATAAAGGCAGAGATCATCGGCAGAATCACAAAAGCTGTGCAGCGCGGTCGCCAAGCCTGGGCTGCTGGGCAGAAGGCGGCACAAAGAGCCGGGGGCTGGGCCCCGCCAGTGCTGGAATGAAAAGGCCTGTCTTGAAGTCGCAGCTTCGGGAGGCTTGGCGTGAAAGGCAGTGGGGAGAGAAAACGGCACATTGAAGGAGGGGAGGGGAAGTGGGCACTCTGTTTTTAAATCCCTGGCACTGACCGCAGGTTCTGAAGTGGGTGTGAACAGGCCTCGGTGGGCGCTCTGCGACTCGGGCCCCCGGGGGCTGCCTCCTGGGTGCTGCATGGCATCTCTGCTGCTGGCTGGCATGTCTGGCTGGCATGTCTGGGCATCGGTGTGGCTATCAGTGCCTTAGTGTTCCCCCTGAGAAATGGGCATCGAATGGCTTCTTTGCAGGAGCTGGGCTTTGAAAGGCACCTTTTCCCAGTGAGCTTCATGAACCTGGACAGAGCATTCACTGTCCCCATCCACAGAGGTCCCAGGCAGCCTCCAGCTCCAGCGAGCTCTCCGCATCCCCAGCAGGGAAGGGTGGACAATGCGAAATCCTGTTTCCCAAAAAGCCAAATGAATCCCCCTTTAGCCTCCAAAACTTCTTTTTAGGGTGTGTTTAAATCATTTTCCCTTCATCATTCCTAAAATGATTACAGCACCTTATTCTTTTCTGAAGCTGCTGACAGAATTTCACTGCCTATGGACGTCACGTATATTCAGCCGTCACTTTGCAGTCACAGCCTGCCCTGAACTGTAGGACAGCAGGGCCTCAAAGCCCACTGACACACTCAGGGAGCGTTGCCCTGAACTCTTCTCAAGAAGGCCTGTACTGGAATCCTGTGGTTTTATGCCTCCTTTGCTGATAGACTGCCTGGTCTTACTCCTCTGGGTCTGAACGTCTTGGGCTTATTGGTGTGGGACTCTACAGTGTTTTAAGTGTCCACTCCTGGTTTTGCCGGCCAGGCTGGAAGGCTCCAGGTGAGGTTGGAAGCTCCTCCTCCCAGTGGCATGCTTTGCCTCACGCCGCTTCCTCCCTGCAGAGAGCCCATCCCTCACTCTGCTGGCCAAACGTCTCATTCTTCAACGTCCAGCTCTGGTTTGCCTCCCCTGTGAAATCCACAGCATCACAATTAATTGTTCTCTCTTCTGGATCCCACAGTCTCCTGATCCGATGGCCAGTGGTACCTGCTGCTGACTTCCTGTGCTTCCTGATCTGATGTACGGTGGGCAGGAGCTCCTCGGCTCTGGTGCCTGCCGCACTTACCACGTTGCTTGGCACACAGCAGGGAGTCCATAACTAAGAAAAACACACCTGTGGATATAGACTCCAGGGCACCTATTTTGCTAGCTCAGAATATTCTTTCTCACATTCTAGTTGTTTTTTTTTTTTTTTTTTTTTTTTTTTTGGTGTTCTAGATGTGTGAGTGATCAGTCAAAAGTTTAGCCTGGAAATCAGAAATGACACTCACTATTTTAGCAGAAATATTTTGACATAGGAAATTGACTAGATAGATCCTGGAGGAAGAAAATGTAATATGGGAATCCTGAAATGGAAACAGCTGTGCCCCTTTCACTGAGGTCCCGGGAAAGCGGGGAGAGGCTGTGAGGAGCTGGAGTCAGAACCCAGGTCCCTGAGGAGGAGCGGGTATTGGTGGCTGACTTGGGGTCTTTATGGCCGTGAGGTGAGGCTGCATGGGGACTGCAGAAGCTGGACACCGTACCCACCCAGAGGCCATTGCAGGGGAAATGCTGTCAGGAAGGACAGCAACTTAGGAGGAGGAAGGGCCAACCCAGCCCTGTGGTTTCCACTGGTGCCCAGGTTGGCGGAGTCCAACACGATGAAGTTGGCAGGGAAGAGACGTCCTGGCAGAGTCAACCCTCGTGCAGCAAGGCCGGGTTTACTGCAGGAGGGTGAGTTTGGAGTTGAGCGGCCACAGCTCTAACAGACACAAGGAGCTCAGCCCAAACTGAATTACAGACAAGCAAGCTGTTGCTTCTCTCTTCAACCCCAAGAGGGCTGAGCACCATCCACTGTGCAAAATTTCCAGCTTTAAGCTTCCATGGTGGATCATTTAAATCATGAGATGTGTTTTGCAGGGACTTGACAACCGGCCCCTCCCTCGGCCACACCAGGCCCTTCTGGCTAGGAGACTGCCCGAGTCTGGGTGGATAACGTAACATAGCTCCGTGCACCTGCTGGCAGATGCTGCGGTTTTGCTGTCCCGTGTCCCTGGAGACTGAGTGGGAAACACAGATTTCCTTGCACCTCAGTGGACCCCAAACTCCAGATGCCAGTCGGCAGTGAGGCATGGGCACCCAAAGCTGATGTTTTCTTTTTACTAGTGTAAAATGGAGAGAGGTGAATTATCTGAAAACAGAGGGTCTTAAAAATTAAAATCAAAGCTTATTTTAATTTTAAAAACATCCACAGTGGTCTTTCTCTTTTCCCACCTGCTCCTCTGACACTGCAGTCTGACAGCTTTGTGTGGCTCTCGGTACAACTAGGGCAGCAGAAAGTCTGGCTTGTGAGGCACTGCGACGGGTTTTCCAACCGTAACTCCAGGGCCACCTGGATGCTTCTCTCGACTTTCTCAAAGGTCCATGGTAGAACGTGGCCATGGTGTCGGCGGCTTTGGGTGTGCCAGCAGTGGTCTGTGTGGCTCCTGACCATGATGGCAACTCTTCCCATCCCTTATCTGGGGACACATATTTAATGGAAACGTTCTGAAGGGTTTCAGCATAGACACACACCTGCAATACTGTCTCCACAATCCAGGTAGTCAATGTGTCCATCACCTCCAAAAATTCCCTTGTGATCTTTTGTGGATTTTGTGTGTTTATTAAGACACTTAGCACATTATCTCTTATTTTAACGTATTTCAAAGTGTATTAAGAAGTCAAAACCAGCTGTAAATCTTACCTCAAGGAACTTGAATTCTGCTTCATGTGCATAAAGTCAGGCACTGTCCCAGTGTCTTAAAATCCAGAGTTAAAATGTACGTTTTTCCCAGGACCCCAAGGCCCAGTCGGTGACCCGGGATGGCCCCGAGAAGAAGGCTGGGCCTCGCTAGGCCTGGCACAGCAGCGGGCTCCCAGGCACCTCCTGAGAAGCTCCTGAAATCGACCGCCCACATTCGTTCTACACACGAGGAAACAGATTTTTAAAGTCTATTGGCATTTATCACCACACATCATTTAAATTCCAAGATGTGTACAAAAATCATCACTGTAGAATTCACCGCTGGATTTCCGATTGGTGGGGCAGTCAGCAGCGTCTCGTTGGTTTCCCCCTTGTTATGTTTATGGACAACAGGCAGAAATACGTGTGCTTCCTCTGCTGTGGGCTATTTAAATCTAGCTAATTTTATGGCTCTCATCTGTGAAATAAAAATGAGAAGAGCAGTCCTCTCCATGTAATGTTATGTAAATTAATTAACTGGGAGTTAAGCATATGGAAAAATAAAAATGTCAATAAATACATTAGTGGCATCATAAATCTCCATCCAATTAACAAAAACTCTGTCTTTACTTTGGGGGTCTCACCTCTCTTACCAGTTTACAAATCTTCCTTGTGACTGCGTGTTTCTTTCCTGTGTTTAAAAAGAAAACCTCAAGCGAAAACACTGCCTGCTGGCATTAAGCATGGAAGAGGGCACATTTTCCACCCCTCAGCTCTGGTTCCACCTGCGGGCACTGGATCGCTTCCCTACCTGGGCCCTAGTCGCATTGCCCCCAGAAGTAAATACTCAGCCCTGGGTCCCTGGAACGGCTGCAGGGAGCACAGCGGCCTGGGAGCCCCAGAGCTGAGGGCTGCCTCAGTCACACTGGCCTTCCTTCCAGGATGGCTGCCTGCCTGCTTCTTCCTCTCTCCCCGCTGCCACATGTGAAGACTTCGGTACAGCTGGCACAGCAGAAAGCCTGGCCTGGGAGGCACCGTGATGGGTTTTCCATCCATAACTCCAGGGCCACCTGCTCAGTGGCCTCCTGCCCTCCGAAAGAGGGACTCAGGCAGCCTCAGGTCCCTCCTTCACGCCCCGCTGCTGGTTCCCCTCTGCCGCCAGGGCCCTCCTCTCCTCCCTGGGGATGCGATGCCAGCTCCTCCTGTCCCTGGGGCCTGCCCCCTCCTTCTTATGCATGTCTCCCCTCCATTCCAGGTGACTTTCCCTTCCCTGAAGCCCCTCACACACGTGGTTGTCATGCCTCTGGGCTTCGATGGATCCTCTTAATGGCGACGTTCTGGCTCCCTAGCCTCTCTAACGGCCCAGAACCGGGCACACACCTCGCTGTTTCCCAAGGCTCTCCCACTGCCGAGCATGGCCTGGCTCATGGGGCTGGAGCTCAGTGAACACATTGGTACTTTAATTGAAGCAGCCAGAAAACTGGCTGGTGGGACGCATTTTGAAGGCACCACCACAGCCCCTGGCTGAGACAGCGCAGTCCCCCAAAAGGAAGATGTTGTGGATAAAATGTCTATCACATCACAGCACGTGATTCGCGGCCAGTGGTTTGCACTTATCCAAGTGCTTCTTTGGTTCATGGGGCCGGAGGGCATAGGGCGACTTATGAGTGACAGCCCAGGTCCAGAGTTGGGGGCAGAGCGTCCTCAGAGCATGGAGATGGGACTCAGAGGACAAGCGTGCAGCAGCTGCACACTCAGCCTCTGACATGGTGATGCTGAGCGTTCTGGCTCCTTCTTAGAAGCAAAGGAAAAAGCACAGGCACCAGTGCAGTTCAACACGTGTTTGATTAGAAATGAGAATGACCATGTTTCACCCCTTCTTTTAATCTTTTTCTTTTTTCTCTTCTTTT
>NW_012109696.1:5194181-5199415 GCF_000951045.1 Mandrillus leucophaeus | reverse complement strand
CTGTCTTGGCCTCCCAAAGTGCTGGGACGACAGGTGTGAGCCACCGCGCCCAGCCCCAGCCCTTCTCTTATTCTATTTTTCTATCCCAGCGTATATATTTGAAAGGGAAATTGCTGGTGACATTTTGCCCCATTCCTCACGCAGGACAAGGTAAGGACCCAGTCTTCCTGTGCAGACTGACGGCTTCGTGTGGCTCTCGGTGGCAGAGCTGAGCTGGCATAGCCTGGCACTTTGTACAATGTCTAGCAACAGATCAACTATAGCACAAGAAGGCAAGACTATGTTTAGGGAAAAAGGAGTTGTCGCTCTGCTCTTGTACTTCTTCTCCCCAGACAATTTCAAAGGCACCAGCCCCTCTGCTCGCAGACCCCGCGTGTGGTTTTGTTTGCTGCGTGAGGCGTCCCCACAAAGGTGCTGGCAGCCTCCCCAGCCTCTGCCTCCTCTCTTCCACAGCCTTCTGATGCCTTTCCAGGTTGGAGCTCCTGCTTAGATGAAACAGATGACTTTCTGGGCCTGCTTCTGCTCACAGCAGGCAGGAGCAACAGTGACTGATTGGTTGAAACATGAGGATTAATGGGTATTTATATTTCATTAAATTTTATGCTCACTGGAGAATAATGTATCACTCGCAGATATTGAAACATATGTCAACCCTATCCACTTACATATAATTCAATTTGACTTAAATGCATTGATCAAATTTTATTAAAGTCCAATATATCTTCCAAAAAGGCTGCTAACACAGGATTGTCCCTTCAGAGTCACCCGATAAAAGGAGGAGCCTGTGCTATGACTCTGTACTATTTTTGCGGAAAACAAATAGGTTATTGTGGATGAAGTACTCATTAGAAGGTGAACAGAAAAGTGAGATTCTCAAGCAGATTCTCAAGCAGTGGCCCCACTGTAGTGACCACCAGAGACGGTCGAGAGGATGCTGCTGTGCTTACTCCCGGAAAGCACGCTGCTCATCCCTGGGTCACAAAACCCGCCTTAGAAATCCTCACTCTGAATCTTCCTTTGCTGGCCTGGCTGCAGAGCTCCCTGGGGGCTGCCAGCCTAGCTGGGCGCTGGGCTCGGAGCTCTGAGCTCTCTGCCTGCGCCTCTCCCTTCCTCTCTTCCACTCCTGTGTTCCCACCAGGACAAATGTGATTTTTTTTTTTTGAGACAGAGTTTTGCTCTTGTTGCCCAGGCTGGAGTGCAATGGTGCTATCTTAGCTCACCGCAACCTCTGCCTCCCGGGTTCAAGTGATTCTCATGCCTCAGCCTCCCGAGTAGCTGGAATCACAGGCATGCGCCACGATGCCAGCCTAATTTTGTATTTTTAGTAGAAACTGGGGTTCTCTATGCTGGTCAGGCTGATGTCGATCTCCTGACCTCAGGGGATCCGCCCCCCTCAGCCTCCCAAAGTGCTGGGATTACTGGGCCTGGTTGACAAATGTGATTTTATTTGTTTAACACCTATCTGCTTACAAACAAAAATAAGTGTGAGTGCACTTCAGACCAGATGTCTCTAGCATTCAGGCAGTTCCTAGTTTATTGTTTATGTTAGACATTCCACAAGGTAAGTTGAATAGTGAACATGCACTGTCGGTTGGACATTATTTCTACAATTAAATGCTCACTTTCTAATGAATACACACTACGCCCATGCTGGCAGAGTATGCACATGTTTTGGATAGAATTTGAAAATAAACAACAATTCTTAAACCATTGTTGCCCAGGTCTTTCAGGTGTTATAAATATGATTAAACAATATGAAGACTCCTGCACCTTCAACTTTATAAAGGAATCAATAATAAAAACTACTTTCCTTAAGCACATTGATATGGTTTGGCTCTGTGTCCCCACCCAAATCTTATCTCAGATTGTAAACCCCAGTGTTGGCGGAGGGGTGGGTGGGGGGGATTGAATCATGGGGGTGGGTTTCTCCCCTGCTGTTCCAGCGGTGGTGAGTGCGTGCTCATGAGATCCGATGGTGTCACCGGGTGGCACTTCCTCCTTCACTCTCTCCTACTTCCTTGTGGTAACATGCACTTGCTTCTGCTTTGCCGTCCGCCGTGATTATGTTTCCTGAGGCCTCCCAGCCACGCTTCCTGTTAAGCCTGTGGAACTGTGAGTTAATTAAACCTCTTTTCTTCATAAACTACCCAGTCTCAGGTAGGTCATTATAGCAGTGTGAGAACAAATATCTGTTCTAAAAGTCAAAATGGAGCCATAGTTTTCAAATCGTCAAATTAACTTCCTGAGGGACAGTCTGAATATTTCCAGAGGAAATACCTCTGCTCTTTTCAGTGGAGAAGCTGGGTAAGGGGGAGGAGCCTTCATTCTGGAGGACAACACAGGCCCTGTCTCCTTGTGAACTCACAGCTCACTCCCCGGGCACTAAGCGGGCAAAGCCTCCTCTGCCAGCCAGATCAAGTCACATTGTGTGCCAGTTTGCAATCATAAAATACAAAGATCGCCATTTATTAATAAACCGAGAGTCGCTCCTCAGATTCCCCAGGCAAAGCTCGGCATCACACTTCAACAAGTGCAGCAAACCGGGCTCACGGTCTTTAAGGGCAGGGTCCCAGAGGGGCCACCTTCCGCTCCCCGGAGCCTGAGATGACACCAGCCTTTCTGCACCACAGGCAGTTCAGGGAGGCTGAGGACCGCAGTCCATGGAGGAGCCCGGAACGTCTCAGGCTCAGGGTACTCAGAGGCGCATGGCACAGAGAGACGGGAGCAGACTGAGCGACAAGTCGGGGCAGGGGCAGACGTGGTCCAGACACTCCTGAAGCAGCAGCTGATCCAGCAGCTCGCTCTCCTCTCAGGCCCAGCACAGGTAGGGCTCTCAGGACCCCCTGCCCGCTGCAGGTCCCTCGCCAGTGCTCCCAGACAGCCACATGCGTGCTGGGAAGGGAAAGCACAGGCCGGCTCCGTGGCCTCACTTGTTTCCACTTCCCTGACCCATTGACTTACCACCTCTGGAATAAACCCCCGACAGCATGGAAGGGAGACTCCTGTCCAGTGCCTGGGCTGTAGTCTGCGTGCTGCTCTCTGTTCCATTTCAGGAGTCTTTTCTTAGGAAACTCAGTGGTCCGCTGAGTACCACGCAGTCTTGCCCTGTGCTGTTTGAGTGAATAGTCAGCCATCATTCACCTCCTAACTTCACCATAAGAGCCCAAATGAGCCATTTTTTTCTGCCTGAAGACATCCTCTGCCCCACGTGTGGCAAACTCCCTAGAGTTTGAACTACTTTGAGTCTCGTCTTCAAGACTTCCTTAGTCCCCGAGATTGAGGTGGCCAGAGAATTGCTCATTCCATGGCTTCATGACCATTGTCTGGCTGGTTTGTCAATCAACAGATTGAAGGCCTCTCTGGCCACCGAGCCCCAGTGCCTGGGGCAGAACCCACAGTACCTTGATCCTGGGGCAGTGAGGGTGTGCACTGGGGCAGTGCAGTGACGTGCAACCCATATTACCAGTCAATAAGACCTTTAATTCCCCCAGCGAACACAGGGACAAGGACTATACGCAAGCTATTAATAACCCAGAAATGAACACAAGAATCATAAGGACCCATAAAACTGTGGTATGTAAAGAAAGGAAAGGAAATCAGCAAACAAATTCTAGTAGCCAGGATTTCCCAGGATCCAGAAGCAGTTTGAGGCCTTTTTGGCAGAAGGAAGTTTCCCTGTCTTCTCCTTGAAAAGGTAGGGGAGGTGATGGTGTTGGCCCCACATCCTCTTGAAACTCCTCACAGAAGGAGAGAACAGACCGTGGGACCCTGTGCCGAAAAGACCATTCCAGAAGAACCGCCACCCCACTAGGTGGGCTTCATGTCTGATGGGAATGTGATTTCTGTCCGGGGAAATTTCTCCAGCATGTAGGGGAAGCGGGCAGGCTCCCTCCTCCGAGAGCTCAGGAAGGGGTGGGTGCTCCGCCTGCCCACCTGGCCCGTCGCTGCCCACACTGAGCCAGCCTGTTCACGCCCTCCTGACCCGGACGTCCTCCTGCATCCATCAATCCATCAATGCTATCCACTCGGCAGCTCTCAGGCCTGGGAGACACTTAGCTAAAATTGTTAGAAGATAAACCGAGGCACATTCCGGTTTCAGAGAGCTGGTTTGAGAGGATGGGGATGCAGGAACCCGGCAGCTCTGGACAAGCTGGTCCTGGCTTCACCGGCATGGCAGGAGGAAGATTGCATGGTAAACAGAACCAGGCAAGGAAAATCATTGTCGTCTGAAGAGGGCCAGTAGCCCTGCTGGGATCGTCTGGGTGGAAAGTCCCCAGTGAGTACAGCGGGCAGCTCCTGATTGTTTAAGCCTGGTGTCCTCTCACTAGGATCATGGAGATGGACTTACCGAGAAATCCAAGCACGGGAGTCCCGGCTCGCACTGTCCCGGCCTCACATTAATGGCTTTCACCAAGTAAAGTATTTACTCTAGACCGGAGCCTTTATGATGCTTACAGGCACTTAGGGCAGACACTAGATCTGGGCAAGTGCCCTGGGAAGCCAGTGTTTCAAGAGATACCTAATATGAGGAACACTGATATATCACAGGGCACTGTTTGCAAACACCACACTGGAATCTACATTCCTGAAGACAGAATTACTTCTGACTCATATTTTGATCTCCAGTGGTATTTAGGACATACAGGATATGATCAAGAAATAAAAGAAGGAAGGAAGGGAGTGATGGCGACAAAATGTAACTTAGGGTCAAAGCAAGTCTACTGATTCTTCTCCTCCACAAACCACCCCAACCCCTAGCAGAGAGACTAAGTGCCTTTGCTAATGTCTGAATGAACAAATGAATGAATAAATTTTTCATTGAATCAATCATACCATATATGAAGAAGCTGAAATTAATCTAATTACACTTCTTGAAATATGAGGGCAGAAATATGAGGCTGTCTCTGGAGGTGAGCCAAGAGACTTGATAGGAAATTACCATGTGACGTTGACAGCTTTGTTCCCAAAGGCCGCTGCTCAGAGCTCACGTGGGCTGCAAAGCCCACGACCAACCTGGAGAAATGTGACCAGTCTCTAAGGCACTGTGTGCGTGAGTGTGTATTTGTGTGTATGTATGTGTGTATGTATTTGTGCACATGTGTGTATTATATATATGTGAATGTGCAGGCATGTGTGTATGTGTATGTATGTATTTGTGCATGTGTGTATTATATATATGTGAATGTGCATGTATGTGTGTATGTGTATGTATGTATTTGTGCATATGTGTATTA
>NW_012109696.1:5164248-5194131 GCF_000951045.1 Mandrillus leucophaeus | reverse complement strand
CTATACGCAAGCTATTAATAACCCAGAAATGAACACAAGAATCATAAGGACCCATAAAACTGTGGTATGTAAAGAAAGGAAAGGAAATCAGCAAACAAATTCTAGTAGCCAGGATTTCCCAGGATCCAGAAGCAGTTTGAGGCCTTTTTGGCAGAAGGAAGTTTCCCTGTCTTCTCCTTGAAAAGGTAGGGGAGGTGATGGTGTTGGCCCCACATCCTCTTGAAACTCCTCACAGAAGGAGAGAACAGACCGTGGGACCCTGTGCCGAAAAGACCATTCCAGAAGAACCGCCACCCCACTAGGTGGGCTTCATGTCTGATGGGAATGTGATTTCTGTCCGGGGAAATTTCTCCAGCATGTAGGGGAAGCGGGCAGGCTCCCTCCTCCGAGAGCTCAGGAAGGGGTGGGTGCTCCGCCTGCCCACCTGGCCCATCGCTGCCCACACTGAGCCAGCCTGTTCACGCCCTCCTGACCCGGACGTCCTCCTGCATCCATCAATCCATCAATGCTATCCACTCGGCAGCTCTCAGGCCTGGGAGACACTTAGCTAAAATTGTTAGAAGATAAACCGAGGCACATTCCGGTTTCAGAGAGCTGGTTTGAGAGGATGGGGATGCAGGAACCCGGCAGCTCTGGACAAGCTGGTCCTGGCTTCACCGGCATGGCAGGAGGAAGATTGCATGGTAAACAGAACCAGGCAAGGAAAATCATTGTCGTCTGAAGAGGGCCAGTAGCCCTGCTGGGATCGTCTGGGTGGAAAGTCCCCAGTGAGTACAGCGGGCAGCTCCTGATTGTTTAAGCCTGGTGTCCTCTCACTAGGATCATGGAGATGGACTTACCGAGAAATCCAAGCACGGGAGTCCCGGCTCGCACTGTCCCGGCCTCACATTAATGGCTTTCACCAAGTAAAGTATTTACTCTAGACCGGAGCCTTTATGATGCTTACAGGCACTTAGGGCAGACACTAGATCTGGGCAAGTGCCCTGGGAAGCCAGTGTTTCAAGAGATACCTAATATGAGGAACACTGATATATCACAGGGCACTGTTTGCAAACACCACACTGGAATCTACATTCCTGAAGACAGAATTACTTCTGACTCATATTTTGATCTCCAGTGGTATTTAGGACATACAGGATATGATCAAGAAATAAAAGAAGGAAGGAAGGGAGTGATGGCGACAAAATGTAACTTAGGGTCAAAGCAAGTCTACTGATTCTTCTCCTCCACAAACCACCCCAACCCCTAGCAGAGAGACTAAGTGCCTTTGCTAATGTCTGAATGAACAAATGAATGAATAAATTTTTCATTGAATCAATCATACCATATATGAAGAAGCTGAAATTAATCTAATTACACTTCTTGAAATATGAGGGCAGAAATATGAGGCTGTCTCTGGAGGTGAGCCAAGAGACTTGATAGGAAATTACCATGTGACGTTGACAGCTTTGTTCCCAAAGGCCGCTGCTCAGAGCTCACGTGGGCTGCAAAGCCCACGACCAACCTGGAGAAATGTGACCAGTCTCTAAGGCACTGTGTGCGTGAGTGTGTATTTGTGTGTATGTATGTGTGTATGTATTTGTGCACATGTGTGTATTATATATATGTGAATGTGCAGGCATGTGTGTATGTGTATGTATGTATTTGTGCATGTGTGTATTATATATATGTGAATGTGCATGTATGTGTGTATGTGTATGTATGTATTTGTGCATATGTGTATTACATATATGTGAATGTGCATGTATGTTTGTATTATATGTGTGTATATGTACTTATGCATGTGTGTATGTGTGTGCATACATGTGTGTATGCATGTATGTTGCATGTGCATGTATGTGCATATGTATGTGTATGTGTATGCATGTATTTGCACATATGTGCGTATTATATATATGTGAATGTACGTGTATGTGTGTATTATATGTGTGTATATGTACTTAGGCATGTGTGTATATGTGTGTGCATACATGTGTGTATACATGCATGATGCATGTGCATGTATGTGTATATGTATGTGTGTATGTGTGTATTGTGTGTGTGTGCATGTATGCATGCATATATATGCATTTCGTGTGTGCATGTATGGGAGTATGTATGTATGTGTGCATGTGTGTATTATATGTGTGTGTGCCTGTGTGTGTGTGCCTGTGTTGTGTATGTGTGTGTTATATGCGTGTGTGTGTGTACTTGTGTGTATATGTGTGTCTGTATTATATATGTGTGTGTGCCTGTGTTGTATATGTGTGTGTGCCTCTGTGTGTGTGTGTGTGTTATACATGTATGTGTGTGTGCCTGTGTGTGTGTGCACTCCCTCGTTTCAGCACTCATGCAGTACATAATTGTCCTTTCTGTGGTCTACTTAGTGCCACATGGGTGTTTTGTTTTTTGGGTTTTTTCTTTTCGCATTTTTGTGCTTTTTGTTTGGGTTTTTCAGTTCAAAACACTCCCCATGCATACTGCCACAGTACTGTCCAGGACAAGAAGGCTGTGATGTGCCTTATGGAGAAAACAGGTGTGTTAGCTGAGCTTGCTTCAGGCATGAGTTATAGAGCAGTTGGCTGCAAGTTCAGTGTTAACAAATCAACTATAACTAGTCATGTGTCACTTAACAGTGGGGATTAGTTCTGAGAAATGCATCTTTAGGCAATTTTGTTATTGTGTAGACATTGTAGAGTGTTCTTACGCACACCTAGATGATCTAGCCTACTACACACCTAGGCTGTGTGGTACACCCTATTGCTCCCAGACTACGAACCTGCACACCGTGCTACTGTACTGAGTACTGCAAGCAGTGGTAACACAATGGTAGGTATTTGTGTATCTAAACATAGAAAAGCTACAGTGAAAATACAGTCTTATAATGTTATGGAACCGATATCATCTATGTGGTCCATCATTGATTGAAATGTCTTTATGAGGCACATGATTGTATATTTAATAAGTTGTCTTTACACAGAAACACATACAAAACAAAGTTATGTTTTGCTTGATTGATGAAAATATGACCGGAGGATTGCAGGACCTGAACCCTGTATTTCCCCAGGAGCAGTGGCTCAGCATTCAATAATTCAAGATTTGAGGTGATTTTCTAGAACACGAGGACAGTGAAGAGAAAGAACCCACTACTTGTGTGAGCCTGGCCTCTTAGAGAAAGCAGATTCCTCCAAATCAATGATGAATAATAACTTCATGTAATTTTGTTCTCAAACTTGGGTGCACATTGAATTAACTGTGAATCTTTTAAAAAGGATCACTGACACCTACAGACACTGCCCTTCTCAGGAGTCTGTACTAATCAGATTGGTAAGAAGTCCAGGCATCAGCATTTTGAAGAACCTCCAGGTGGTTCTCCATGCATCCAGGGTTAGAAATCTCCAGTGTATTAAGGAAGTCAAACAACTCAATAGCAGAAAAACAAATAATCAATTTTTAAAATAAGCAAAAGAATAGAAGAAACGTTTCTCAAAAGAAGACATAAAAATGGCCAACAGGTATTTACAAGAATGTTCAACATCACTAATTATCAGAAAAAGGCAAATCAAAACCACAATGAGATATCACCTCACACCTGTTAGAATGACTACTATCAAAAAGACAAAAAATAAGAATTCTTGGTGGGGATGTGAAGAAAGAAGAATCAGTACACACTCCTGGTGGGAATGTAAATTAGTAAAGCCATTAGGAAAACAGTATAAACAGTGTAGAGATTCCTCAAAAAGCTACAAATAGAACTACAATACGATTCAGCCATCCAGCTACTGGGTATATATCAAAAGGAAGTAGTCAGTACATCAAAGAGACACCTGCACTCCCATGTTTATTTCAGCTTTAGTCACAGTAGCCAACTTATGGAATCAACCCAAAAGTCTATCAGTGGATGAATGGATAAAGAAAACGTGGTACGTGTAGGCAGTGGAATAGTAGTCAGCCATTGAAAAGAAGAAAATCCTGTCATTTTTGACAATGTGGATAAGCCTGAAGGACTTTATGTGAAGTAAAATAAACCAGACTCAGAAAGGCAAGTGCTGCATGATCTCCCTCATATGTGGAATCTAAAAGGTTGATTTCATAGGAGTAGAACAGTGGTTACTAGAGGCAGGGAGGGAAGGGGCGGGAAGATGCAGAGAGTGTGGTCACTGGACACAAAGCTACTTGGACAGAAGAAGCACATGCTGGGGTTCTGTTGCACAGTAGGTGACTGGAGTTAGCAATCATGCATGGCACATTTCCAAGTAGCTAGAAGAGAAGTTTTTAAATGTTTTCACCAGAAAGAAATAATATGTGTTTGAGGTGATGAATATGCTAATTCCCCTGATTTGATGATTACACAATGTATGCATGCGCCAAAACATCACACGGCACCCCATAAATAGGTACAATTATTATCTCTCAATTTAAGAAAGAATGAAAATGCCCAGTGTAACCACAGCACTAGCTGGAATCTTTTCCTAGAAACAAAACCAGAGTGTCCTAAAAGTGAATGAAAGCTGCCCCCATACTCCTAGAAGCTCAGAGATATCTGCTGGTTTCTCTACATGCAGCTTCCCTCCCACCCGCTTTAAATATCAAGGCTGGCTTCGAACTATGTGATCCAAGGTCCCATCCTGAACAAGATTCCCCGTGTGCAACCTCCAATGTGGCCCAGTGACCAGAAGTGGTTTCTGGGGTCTGGCTTTCTGGACTCAAACCTCACTACACACCTGCTGTCCTATGATCTGAGAAAATCACACACCATGGCCATAGCGTGGAGACGGTGACACTTCACCTTCCATGAAATTCTTTTGAGATTAAAAGAACACAAGCACGTGAGCTGTTTGCACCTGGCCTGGCATGTCTTTACTGAATTTGAGGGAGTTGAGAATGTTACCTTCTTGTTTTCTTTGCCTGAGTTGGAGCCAATGGGAAAAGACAGAGTGGGGACAGGTGCTTGCTGATCAGGCCATGGGGGCTGAAAGAGCTGATTTGAAGAGGTGGACAAGGTGGGTGACCAGAGCCTTCTCCCGGTGAGTCCCAGGATAGAGGCAGCTCCTGCTCCGTCATGGGCTGGAAAAGCACAGGATCTGCAGGTCGATCTAAGCAGCTCCTTGACCTTGGTACATCTGTGGGGAACTCACTCCTAGTCTACCCTTAGTGCCCAGCATAGGGGATCAGAGATCCAATGCTGTAGGAAGGCACTCAGATAACAAAATGCCCAAATAAATGATAAAATCCCAGGGAAGGATGGACGTCTCTGTGTTGAGTATGAAATGTGTTCTCTCCCAGCTTTTCTTCTGCTGTGCCTCAGGTGGAGGGGTGGCTGCCGTCAGAGAGGTGAGGTCGTTCTGCAACCGCATCTCATGCTGTCTTTGCCCAGAATGAATATATTAGTAGTTCCTGTGGGGCCTGTGGAATTGTTTCAGATAAAGCGACATCCACGTGCACCTTGCTTTCTGAAGGGTTACCGAGACACCAGATAGCATCAGATCACAGACTCTGCACCCCACAAATGCAGAACACCTAGGCTCAGGGTAGTCATCTGCAGAAGTGTGTGCCGCCCAAGGCCAACCAGGGACTCCACAGCGTCAAGGTCAGCTGTCCAGCATCTGTGACGTGCAGCCTGAAACTCAGCCATGCCTCACAGACCAGCAAGAGTCCAAACACCCACTGGCCTCTCTGATCTCCCTGCCTTCTCCAGCTCCTCTTGGACGTTTCTTTCCATCTCATGCAGGCCACACGGAATCTCTCATTTCCATTTTCCTTTCCAACCCTGAGTGTCTGACCTCAAGGTGTGGGGACAGCATTCTCAGTGCTGGGCCGTGGGACTGCCCTACTGCCTCTCTCATTCACCCCCCTAAACTCCCACAATGGCTCCAGCAGGGCAATCACCCTGCACCGCCCTTTGCTGGAACTCCTTGTAACATTTACTAGAATGTAATTTGCTAAGAAACCAAATGTCTTGTAAAGTGTGTTCATGTACTGTGTCATCCAAGGAGTGTAGTAACTGATTTACCAAAGGAGACTTGGTCTAAAATAACTCATCTTAACGCAGCCTCACGCTGCAAACCTCTGGAAAAGCATCCTAACAAGATTCCAACAGAAAGTGCATGCTTTTTCATGTCTCACACTGGCTTGTGATTAGTTTTCCTTTAAAATGTGTCTTAAGTTTATTTCCTTGCAGGTGAACAGTAATTCAGCTCTGAGGTGTTGGTCAGCAAGGCAGAAACCAGGGACCCAGAAAGAGAAAAGCTCCTTCCCGGCCGTGGGCTTCTCCTCCAGGGAGAGGCCCCCAGTCCCTCCCTGCCATCCGCGGGTGGCTGCAGCATATGGCGCAGCAGCTGGAGAGTAGGGTGCCATGCTGCTATAATGAGACCCCTTTGAATCATTAAATAGCATCACAAAGGAAAAAGGCCTTCTACAAACAGAGCCCTATATTTAAGTTCATGAATCAATTAATCTTTAAAACACAGAGTTCACTTAATAAGCTGGCATCAGAGGGCAGCAGCTACACAAGACGTGGAAGTCAGGGCGACCACAGTGTCAGGACCCCGCATCTGGCAGGATTTGTAGCCATGCTATCTTGAGAGACAACAAATCATGAGAAAACAAAACAAGGGGCCTGCAGCTCCATCCTCAAAGACTCTTTCCTCCCAACCCCGAAAATAGACCCATCACTCGCTCAGTCCCAGGCACCAGGTGCGTGGTGGGTGACAAAAAACAGCCTAGGGCCCCCGAAACTCTGGTCCGTCTTGGAACAGGACTGTGAGAGAATGCAGAGACACTTTCTTAGTAAGGGCAAGTGCGTGGTCTGCTATGACTGCCACGCGTTTCAGCTCATGGAATATTGATGCGTCCATGCTCTCGGCCAAGGTGAGATGGAAACTCACACAATTAAAGATTTATTTTTGTCAGTTTGGACAGAATTAACGGCCACACCCAGCTTTTTCTAATTTTCCCCGCAAGTTCACAGAACGCAGGAATCACGTGTAAAGTAAGAGGTTAGATTTTCTTTTCAGTGAACTTGCCTATGTTTCTTTAAATTTTCTTACGCAGTATACTTTTATTATAGTTTTATTGTCGTTATTTGGCCTCTTCATTTTCACACAGGTTTTTGTTTTGTTTTGTTTTACACGCTCACCGTTTTGAGGAAAAGACAGTTGGAGTCCATGAATCTCTGTAATGATCTATGACTGGGTGGAATCCAGAGCAAACTGGTCTTTGTCTTGCTGGTCTCCTATGCGCTTCTAAGAGTCCTCCTCCATAACACACACACACACATACACAAACACACACAGACACAAATACAGAGACACAAAGACACACAGAAACACACACAAAAACACACAGGCACACACGTGGAAACACAGAGACATCCAGACACACACACAGAGACACAGACAGGCACACAGACATAGACACACACAGAAACACATGCAGACACACAAACACATATGGACACACAAACAGGTACACAAACACAGACATACAGACACACAGAGACGCGCAGACACAGGCACACACAAACACACACAGACACACATAAAGACACAGACACAGAAACACAAACATTCAAACACACACAGACACACACACACACAGAGACAGACACAAACACATACACAGACACACAGAGACACACACAGATACACAGGCACACACACACAAAAACAGAGACACACAGACACACAGAGACACACACAGACACACATACACAGGCACACACAGACACATGCAGTCACGCAGTCACACACAGACACACGCAGACACAGACACCCACACACACAGACACATACAAACACATGCAAACACAACAAAAACACATGCACATACAAACACAAACATAAACACGCACACGCAAAGACACAAACACACACCACAAACACATACACACACACACAGACACACACAAACACATGCGCCCCATGGGAAAAAGAACACACCAGAATCCAGAGCAAAAAATCAAATGAATTTCTAAGTACAGGCATTTTCATGGTTGCGATTGTTAGCTATACCTTTTTATTTTGCTTTGTTTGTAAGTATAAAGCAGAATCAGTTCTTGGGAAAGACAGAACGTTTTGGTTTTTAAGACCAGGTTTTTTCCATAAAACAGTGTTTTAGGAAGGGCAGACTGTTGTTCTTTAAATTAGTTGAATATGCAGAGCCTGAGCTTGAACTCAGAGTTCATCCAGGAGCAAGAGTCAGGAGAAATTTTTCCTAGCCAGGGAAACTCAATTCAAAACTGCTCTCCTGGACTCTGAAGAAAGTAACATTTGCAGAAAGTAGGGAAGAACCGATATAGTCAAGGCAGAGGTGGAATCCTCCTTCCCATCACCCTCTCTGCAGCCTGAGGCAGGAGGGAAGGAGTGGCCAGACCTCCACCAAGGACCCCCAAGAAGGGACCAGCCCTGCCTGTCCAGCATGCAGGGCATCAGGAGAGGCCCCCACCAGTGCTGTCTGCAGCTGGAGGGCTGCAGGGAGCTTGTGTCTGGCGAGGGAGCCCAGAAAGTGTGTGTGCCCCCAAGGGAAGCCCACATTGCTGAGGGCAGGCAGGCCAGCTTCTTCCTCTGTGACCAGGTGTGTGACCCGAGGGACACAGCCTGTGTCGGCTGGAGGACACTGGAGATGACCTAGGAGAAGGTGGGTGACCACCGATGCCAGGAGCCATACCAGGGAGGCTGTCAGGATGGACCCACAGCGAGCCCAGTGCCCCAGGGAAAGGATACAGATGCAGCTTTGAGGAGGAGGAGGAGCCTGGGACTTGAATGGGAAATCACTGAATTTGATGAAATACTCCTGTAAAATTAAAATCAGGTGATTTTTCATCAAGCAGAAATGGAAATAAGAAAACACCAAATCAATTAATAAAAAATGTGGGAAATTCTGTGGTCAAGAGTAGACTTCTTGCAAGTCTGCCATTCTATGCAGTAGACACTTCCAATGGTCCCCCAGACATAGGTTATGAGGACGTGTAAAAGAGCCAGATTTCAGCAGCATTTCAGAAACCTGAACGTGCCTCTCAACAGCTCCAGAAGCAAGTGAAGCAAAAGTTAGCCTTAAAGGAAGTTGTATTTTCCAAACAGGTGTTGGAAAAATAAAGTACCTCCATTTCAAACAAAGTAATAAAGCCAATAGGAGCTGTCACTATGGACAGGAAAGTGTGTCCTGCTGTGGTTTTCAAACTCTGGGCTGTGACCCACAGCAGGTGCTGGAAGCAACTCACTGGCTTTTGCCAGCATTTTAATAACAAAATAAGAGTGAAACAGAAGAGAAAATACCAGACTGTACTGCGGGTGGTAAAGCCAAGCACTCCTATGTGATACTGTGTGTGTACAATTTCTAACAGTGGTTTGTAATCTGGGATCTGAAAGCCACTGAAATAACATGCCATCTTTGAAAGAAATTATTAATACATTTATGTTATTTTAACCATAGAATCCTTCCCGTTGTAATTTTGGATTATCTAAGCATTCCAGTTGTCTATTGTTGTGTAACAAACTACTTCAAACTCAGTGACTTAAAAGAACCACTGTTGGCCAGGCACGGTGGCTCATGCCTATAATCCCAGCACTTTGGGAGGCTGAGGTGGGCAGATCACCTGAAATCAGGAGTTTGAGACCAACCTGACCAACATGGTGAAACCCATCTCTACTAAAAAAATACAGAAATTAGCCAGGTGTGATGGTGTGCATCTGTAGTCCCAGCTACTAGGGAGGCTGAGGTGGGAGAATCACTTGAACCCAGGAGGCGGGGTTTGCGGTGAGCCGAGATGGCACCACTGCACTCCAGCCTGAGTGACAGAATAAGACTCTGTCAGACAAAAACACACAAACAAACAAAACAAACAAACAAAAAAACACGATTTCATACTCCATGATTTGGTGAAGAGAGTCAGGAATTGTGCAGGGCTCAGCTGGGTGGTTCTTCTGTTCTCAGGGGCATGGACAGAGGCCCTCCAGTGATGCTCAGGGGGCAGATGGCTGCTGTGGGGGACTCAGGAAGGCACGCCTCACATGCCTGGTTTGTGGAGTGGCTGGAAGCCTGAGCTCAGCTGGGACTTTTGACCTGAGCATCCACATGTGGCCCTCTGGTGCAGTGGGCTTGGGGCAGCTGTATTTCTGATGTGACAGCTCAGGACGGCAGTGAGTTATTGAAGTTAGAGCCTGGGTTGTCTTTTATGACCTGGCCTCAGAAGTCACATAACATCACTCCTGCTCCACTCTGTTGGTTTAAGTGGGATCCAGGGGTGAGGGTATGTGGGCTCCGCTTTCCTAGGGAGGCAGGCCAATGAATTTGCAGCCATGCAGATAAAGCAGCCACACCCTGCCAGACGTTGTAGGGCTTTCCAGGATGGCTGAAATCTCCTCATAGAGTAGTATGTTCTAATGAGCGTACCTGCATTGATGATGTAACCCATAGCTAGGCACCAACATTTGCTGGACTTAGCAGACTACATCAGGTACTTTCAGTTCTTAATTCTCAGTTGCAAATTCAGGGTATATGAACTGGAATTATTTTCAGCAGTTAGGAAAAGCCTATCAATGAACAGATAAACTCATCATCTACACCTGATGAGTTTGGTAGCCTCCGTGCATCCTCAGTCATGCATCTCACAGAGTTGTTATCCATAAATAGAAATCTGCAGAGAAAGCACGATGTATAGCAACATCCTGAGACATCATCTCATGTTGCAACAAGTGATCAAAGTCACAGGGTCTGAATGTCGGCTTCAGAAACCCAGGGGCCCCTGACATTCTGTGTGCCATGTGGAGTGCCATGGATGTGCAGCTTGTTTCCACTTCCTAAAGAAGTAAACAGTCTGCAAAGGATTAGAAGCTATTGCCTGTATAGTTGTTTCATGATTTCCTGGGTCTTAACTGTAAAATAATTAGGAAAACTGGAATGCTAGCATGTTATTTCTTTTCTTCTTGTTTTTCTTTTTAATTTGGTAAACTGCGACTCCAAAATATATTTTAGTTAGAAGCTATACTTCTAAAAAAGATGATGAAAAACCATAAAGGGGCTGGTGAATAAATTCCATTTTGTTTGTTTTACATTTTTAAAACCATAGAGGGCAGGAGTTTCAAACTGATTTCAGAAGCCTCCTTGAATATTTTCCCCTAATGTAAGAATGTTTTTCTATCCATCATCTATTTCACAGTGACTTTCAAAACCAGGGTTTTCTGTGGCACTTCTGTTGTCATTTATAATATGATTCTGCAATATTTTACAGAGTTTTGCAGATCTTAACAATAAGGTTATTTGAAACCATCCTTCTTATTCTCAATTCTCACTACATTCTTTTTTGGCTGAGAATTAGAAAAGTTGTTGGAGCTGTTTTAACTCATCTCTTCAGATTTATAGATCGATAAATAAATGAAAGACCGATAGATGGATAGATAGATAGACAGATAATAGATGATTATAGACAGATGATAGATAGATGTAAAACAAAGTAAATAGAGCTGAGATGCTGCATAGAATTCTTGATGTGAAGTAGCTGAGCTGGAGTTTGTGCTCTTTAGTGAAACAATGGCCAGAATGCATGTATTGATGAATTATTCTACATTCAATGCACACCCTGTGCCAGCCTCTGTGCCCTGTCTGAGACACTCTACACACTGTGAGGGGACACGGTTGTCCTCCCCATGTCACAGGGGAAGGGGCAGTGACCCAGAGGTTCAGAGACCACCTCACTTATCTTGGCTGGTTGGTTGGCCCTGGGCCGGTGGACAACAGAGCCGGCCCCTGAGCAGGGGCTCACAGAGCTGGGAACCAGCTCCCTTCAGTGGAGATGTCTGGGCCTCACTGGGAAGGAAAAATGCTTAATTTCTTTTTCTCTCTTTTGTTTCTATCTTCTAAGGCAGGGTTCTGCAGCCTGGGCACCCTCTGGCTCTGGGGCTGGAGGGTTCTCTGTTGATGGGGCAGTCCTGGGTATTGTAGCTTATGATGCCAGTGGCCTCCCTGGCCTCCCTCACCCACAGCAGCAGCACCCACGCTGGTCGTAACATCCCAAAATATCCCCAGACATTGTTCAACGTCCCCTGTGGGAGCAAAATCACCCCCCACCCAAGTTAAGAATCACTGTTCTAAATTAACCAAACTGCCTGTTACGATGTCTATAATTAAAATTGCGTATTTTTAACACAGAATTTTCATAAATGTAGGAAATCAAATAGAATTTTCTCTTCTAAACGGTCCTTTTAAAAACTTCTTCTTCGGAAGCAAACACGTCCGCTACAACAGATGCCCACCCTGAGGAAACCTGACTGTTGAGTTATAATCGGGTCATCTTCAGTTGTGTCCTGGCAGAGTCTCCAGGGGCATGGCCTTGAGGGTGACTGGAGTGAGTGTGGCCCTGCTGTCCGCCTCCTCCCACCCCGGGACACCGCGTCCCTCCGTGTGGACGGGGGAGAACATTTTCACGGTGTTCACACCATTTTGCCGGCTGTCACAGGTACAAACTACCTGGATATTTAGATACGAGAGCATCTAACAGGGAACCATCAATCTTTTATGGTAAGAGAGTACATAAATTATAAACAAATATGTCCTTTGGTCTCGTAGAACAGCATAATGATCAAAGAGACACAATAGAAATGCATTTGCTTCTGCAGTCGGCGTATTCCCCCAGCTCGTGGGCTGTGCTGACGGACAGCCCGGGAGCTGGCAGCTTTTGTTCCATCTGTCAGAGTATACTTACCTCCTGTTGTTTTAAGTAATCAATATGGGGCCTGAAATCACCTACTGCTACCTCCGCTACCTCCTATTTTGTCCACTCATAAATTATGGATCGCTGCACAACATCAAGTCTACAATTTCGATTGCATTTGCTAATCATTGATCAATAATTCAGGAGCCTCTCCTCCTTCAAGGGCCCCTGGCTTCCTGCGGCATACGGCACCGGGCTGACAGCAAGCAGCAGAGGCGTCCCTTATCACAAAGAGCAGCCGCAAAAACAACTTGTTTAGAGTTGTTTCTTCTCCTTCCCCTTCTTATTTTTCATGAGGGTGACTTTGTACTTCTGTTCGGCGCCTTCCTCCGCTTGTTAGCTCTAATGACGGCTGTGGCTGCCGCAGCAGAATCCAGCCACAGCCCTGTTGGTTCGGTTTGCGTAGACAGGGCACTCAGCAAAACGGTGTCTTTTTGTTTTATTTTGTGGCTCGATGTTCTCGTGTTTGTCACTGGACTGAATCCTGGGAGGCGGTGGGGAGGAAGTGTCTGGTTCCCTGTTTGCACTGCACGACCCTACGTCTGTGGGCGTGCGGCTGGGACACAAACCCCTCATTGTGCCTCTTACACTCACACACGTGCTCGCTGCAAGTCCGGAGGGAGACACGCTACCCTGCAGAAGGCTCCTTGGCAGAACAAACTCGAAACTTGGAGCTATTTTAAAGGCTCCCTCCGATGCTTTTGTGGTGTTTTTAGGTCTGTTTTCTGTTTTAATCCACTTCTCCCTGTTTGTGTTTCTGTGCTTTCACTGAGACGGTGAAGTTGAACATAACGAGGCTTTCATACACGCTTTTGCAGTTTTATTAGGAAGTGTCATCTTCTTCTAACCTCTTGGAGGACAGTGACGTTGGACCGTCTCCTTTGGAACCTGCAGCTCACAGGATGCCTCTTATTGATAGAGAAAGACAGAGGAACGGAAAGCAGAGGGTGGAGGAGAAGCGATCAGGTTTCCAGGAGCCATTCAGCAATGAATTTCTGGGAAACCTTTTCCACAAAAGGCAGCCACAGAGGGCCCTGGAGGTTGCCTGTGCACTGGGCACAGCCCACCCGCCCCTTCTGAAGGAGCAAAAGGGCATGAAGGGGCCTTTGTCATCCCCCAGAGCCTCAGGCCTATCTCCCCCTCCTCTGCAGCCCGCTGAGGGAAGCCTCGCCCTGCAGCCTGGCCTTCTATAGAAGCCGCTGGCCTCACCCATTGTCACTGGCCCAGCAGGGGAGCTGTGGCCACAGGAGGCTCTCAATAACTTAAAAATTGTAAAAAAAGAAACAGCAGGAAGGCCAGAGGGGAGGGCGAAAGGAAAAGGTTTAAGACAATCTTGTGGCAAGAAGCGTACAGGGCGGGGGCGTGGGGTGATGGAGGGAAACAAAACTTTTTTTTTAAGTGGAAAGAGAGAAAGAGGAAACAGGAAATGGCTTTAAAAATTTAAGTGAAAGTGAAGACAATTAGAATAAGATTGGAAGCAAAGAAGGCGATAAGAAAAGTAAAGGAGACCAGGAAAGAGAGCCCTGCACACCATCTCTGCAGGCCTCTCACCTGCCTCTCCTCATCCTCTCTCACCTCCTCCTGATCCCGCCCCGGGCACGGCGCCCACCCCACTGGGTCCCCCGGGAGACCACAACTGTCAGTTGACTAGCACGTGCCTGTAGCTGGTTTAGAGTTGAAAATAGAGAATAAAATACAATATCATTTCCCAAAGGAAAATCCTTGCATTGCCCAAATGACCAGGTGTAAGTCCCTCTCCTGCCCAGTCCACCCCTACTCTAATTACATCAGGGTCCAGCTCCCGAACTTTTCTACTCACCCTCATGCAAGAGAAGTGGTGGAGGTGGTGCTGGCAGGTGCCTGCTAATGTTTATGAGGCCAAAACGAACCTCTCTCGCTCACCAGCAACTGGAGAACACACCTCTGAGTGGAGAAGGTCTACCCCACTCCTCCAAGGGATCCTCAACGACCCTGGTCACTCGGGTGATGCTGAGGAGTTTCCTTTGGGAAATGATATTGTATTTGATTCTCTATTTTCAACTCCACACCCATTACACGTGCATGCTAGTCAACCAGCAGCTGTGGTCTCCCTTGGTTTGATGAGAGGAGGGGACGGATTTGATACCACAGCACCTTGAGAAACTCAAGGACATTCCCCTTCTCACTTCCAGTGGCCTGCCAGCAGGAAAGGATCATCTCCAAGGGTCCCCTTAGTTCTCGGGTTTGGATTCTGTTCCGTGAACTGGCTCGAGCTCCTCAGAAGGAACTGCTCAGAGATACACACACACATGCACATACACACACAGTCACACACACACATACACACACACTCATCTGCTGGGGCCATCCTTCAGCAGAAGAAGCTCTGGGCCCCTCACCCAGAACTCAGCGTCTACACCCAGGGAACTAATCTACTAACAATGATGGGGGCGGCTCTTTTCAACATAGAGAAACTCAAAGTCGCCTCTGCTGTCAGACTGGGAGCCTCTCTACATCAAACAAGAAACATCCCCAGTGACCTCCGCCACCATGATGCCTCTGGTTTATCATACCAGAGTCCTTTAAGACACTCAGGAGTTACATGTTATAATAAGTCCTATGAATCATGTGCATTGTCAACACTTTCATATTCCCCAAATTATCCATCGATTCCTCTATCTACCTATCATCTGTTTATCCATCCATTTATCCATCCATCTATCCATGTATCTATCCATCCATCCACCATCTATCCTTCCATTCATCTATCTATCCATCCATCCATTTATCTATCTATCCATTTATCCATCTATCCATTTATCCATCCATCTACCCATCCATCCATCCATACATCCTCCCATTCATCTATCTATCTATCTATCTATCTATCTATCTATCTATCTATCTATCTATCTATCTATCTTTCATTCATTCATGCATCTATCCATCTATCCATTCATCCATCCATTATCTATCTATCTATCATCCATTCATCTGTCATCTATCTATTTATTTATCCATGTATCCAACTATCCATCCATCCATCCATCCATTCATTCTTCCATCCACCCATTCACTCTTCCATCCACCCATTCACTCTTCCATTCATCTATCCATCCATTCATCCATCCACCCATCTCTCCATCTATCCATCTGACTATCTATCTATCATCTATCTGTCTTTCTATTATCTATCTATCTATCTATCTATCTATCTATCTATCTATCTATCTATCTATCTATCTATCTACCCATTAATCTTATCTATCTATCCATCCACCCTTCTGTCCATCCAGTAATCTATCTATCTGTCTGTCTGTCTATCTATCTATTATGATATTTCTCATTAGCAAATGCCTTTTTTTCTTTCAATATATAAATAATTCACAGTTTTCCAATAAACTAACTGTGGGGGCACTACTGTTAGCCTGTGTCTTTTAAGTTTTCACTTCTTTTTCAGTGCTGGATTCGGATTGTCCCAGCCCACTCTGTGTCCTTTTTGAGGAGCAGAAGGGTTTGGATTTGCTGGGTTCTGAGGATCTGTTACAGACGTTGACCTGCCTAGCAACACTGACTGGTGGTTGGGATAAGAGTGACTACTGTAATAATTCCCAAGGAAAAATGCAGTGGTGTTTCCCTTTCTGGTCGTGCCTCTCAGAGAAGCTCAGAAAACACCAGGCCAAGCTTTGTGTGGCTGTGGGGACGCACACCACGTCCTGGCCTCGTGTCATCGCTGCTGCAAAACCCTTTGCCCTTATTCACTGGCCACCTCGGTCCAGGTGTCCCAGCCATGAAGCCATCTGAGGCTTGAACTGCCTGTCACCTGCTGCAGGTGCCTATTCCCTCTCATTATTCTCACTTTACCTGGAGGCTCAAGCCCTGGGATTGGAGTGCACAACCATGGGGACAGGGACCAATGTACTCAGTGTCACACGTCACACAACCCCTGGCCCAGACAGCGGTCTGGTCTGCAGGCTTCACATACACGTGCTGCGTTCTACTGACTTCATTAGCAACATAGAGGCCACGAGCAAAGAATCTCTTCCTGGGGCAGACAGAAGAGTCCCACAGCCTCATTCTTGTCCCTGTGCACCTGGGAACCCTGGCTCACTGTGACCAGCAATTGATGAGTTTAACTTTGACCCTTATAGTGTTTTTTCTCTTTTTCAAAAAGTATGTGTTCTCTCCTATTTTGTTAAAACCTCTGGGTCTTCCTCCTGGATCTCTTGTGCGGTATGTGCCTGTGTGCACGCATGCGTGTGCGGGCTCTGCTGTGTGTCTGTGTGGTGTATGCCTGTGTGCACACATGCGTGTGCGGGCTCTGCTGTGTGTCTGTGTGGTGTGTCTGTGTGGTGTGTCCCTGTGCGCACACATGCATGTATGGATTCTGCTATGCATGTCTGTGTATTGTGTGCTGCGCACGTGTGTGCCGACTCTGATGTGCGTGCCTATGTATTGTATTGTGTGCCCGTGTACATGCTCGCATGTGCGAACTCTGCTGTGTGTGTCTATGTATTGTGTGCCCATGTGCATGTTTGAGTGTCTGTGTAGTATGTGCCTGTGTACATGTTTGTGTGTGCAGACTCTGCTGTGCGTGTCTGTGTATTGTGTGCCCGTGTGCATGCTTGCATATGTGGACTCTGCTGTGCGTGTCTGTGTAGTGTGAGCCTGTGTACATGTTTGCGTGTACAGACTTTGCTGTGCGTGTCTGTGTAGTGTGTGCCTGTGTACATGTTTGCATGTGCATACTGCTGTGCATCTGTGTAGTGTGTGCCTGTGTACATGTTTGCATGTGCATACTGCTGTGCGTCTGTGTAGTGTGTGCCTGTGTACATGTTTGCATGTACAGGCTCTGCTGTGCGTGTCTTTGTAGTGTGTGCCTGCATACATGTTTGCGTGTGTAGGCTCTGCTGTGGGTGTCTGTGTAGTGTGAGCCTGTGTACATGTTTGCGTGTACAGACTTTGCTGTGCGTGTCTGTGTAGTGTGTGCCTGTGTACATGTTTGCATGTACAGGCTCTGCTGTGCGTGTCTTTGTAGTGTGTGCCTGCATACATGTTTGCGTGTGCAGGCTCTGCTGTGGGTGTCTGTGTAGTGTGAGCCTGTGTACATGTTTGCGTGTGCAGGCTCTGCTGTGGGTGTCTGTGTAGTGTGAGCCTGTGTACATGTTTGCGTGTGCAGGCTCTGCTGTGCGTGTCTGTGTAGTGTGAGCCTATGTACATGTTTGCGTGTGCAGCACATCTAGATGTGTATAAGAGACAGCCTGTGTACATGTTTGCGTGTACAGACTCTGCTGTGCGTGTCTGTGTAGTGTGACCCTGTGTACATGTTTGCGTGTGCAGGCTCTGCTGTGCATGTCTGTGTAGTGTGAGCCTGTGTACATGTTTGCGTGTGCAGACTCTGCTGTGCGTGTCTGTGTGGTGTGTGCCTGTGTACATGTTTGCGTGTGCAGACTCTGCTGTGCGTGTCTGTGTGGTGTGTGCCTGTGTACATGTTTTTGTGTGCAGACTCTGCTGTGCGTGTCTGTGTGGTGGAGCAGCACCTCCTGATGGGACAAGAGTGAAAGCACCCACAGGCAAGTCCATGGTGTTGCCTCCAAGCCCTGTATGTGTCCCCCTTCCAGCCAAACGCAGCCAAGATATTTCCTATAGTCTGTGTCAGCGTGGCCTGCGGGGCACCAGGACCGGGAGAGGGTGGTGGCTGGGGTCTTCCGAGGCCTGAGCAAAGGCTGTTGTAAGCTCAGATGGAGTGGAACTGAATGGCTTTTTTCAGCCCAATTTAAAATGATGGGTTTTGGCTCCCTCTGGCCCAAGTCCTTTCTGTTCCACTGCAGACTTTATGACAACAAGAAGGCAGTTGTGGGTCCCTCTGAATCAGCCTCGCAGATGTTTTCTCAGAGAAATCAGGCGTACGTATAGGGTAGCTTCCATCTCCCTTTCTCTTTAAACATCAGCGCAACTAACGGCGGAGGAGAGGGAGGGGTCGTTTTCATGTATCCCCCATACCCACCCTGGGTTCTGAAATGTCTGCACATGAACAGAATTACAGCACACCGTCCACTCCACTGCCGTCCAAGAAGGCTCAGGGCTGAGTGGTATCCATATGCTCTGGGCTGACATTAGTGGGGACTAGCCCCAATCTTGGGGTGCTCTCAGTCTGGCTGGGGAAGAGAGCCACTAAACAAAGACCAGTAACCCCACCAGGGGTGTTGGGGCCCAGCTACAGTGGGAAGATGCTGCAGAGACACAGAGTGAGGAACCCTGCTGTCCCAGAGCTGGAGCAGAGGCCGTGGAGGTGGCCTTGGAGGAGGGGTGAGGATGGCCCATGTGGCTCCCTCCAGGACAGGGAGCCAAGAAGTCCAGAGACCTGCTCTCCCCATGGAACAGGGAGCTCCCGAGATCCCAGAGTGCCTGTGACTCTCCCTTCACCCCAACCTCAGTAGCCGCTCCGGGGACAAGTCATACAGCTGAGCAGCACACTACTGTCTAGGAAGAAGTGTGAAGTTTCTCCAAACAGCCCCTTTGATGTTCTTCAAATACTTGATTCTTTGACCTCCCTGGGCTTGGATTATCTGTGGAGCCTGGGAAGAAGCAAGTCAAGTTCAGATTCGTTATAGTTACGAGTCCTGTCTTCACATACCCACTATTTATGTCAAGGGGCAATGGCTGTGAGTGCACTTTCTAATCTGTAAAGTGCACGGTGATTGACGGGGCTGCCCTGGTCATTCCTTTCTGTCCTGCCCCTGGGTACCTGCCTCAAGTCACTCCACAGTCCAGACCTGCACCACTGTGTGCTGTAGCCACACAGACTGCTGGACATTCAAAAACTGGCCAGCATGACGGAGGACCTGAACTCGAAATGTCAATCTTAATTAACTTATGCTGAGATTTTATGTCTGAAGCTGAGAACTATTTTCCTATTAAACAAATTTGACTTTTTTTTTTTTTTTTTGCTAAGACTGCATTTCACTTAAGCGATTAAAAATGTGGCACCTGATATGAGATGCAATATAAATGTTAGATGGTCACAGATTTTAAAGGCTTTGTCCGGTTAAAAATGCAAAATATCTCAATAATTATTCATGTTAATTATTCATGGAAGTAATATTCTGTCTATACTGAGAGATTTTCTTTTTAAATTATATCTGCTTCTTTTTACTACCCAAAAATGGCTCCTAGATAGCTGTACATCACTTTGGTTGTCCCCATTTTATTTCCACTGGCCGACAGGGATCCAGACGGAAGGAGTTAGGTCTCAGGATAAAGAACACATAAACTCTAAGTGAGACTGGACCAGAGTTCCTCCTCCGAGTATCTCGTGGAACTGAGAGTCCCTCTTATGCTCGCTCTCTCCTTCAGAGGTGGCCGGTTATGAACTGGCCAAGGACAAGGACTCCTGGAGGCAGCTCAGGCATGTTTGGGCAAAGCGTGGCTTCTCTTCCATTCTGCCTCCTTTGCTCTCCCTGGCAGTGGTTAAGGAGCCACGCAGCCCTCTCCCTACCTTGAAGCTATGCAGGAGAAGACACGGGCAGCGGGACGTCCAAGGAAACCCTGTGATGTGAGGCCTTGGTGGTCCTGGGGGCCAAACGTGCACACCTGGATTTTCCAAAAGAATTTGAAATGGGCTGAGGAATTAACTTACCCTAAATACTTTTAATATTTAATCACGTACTAACAGGATTAATCTGAACAGTTTTGGAAATTGGTAAATGGAACATGTATCAGAAAATCCAACAATAGACCTAAAACGCATTCAAAATTTGCTGATCATTTGAGGTGTCTGCTCTTTAGAAGTTTCTAAATGGAAAATATCAAACACATGATATTACCTATTCATTATTCCATCATAAAATAAGAATTGGAAATAAGGATTCCTTTTTTCCAAGGAAAAATTCCTTGTCCAAGGATTCCTGCATATCCGCATGCTCTTGGACATGCTCTTGACAACGACTTGTTTTTATAAACATTTTCGAATCGTTACAGTTGGAGATCTCTGGGTGTCTCTGGCGACCTCTCCAGGCTCCATCCCACAGGCAAAGAGCCTGAAGTCTGCCCTGCATCTGTCAAAATAGCTCCAGTGTCCACGCACACCCATCAAAAGGTCAATCAAAATGGGTATATTTAGTAGGACTAGTTAGTCCGTTTATACTTCTGGGTTTTGTTGGGGTGTTTTGTTTGCTTGTTTGTTTTAAGACAGGGTCTTGCTCTGTTACCCAGGCTGGAGTGCAGTGGCCCACAGCCTCCTGGGCTCAAGCAATCCTCCTACCTCAGCCTCCTGAGTCAGAGTGGCTATGACTACAGGTGCATGCCACCACCCCACGCTAATTTGTTTTCTCATATTTTGTAGAGATGGGGTCTTACCCTGTTGCAGAGGCTAGTCTCAAACTCCTGGGCTCAAATGATCCTCCTGTCTCAGCCTCCCAAAGTGCTGGGATTACAGGCATGAGCCATCACTGTTGCATTTTTAATGACATTTACTGAGATATGATTCAAATATCACAACATCCTCCCTTTCGAAGTGTACAATCAAGTGTTTTTAGTCTATTCATAGAGTTGTACAACCATCCCCATTATGTAATTGTAGAACATTTTCCATCACCCCCAAAAGAAGCTCTGCAGTGCATTCTCTCTTCCCTTCTGCCTCTGGTCGCCACTCACCTACTTTCTAACTCTGGTCTCTCTTGCTCTTATAAGGACACTAATCCTATCAGGAGGGAGGAGACCCACTCATGTGAGCTCATCTCTCCCTAATCACCTCTTAAAGACCTCCCCTCCTTATACCATCATATTAGGGGTTAAGACTTCAACATTTGAATGAGGAGACACAAACATTCAGTTCATAACAGGCTGATCCAAATAACTGTGATCAAACGGAGTTGCAAACGACCCAATCTCTCTGCAAATCCACAGGCTGTGCTTTTAATAAACATCAAGTTGTAAAGATTGCTCTGATTCAGCCAGAGGATTAGAGTCAGGGTCTGGGGCTATATTTAAGCCAAGGAGAGAAAGGAAAACTGATCAGTTGAAGTGACAGCCATGCTGTTGAGTAAAGACAGCATTCGTGGCAGGCGGCCATGGGATGTGGAGAAAAGAGGGCAGAATACACAGGGGGACGTCTCCCAACACAAGACCTGTGTGAAGCTCGGGGTTCCAAATGCCACCTGCAGGCACATCTTAGAGACCAAGCGCAGCGTAGGTGGTTCTCAAATGCAGTTTGCTGCGCTTCTGCTGTCGGCACAGGCAAGGCCACTTGCCCTGACAACAACAATCACGACAGCAGGTAATAATACACTTGCCGCGTGTGAGCCAAGCATGGTGCCGCTTCAACAATGGCCCCTACTGATGGTGTGAATGCAACATTTAAAAATATACCAGCATGAATTGAGCATGAAAACTCAAGCATGTCAGTCAAACGAAGGAGCGTGGTCGTCACTACCCACCAACTAGGAGAATAAAGTGAAGCCAGCTGGTCACAGGGAGTGTTGGTGAGGAGGAGGAGCAATGGAAATGCTTCCGCTTTGCTGGTGGGAATGCAAAATGGTGCAGCCATGTTGGAAAAGAGTCTGGCAGCATGTTCTGAAACTAAACATGACTACCACCTTGCAATGCCACTCCTAGGATCTACCCAAGAGAAATGGAGACATACCCCTACACAGACACACGTATACGAATGCTCCACCTGCATGATCCACAGCCGCCCCAGCTGGAAGGGACCCACCGTCCATCTGCTTTGGATGAAGGAACACATTGTGCCACATCCACATTGTGCAGTATCTCTCAGCAGGAGGCAGGTGAGCCACACGACACAGAACGGCATGTGTGCGTTTCAAAGCGTGCTGCTAAGCGAAAAACACCAGGCAAAAAATACTCATGTTAAATAATTTTATCAATATAAAAATCTAGAAAAGGCAAAATAGAGTGAAAGAAAGCAGATGAGTGTCCACCAGGGACCAGGCTTGGGGAGAGAGGATCAACTTCAAATGGGCAGGAGGCAGCGTTTTACGATGATAGACAGCTGCCAATATGCACCCCGCTGTACATGTAAAATGAGCGGGTTTTACTGAACATTAATTGATGCCTCAATAATGACAACACAAATAATTTTGTATGATATAATAAGTAAAGTAAAACTAAATAAAGCTGAGAAAAAGTTTTCAGAGACAAAGTAGTGTGTTGTCTCCTGACGGAAATGCTACATGTTGGTTAATTTGATTAGAAAGTTTCTCGGAGTTCATGGCATCCATCCCTTGAGGGTCCTCGTGACTTCTGCAGCAAATCCTTAAGGTGGGGGAGTGTTCCAGGACACCGAGATCACCCATTCACCGGTGCGCACTTGCCGCAGGCCCTGGGCAGCGAGTCTGGTGCCTGATCAAACCTGGACCAATTGCAACATTCTCCAGGAATTTACAGTGGAGATTCGGGAATCAGAGAGGGTGTCTGTTCACACATGTCTGGAACTGAGATGAGAACACTGCATGGAGCGAGCAGGCTGGAGAACACAGAAAGCCAGGGCTCCCAGCAACCCCCAAGGCTCCCTGGCCTGCACTTCTGCAGACAGCCGACCTTGGCAAGGAAGCCGTGCCATCCCCTGGCCGACCCTCCCCAGGTGGGGCCCTGGAGTCCAGGAAAGATAGACACAAACCCTCACTGCCGTGGTGTTCTTGTGGGCCTCAGAGGCTGAGCCAAGCTGAGAGTCTGTTTCTGACCTGTCCCCATCCTCTCTGGGGACCTGCTGTCTCTCTGCGTTTCCATGGGCACTGCCTCTGCTTTCTAAGCAAAGTCTCACACTTGTGACCTCAAAGAGTGAAAACAAGGGACAAAGTCAAGGCCTCTAAAAGGCACTCACAAGGTTATTGCTATTCAAAGTCTTCATTATTTTATAGCCTTGTGCTTCTTTTTTCTATTAATTTAATTTCCATAGGTTATTGGGAAACAGGTAGTGTTTGGTTACATGAGTGAGTTCTTTAGTGGTGATTTGTGAGATTTTGGAGTATCCATCACCCTAGCAGTGTACACTGCACCCAAACTGTAGTCTTTTATCCCTCATCCTCTTCCCACCCTTTCCCCCTGATTCCCCAAAGGCTGATGTATCATTCTTATGTGTTTGCAGCCTCATGGCCTAGCTCCCACTTATGAGTGAGAACATAGGATGTTTGGTTTTCCATTCCTGAGTTACTTCACTTAGAAAAATAGTCTCCAATCTCATCTCACCAGATCCAAAAATCAACTCACAATGCCCTGAGCTTCCTGAAACTTGCTGCCACCCTGCCTGTCTCTGCACAGGTCCGAGGCAGCAGGTCTTACTCACTCTTCCAACTCTGAGACATGGGTTGAGTCCCTTTCCCGGGTCCCGTCTACAGCCTCTAACCTGGTGCTTTCTTTAACTCTCTATTTCTTGTCTTGGTTTGTCATTATATTCATTCTCTCGTATGCCCAATACGTTCACAGAAGACAGGAAATTCAGTTTCTCTCTTCACCACCTAGCCCGATGCAATGCACAATTAAGTGCTTAATAAATGTCTTTTGATGGTAATAATGGCCATGTGGATGATAATGGTGCTGAACTCCCTCCTGGGAGAAGTTTGCACACTTTGAGAACTGGCTCACTGGAATTGAATTATGAAATGGAAAACTTGGCCTCTGTATATCTTCAGTGAACCACAAGGTTAGTGGCTCAATGAAGGGTGGGATAATGGATGCTGTGCTGATTGAGGTGCTGCATTTCTGTGCTAAGTGTTCACCTCAGCTCAGAGGCGCTTAATTCTGCCCAGACCGTTTTAATTCCATGCGCTCCTACTTGTGAATTCAGAATAATGCAGTTCATTTGTGGAATAAATTAGTGTAGAAACACAATGTTCAAAATGGCAGGTGAGCTTTCTAGATTCACATTAAGTTGGTAACAAGAGAAGCGTAATTTCATCAATTTCAGACTTTATTATTTTTCATTAAATATATATTTCTGATTATTGCATCACATGGCCTTTCCTTGTTATGGTGCTCGGGGTGCCACATTCATTGCCGAGACCACAGTTCACCCATGGGGACATCACAGATTGGCGTCATGGAGAGGGGCAGAGGTGGAACCAGAGGGCTTTGCAGAGACCATAGTTCATCCATGGGGACATCACAGATTGGTTTCATGGAGGGGGCAGAGCTGGAACCAGAGGGCTTTGCAGAGACCACAGTTCACCCATGGGGACATCACAGATTGGCTTCATGGAGAGGGACAGAGGTGGAACCAGAGGGCTGGACCAGCTGTGATTCCAGAAGCCCGTGGGAAGGTCTGCAGAACTGCAATCCATTTCAGGGAGTGCTGGCAGCAGGGACCACCCCATGGGCAGGACTCAAGCCAGCTGGGAGCCAGGGGGCTGCTTAAGAGGGAAGGGGTAGGCTGGAAATGGTGGCTCATGCCTGTAATCCCAACACTTTGGAAGGCCAAGAGAACACGATCAGTTGAGCCCAGGAATTTGAAAGCAGCCTGGGGAACATAGTGAGACCTCCGTCTCTATTAATTAAATACAAAATTAGCTGGGTGTGGTAGTGTGCATCTGTCATCCAGCTACTTTGGAAATTTAGCTGGGTAGATTGCTTTAATCCAGGAGATCAAGGCTGCAGTGAGCCGTGTTCATATCACTGCACTCCAGCCTGGGGGACAGAGAGACCTTGTCTCTCAAAAATAAATAAATAAATAAATAATAAAAAATAAAATGACTCAGAGCAGGAGTGAGGGTCAGGTACAAACGGGACCTTAGGGTACAACCCCATGGTACAGTCCGAGTGTGCAGGGGTGAGAGTCGGACGAGGGCTCCCAGCATGTGTGTTCATTCATGTGTCATTCCCTTCCCCAGTGTTTGCTGCACAATTGCTGTGCAACTCCTCTGTTCAGGGCTGGGAGATACAGCCCAGCTACAAATGAGGCTCCCATGGCCCCAGTACTCTTGGGATTCCTTTCCGGGGTAGGGACCCAGGCCCCAGGTTGAAGTAGACAAGAAGTCCTGACTCCACTGCTGGACATGAGGGTCATGCAGGGATGAAGGGGCAGTGGCAGCCACCCAGCTGCCCGGGTGGGAGGGCTAACCTTCCTGACCTGCGGTTGCCTCATCTGTAGGACAAAGGAAGAGAGTCACTCCCACACACAGCGGCCATGAGGAATCCATGGTGTGCCCTAGCACAGGAATGATACAGATGGACACAAAGATTAATCTCCCATTTTCTTTCAAGCACTACTTCACCCACTCTCATTCCACAGGGAGAAGAACCTTTGTAAAACGTTTGTCTTAAATTGGGACCCAGCCATTCCTTGGGATGGACATCACTGTATGTGGCCACTATTTATCTTGCCTTTTCCTGTTGTACCATCAAGTCAGGGGCTGTATAGGGCCACCCATCTCCATTCAGCAGGGAAGAAGGGCTTCCAACAGAGGTGCCCCAGTTCTACAAAATGTCAAGATCAGTTTTCTCCATTTTTCTTCAATATGACTCCACAGAGAGCTTTCTCCAAAGGTGTATTGGTCCATTTCCACACTGCTATAAAGAACTACCTGACACTGGGTAATTCATAAAGAAAAGAGATTTGACTCACAGTTCCACACGGCTGGGGAGGCCTCAGGAAACTTACAATCATGGCAGAAAGTGAAGGCGAAGCAGGCACGTCCCACCGTGGCAGAGCAGGAGAGAGAGAGCACAAAGGGGAAGTGCCAAACACCTTTCAACCAGCAGATCTCGTGAGAACTCGCTCACTATCAAGAGAACAGCATGGAGGAACCACGTCCATAATCCAATCACCTCCCACCAGGTCCTGCCCCCAACACATGGGAATCACAATTCAAGATGAGATATGGGTGGAGACACAGAGCCAAACCATATCAAAGGGTGTCTTCAATTTTCCTGGATCAACTTCAGAGTAAAGAACTGAATTGAACCCTCCAAAACAACCTACTGTAGATCTGCTATGCAGTAGCAAAGAAGAATCAAAATGTCAGTGTCTAATTAAAACCCATAAAGAAAAATTAAATTCCTTTAATGATGCCATTTATTGTCATGGATACTAAGGGTGGAAAACACAGATGAAAATGCATGAAGGAAATTTTGCACATAGTGAAAAATAGACGTTGGGAATCATAACTTGTGTATTTATTCTACAACGGAATTATAATTGTCTCATTTTATTCTGAATATATGCATCAATGATTTGTGTTAATATAGAGAATAAATGGTCCAGAATTTATTCTTTGAATAACATTTGTAGAGAATTTTTTCTTTCAGTTCTGAAACAGCAGTATAGGAGTTTGCAGCGCCATGCAAACAAAAAACACAATGTTTCTATTTAAAAGTATGTACTGAAAATGTGTATTCTATATTTCAAAATGTAAGGATTTTCAAAGATGGGGTTTTGTGGGTTTGGGGGATGGAGTAAGAGAACACCAGCACAGCCATGTTAGTGCCGAGCCCTGGATTTAAGCATAAAATATGAAGTGTGGTTTAAATCTCCCAGTCTACCCAATTGGAAGAGCCTCACATGGATTCGTTAAGAATTAAGTTAATTGGGTTTGCTGTAAGGTTGGTGTCCTTCCTGCTGGAAACTTTCCCAGGTCTTCCTCGGCGTTAGTGCCCACCAGCCTCCCCGGTCACCCTCTTAGCCCAGACTTTAATTAGCTCTGGCGTCCTCTTCATAATGATAAATGCAGAGATGATGAATCGAAATGCAAATGACGGTGAAGTGTCTCAGCCATCAGCGCTGAATATCATTAATACCTTCCCACTGTTAAATCGATCACTGTCATCCCCGGATGCCGGCGTGCGGCGGGGCACATGGCTGCCAGCCAGAGCGCCTTCCAGAGCTCCGGCAGGCCGGGCTTGGTAGGGTTTTCCTCCCATATGCTTTTATTCATCTTTTGCAGAATATTTGTTTGGCAACCAGAGTTCCAATATATTTCCAGCTGAGATGATAACTATTTTGGGTCAATAAGCAAATAGCTAATTTAGAGCAAAATAAATACCAATAAGCAACTGTTCCTTGAGCATCGAGATCTGAAACAAAGTCAATGTAATGAGTATATCTGACCCATTTCAAAACTGAAAGAGCTACTTTTAAGCGGTATATAACGTTGATCTGAAAGAGAAGCTTCTATCTATAACCCCAATTTAAATGATTTTTTTTTATTTCTTTCTCCCCAAGATCTTGGACCACCAAGTAGTATTATAGCCACTGTGATAGAACTGATTCTCCCTGAAACTCGCGTTTTCATAAGAATGAGATGCCTCTTTTCTAGGGAGGAGCCCTGCAAAAATGCCTCAAAAACTCATGCCACTGACAGCTCTGGTCCTCTCCCCTGGCAGCTGAAAAACATTACCTATGCTTGCATGGAACTGGGCCTCATCTATCAATTTAAGGGTTAAGGTGTTGCTTTGGCCCTTTTATTTTAATTAGCTGAAAGGGTACACTGTAAAACAAACAAACAAACACACACACACACACACACACAAAACTCAACCTCAGAAAAGCAATAAATTCTACCCATACCTCAATTTCTGATCCACCCCCCATTTCTCCAGCCCCCTCTCACTTCATTTCAGCCACACTTCTTTCCTCTCTTTCTCCACTCCTCCTGTGTGCTAAGTCATGTGACATCTCCAAAAGGAGCTTGGAGGTCTTCATGGCCACCACCCGGGAGATGCTCCTGGTGAGGGTGATATCAGGCACCATGTTACTTGAAAATCTGCCACCTTCCCAAGCCAAAAGGTGATTCATTTTGATCCTGTTATCCAAGATTTGAGACATCAGCACCTGGAGAGGTTTACCCGAGCACACAAGCTCAAGACATGTGGAATAGTCTATTGTGGGTATGCTAACAATTTTGCTCAGTCTTCAAGGAAAACTCTCAGTAGAGTGAGGCAAGAAAGTCAACCAACACACTCTTGACTTTCTCCCCAAATCCGCTCCTTCCTCAGTGTTGGTTCCCTTCTCAGAAACAGATGCCACCGTTAAGACAGCCTTCATTACAGATATCCGAGGCCCTGGTGCACCTCCGTGCCACCTCCCTCCTGCACCGTGCCCATGTGGCCTTTCCATCCTGTGTCCCTCCAAACACATCGTTGCTTTGTCGCTGCTGACTCCGCCTTCATCCACCCTCAGTCTTGCCCATGAGCAGGTGCAGTAGCCTTGCCTGGATCCTGGCTTCTTTTCCTGATGTCCCATTTTCCCCGAGATTCATTTTCCAACAGCAAGCCACAGTGACCTTGGGAGATGACTTATGTCACCGGGAAATTCCCATGCTTAAAATATTTCAGAGGTTTTCCTTCTCCTTGAGAAAATCTAAACTCCCACACTTGCCTCCAGAGCCTCCTGCCACGTGCCCAGGACTCCTTTCTGGGCCCCTTGTGCCAGCCCCCTGCCCTCGTTCCTGCCCCTTGCACTCCCTTTCTTCACCCTGCCTGAGTCCTTGTCCACCTGAGGGCAGGTACACGCAACACCCCCATGCTACTAAGCTGGGAAAACACCCTGCCAGGCATTTTATGTGACGTCATGGAGGATAAATCTCATGCTGGGTAATAGCAGACGGGTGGTTCTAGCCTCACAGCAGACGTGACCTTAGCAGTTGCTTGATGCCTTCTGCCTCAGATTTCTTATCTCTAACATGAAATATTAGCTACCTCTTAGGAAGGTTGTAAGGACTAAATGAGGGGGAATATGTGTGAAGGTGCTTGGACCCTCAGCACATAAACATGGTAAGTTTTTAATGGCTTTACTTCCTATTATCTTGATGGTCTCTGCAGGAGCATCACTAGGTCCCAGGAGCTTTCCTAGAACCTGTGATAAATTGTGTTTTCTAACAAAGCTGATTGCACCACTGTCTTCCATCCCACATGCCCTTGAGCAGTAGGATCTTGCCCAGCTCCCGGTTCCCATCGTGAGATGAGGCTGTTTATCTGACCCCCATCCCTCTGCGTGGGCTCTAGGATTGCTCTGCTGGAGCAGCTCAGCCTGTGACACTGCGACAAACTGACGGAGACTTTTGAGAGCCTTGGGCTCCTTCTTCTTGCCCTTGGGAATGTTCACTCTTGGATACTCCCTCTGGGATGCCACCCACTGTGTCCTGAGAAGTTCAAGCAACAGAGTGGTCATCTTCCAAGCTCTGGCTGATACCTGAGCAGCCAGGCTACAGCCAGGATCCACCGCCAGCTGCACCAGGGTGCCATCTTGGGTGTCCAGCATGGCT
>NW_012109696.1:5146581-5163963 GCF_000951045.1 Mandrillus leucophaeus | reverse complement strand
CCAGGATCCACAGCCAGCCGCGCCAGGGCGCCATCTTGGGTGTCCAGCATGGCGGAGCCTCAGGCGCGTCCAGCCCCGGCAACATCTGACAGCAACAGCATGAGAGGCCCCAAGCGCCAACAGCCCAGCTGAGCCCTGGCAACCCTTAGGCTCCTGAGAGCTAGAGCTAAAGTGGCATCCTAACCCACCAAGCTTTGCTTTCGGCTATCAGAATAGATCCCCTCACAGGCCTTGGGATATTGATGAGCTCAGCTCCACCCCTGTCATGGTTTCTCACGGCATTTCTCAATTATCATTTCTCCCTCACGAGAACGAAATTCCCCTGAGGACAGGGACCACTTGTTTTTGTTCTCAGCACTGGATGGAGCCCAGTGCCCAGTGGGATCTCAGGAGACATTTGCAGAATAAGTGAATGTGGATAAATGCTGCGTGCTGATCGTTGGTGACACTGCCTGGTCTCCTGGCCAGCAGGCTGACTTCAGTGAGCGATGATAGGCGGAAGCTCAGAGAGCTGGCTCCGGGGACCTCCCAGGCTGGGAGTCTCATCGATCACAAGGAGCCAGCCTTCCAAACCCAGCCACGGGCTGCACTCAGCCCAGCCAGGTTCAGGCCTGTCTATTCTCGGGATGAATGCAACAGCCACTTCAATTAATTTTGAACGTTTATATTAGGAATAAATGCAACTTCGCAAAGGAAAATCTTAAGTGGCAAGGCAAAGAACTTATATTTTAGTTCCATTTAAAAAATTTCGGTGCGTTTATTCTGCTTATCATGTTAATAATTTATAGACATGTCAGCTTAAAAAGACAATGAAGATAAACTGTTTCTCCCTTAAAGCATTGTCTATAGCTGTAAGGTATCTTTTAGAATTACTGTTTTATTAAAATTAACATCTTAATATTACATTTTATAACAATACCTCCTTTTTTAATGAGATAATGAGAGATTATAAAAGCACCTTTATTTAAGGCCAAGTAATTTCTTCATAAAATAAATAAAGATAAATTAATTTCCATCTGACTATAGATTAAATATTTTATTTTATTTGTATAATGAAAACAGAAAAATAAAAGGAGACAAATATTTTGTTACCTTGGTACTGATGACGGTTTTGGCATCATTTCTAGAGAGTGCTAGCCAACTTCAATAACATCAGGAACATGAGGAAATAAATTAGACATTTTAATTGTGAGATGATAACGTGCTGATGGAAGAACTGGGAGTAAGCCAAAACAAATGTTAATGACAAAACAATAATCTAAGCAAAGTAGGAAACATTAGACTCTATGGGCTTCGAAAGAAAATAAAAAAAGCAAAATTGGTAATGCTTCTAAGGTTATGAAGCTCGTAAACTATAGCTGATATAAATTGTGAATGGAGTTGACAAGTTTATTATAGATAACGACGACTGCTTTAAGCAGTAAATCAGAAGCATAATTGGCTAAAATTTTAGGTAGCATGAATGTTTGATGTTTTAAATAATTACAAGAAAATTGTATCCCTAAGGAAAGTAAAGAAATTTCAAAGTAAACAGTCCACAGTGCCCACTCGTTGGTGACCAACAATGAACATTTACACCATTTCATACCATTTTCGTTCGGAATCGTGACCATGGATGAGCGGTCTTGGATGAAAGAATTTTACTTGTCAGATTTTCCAAACAATAGGTCTATTCTCAATACAATTAGTAAGTTGGCAGAGGGGCGAGCCGGATGGAAGCTGCTGATGCCGTGAGAATTGATTAGCCCTTGATCTGTACCATCCCGGGATGCAACCACAGGCATTCAGATGTGACTATGCATGGTAGCCAGCAGTGGATATTCTGCCCTGGTTTTGCCGCTTCCCTGGGGGTGCTGCATGCTTGACTGTCTCCCCCACCCAAAGTCTGACACAGGACAGTACCGATGGTTGCAGAGAACATGACATAGAGAGCTCAGATGGCTTTGTGAACTCTCACTTGGGCTAACTAGCTTTTAATCAGCTCTATTGGAGTGTAACTGACATACAAAAAAATTACACATTTTAAGTGTACAGTGTGATGAATTTTAATAAACATGCACTTCTTAGTAACTACTTCCATCAAGATGCTGGAGATTTCTCAAGTCCCAGAAAGCTTTCTCAGGTCTTTGGCCCACCAAAAGACACCTCTCAGGTCAACACTGATCCCATTCCTAGTAGTCCAGATTGATTTTGCCTGTTCCAGAAATTGACATAAATGGGACTGCGTAGTATTTATTCCTGTGTCTGGGCTCTTTTGCTCAACATAACGCCTGTGAGGTTCACTTATGCTGTGTGTGCTAGTAATTCATTGTTTTTGTTGCTGAACATTCTTCTGTTGCACCAATGCCCTGAAATTTGTTTATCTATCCATCTACTGATAAGCAAGGGTGTCATTTCCAATTTGGGGATATTATAGATACAGCTGCTTTGAACATTTTTTTACAAGATATTTTTATGGGCATAACTTTTTCTTTCTTCTAGGTAAATAGTTAGGAGCAGGTCATATAGTAAGTGTATAGTAAATATATGCTTGACTTTATAATTGTTATGCAAAATGGCTATGACATTTTATACCCTCACCAGCAGGAGATGAGACTTCCATTAGCTCTGTCCACATCAACATTTTGCACTACAAGTCTTGTAAAGTTCAGTGGGATTGGGGATCATTGTGAATGGACTGTGAATATACGTGACAACTTATACTGAGCACCTTTCACATGCTGGTTGGTCACTTACATGTTTTTTTTGTGTGTGAAATGACTATTTAAATAGTTCACTCATTTTTATTATGGTGTTTATCTCGTTACAAAATTTTTTATTATTGTTCATTTGCATACATGTGTGTATATGTGGATACATGTGTATTACACAAATGTATGCATTACATACATATATATGTATATGTCTATATAGAGTGTTGTACAAACATATGTGTATATATATTAATAAATATGTAAGTAGAAATTCTGGATACAAATCTTTGGTCATATATATGTATTGTGACCATTTTTCCCAGGTTGTAAGTTGATTTTTTTATGTCCTTAACATCATCTTTTGATGCTTTTTTTTTTTTTTGAGACAGAGTCTTACTCTATCACCAAATTTGGGGTACAGTGGAGCCATTATAGCCCACTGCTGCCTGGGCTCAAGCAATCCTCCCTCCTTCCTCCTCGGCCTCCCAAGTAGCTGGGACTATGCCACCAGGCCTAGCTGTCTTTTGAAGATCTTAACATTTTAAAATTGAAGACATGCAGTTTATTATTTTGCTTTATAGCTATATAACCAAACCAACTTTCCCATGTTAATTTTTGCATGCTATATCTATCTCTCATCCTTTTACTTTCAATGATTGTCTTTATATTTAAAACACATTACCTGGAGACAGAATTTAGTCAGATCTGGCTTTTCCAATCAGTCTAAAATCTCTGTCTTATATTTTCGTGTAATGAGTCCATTTGATTTTAATGTACTTGATATGACTGTTAAATCTGCCATTTTACTCTTCAGTCCTCATTTATTCCTTTCCTCTTTAACTCTCTTTAACTCTGCTATTCTATTGCTATTTTGCTTGAAGTAATAAAATAGTTTAATATTCCTTTTGATTTCACCTTTTAGCTTCTAATCTACAATTATTTATTATCATTATTGGCAGTTATCTAAGGCCTATAAAAAGCATCCTCAACTTACTAGTCTACTTAGGTTCAATATTTTACTTTCTCTCACTTGAAACTTTTTACATTATGCCTGATACTGCCTGCATCTCACTTTAAATAAGTCTTAAGTTTGCTCTGTATAATCCTATATACTTCTTCCTCATTGTTTTTGAAATTACCGTATTATGTGCATGTGTGTGTCTGTGTGTGTGTGTGTATATATATAGGGGTGTGTGTGTATATATAATAATATATATATAATATATACTTCTGCAGAAATAAAATCCACATCATACAGTGCTGTAGTTTCTTTCTCTGGCACAAGTCAGTTGTATTTTAAATAGATTATTAAAGAAAGAAAAGAAATTATTCAAATTATTTTATATTCATCTCATTCATCTCTTCAGATTCCACTTTCAATATATTCTTCCCTGTGCATTCGTCTCCATTGTATATAATGTCCCTTCAGCATTCCCAGATTTTTAAAATCTTAAAATGTCTTTATTTCACTCTTATTTTTTAAAATATTATATTTGAATATAGGATGTCTTTTTCTCTTCCTTTTAGCACTGTAAAGATGGTGTTCCATTGTCACTGGTCTCCATTGTTTCTGATAAAAAATTAGTAATATTCTTATCCTTGTTCTCTGTACCCCTTCTGCTGTTGTGTTTTGTTTCTCGGCTGCCTTCAAGACTGTCATTTTATCTTTGTTTTGGGCTATTTGGCTATGATGTATCTAGTTGTGGTTCATTTTCAGTCCTTCTGTCTCTATCTCTCTTTGCATCTTTCTGTCTCTTTCCCACAATCCTGCTACACACACACACACACACACACACACACACACACACACGGGATTCACTGACATTCTCAGATCTGTTAGTCAGTGTCTTATAAATCAAAATCAAATTCAGGAAGATTTAGTAATTTTTTCTCAAATATATTTTTTCCTACCCCAAACTCTCTTTCTGTTCCTTCTGATGTTCCCATTCACTGAATGTTAGACCATGTAATAATTTTATGCAAGTCCTGAGGCTCAGTTTAATTTTCTCCAAGTCATTTTCTGTCTCATTTTAAGAATGTGTAGTTTCTGTTTTTCTGCCTTCAAGTAAAATTTTTTCTCCACATCATCTACAAGCTACTAAGAGCATCCATTGGATTTTATTTGTTATTTTTTCAACTCTGAAATATTATTTTGATTTTTTTATACTGTTTATTATCTACTCGGATCTCTTCATTATTTGATTATGATCATATTTTTCTTTACTTCATGAGACTGTGTGTGTATGCATGTACACATATCTGTATCTGTAGTCATAAATTCTTTGGTGGCTAATGGCATTTTCTTTTTTCTATATACCTTAATTATTTTTGAAGGAATATGCTTTAGAAATTCTGAGCTTCATTTTGTTTGCCTGAAAGATTATGATTCTTATTTTTGTAGGCAGTAAATAGCTGCCTAATTTCATTTAACTTGTGCAGACTTGGTCTGGCACTTTGTTAGGGTAGATCTAGAACATGCCTTGCTCTGGCAGATGCTCCTTGCTCCTTAGCTCAGCCCTTCTGATATGTCTGCTGGATGTCAGGGGTATAAGCAAGGTCTTCAGAGACCATCCCACTCTGGCAGGGCAGGAACTCCGAATGTGGCCTGGATCCTCTCTTAGCCATTGCTGCCCCAGCTCCAGCACCTCCTTTCCCATCTCAGGTCCATAGCAGCTGCTGTGTGCCAGGCCTCAGAAGTTCTCACCCACATATGTGCAGTCCAGCTTCCAGCCATGGACTTGCAGGGGAACTCCACATGGAATTCTGAGACCCCTCACCACAAAGCTCTCTTGTCTCAATGCCTCATCCCACAGACTCACATCCCACAGATTCACACTGGTCCTGGTGTCTTAAATGCTGACCTCTGCCTCCTCAATTCAGTGGGATCATCTTACTTTGCAAAAACCAGCATATTTTTCTACAGTTGTGGATTGTCCCCACATGAGAGTTGGGTGACTGTGGAGTTCACATCCTGAGTTTAGCTTCTTTTTCTACTCCCTGGACATTGGCTGAACAGCACTGTCTCATCTCGTCTGTCCATTTTCACAGCTGTTCACAGGGGGAAGGCTGCTCCAGTATCAGTTACTCCATCATGGATGTGAAATTCTGACCTGAAAATTTTATGGTGACAAATGAGCGTTTTTGGGGGTAAAGAGAAATGATTTGGATGTTTCAGGAAGTAACAGATTTGTATTATCTCATCTAAAGCTGCAATAAGAGAAAATGAAGTAAAAATGTAACAATTAGCTGCTTAATTTATTCAATGTAGATAACTGATTCCAGTAATTATGTTCTCAGAGTTAAATTGTTTGGCTTGAAATAATCGAGTTGACTCTTCTTGATTAAATAACATGATATTTACTAGGTCGGCACTTTGCCTAGTGTCAGGTAGACATGGTTTGAGATACCATCTTTGGATGAGGAAATAATTAGTCCCTGCATTATTTTCTCCATTCTCTCATTAATTTATTATCAGCCCCAGTTTCATATGTGCCATTAGGCCAATTATTTCTCTTGATTTAAGAACTTCTCTTTTGTTCACGTGGAATCATAATTCAGATGGAATTTAATTGTTAATGTATATATTTTCTCAAGTTTTAACTTCAAATTTTTATTCTTCGCTGTTTCCATGCCTTCCAAATGATTCCCTGTGGAGAAAATGACAAATTCAGTGACATTGATAGGGTGATCCCCATGGAGAATTGGTGTCCAGTGGAAGTGCTTTGGGTCACAACTGCAACTAGTTGTGTGGAACACAACACCAATACTTCAACATGCGCAGTCACAGTTCCATTCTCATTCTGCTTTTTAAATTGTTTTAAGTTTTAGCACAAATATATAAACATCGAAAATGACAGTTTCTGCTTTTGTACAGAAGTTTCAAAATGTTTGTCATGACTGAAGTCTCTCCCTATTTGCTTGCTTTGGTGTTGAAGAAGCGTTGCTTCTACTGATACTCCCCTGTCTAATGAGTCATTCATGCATCTCACGTCTTGGCGACAATAATTGTGGTAAGTGTGCACTGTGCTTTTGACCTTCTAGAAGCTTATAGAACAACAAGAGAGAAACACAAGATAGAATGAGAAAATAGGGGAGAGCAGCACATGTTTGTGGCTAAAAAATGAGTGATCTTATAGAGACACTTTGTATGTGTTGGGCAGGGTGGGGGTAAGCTTCAGGGGAAAACAGGAATCGTGCCCTCCCTTCCTGCTTGTCCCAGGGCACGTAGGAGTATGGGGCGGGACAGGCATGGCCAAGGATCCTGTGGTGGTGAGAGTGAGCAGAGCCGTGGCTCTGTGTTGAGGACTTGTGCTGGGATGTCCCATCTAGAGAGCAGAAGGGTGCCCCCCAGGATGCAAAGGCACCATCAGGCCACTGGGAGTGAGATGTCTGCACCTTCTGCAGAGTCCCCTCCTGACCGTTCACATCGCTCCCAAAGAGCTGGCCTCTGTGGCGTTGGGCCACTCCCTGTCCACCAGCTCTCTCTGCAATTCCACACGCTGGCAGGGGCCGCCAGATCATAAGCAGGCACCACGGACATTGGAGAAACTGTGCCCCGATGCACCCATCTGGCTGTCCTGGTGCCCCAGCTATGGGGTGTGGCCATGAGATGGAATTCTTCATGAAGTCCTCTGTCCCCGCTGGACCAAGCCTGGCCCCCTGGACCCTCCTGGATGTATCTTCCCTGGGTATACCTCTTCCTTCACACCTGCCTCTTTGCTTATTCCTGCAGACACTTCCCGCCCACACATACTTCTCTGAAAATAATTCCCTCATGCCAGGTGACCATTCTTCCTGGGTCTAGCTCTGAAAACACATCAGGTCACTCCTCTCCTGGTTGATGAAGGCCGTGATTTGGCCAGTCCAGTATAGCATCTATCGGCCTTAGACAACCTGGAACCAGGAATAACTGAGGATGAAAACACTCTGCTGAAATATACAAAACCTATCACCTGATGCTGAGGCCACCAGGCTGGGTATAGAGCATGAGTAAAGGCCATCATCCTCGAGCTGCTGATTGGAGCTCCATGGAGCTCCTCCTGCCGATACTCCACTCAGGTGAGCCACACCTGCAGCGTCTCATGTACTGATGCTCGCCCTCTGCCCTGCTTCCTGTGTTATCAACACAGCTGATCTTGTCTGCCATTTAGGAACTAGGTTATTTGACCAAACTAAATCACACAAACATGCAACTCTCTGATTTCTGTTACCACAAATAGTGTTATAAGTCAGAAAAACAGGGTTCATGTTCTTATTTGCATAGTGCTTTCCACGTTCCAATCTCAGACAGGCGCCGAGGCTCACCTCAATCCCCATGTTTCATGTGGACAAGGGGTGTGGGGGGGCTCAGGGAGTAGGTGACTCATGCAAGGTTACATGCTGCATGAGTCAGGGGACCAGGATGTAGGATGCTGTAGAGCTGGGGTGATTGACAGCCTGAGGTGTTCACTCTCAAGCATGTATTAGCACGGCACCTGCTGAGCCTTAATGGTGAGATGGCAGCAGAGCCTCTCCTGCGTGGTTCCATCCCATCACACTGTGAGCAGCATCCGGAGTGCAGCATGGCTTTAGTGAGGCTCACCTGCCTGTCCCTGCTGCCTGCTGCAGGCCGAGCAGAATAGCTGCACTTGCGATGTTGGGCCTCCACATTGAGATCCACCCTGACCCAGAACGCACTAGGCTGCCAGACAATCCATTTCTAAATGCCAATTAAAGACAGCAGTATAGACGTGTCGAGGTTTGACATTCTTTGTTGAAGACTCAGAACACAGTGATATCTCTTTGGGGAAGTCATTGACATTTTTGCTATACTGAAAACCGATTCTAAACAATAAAAGCACATTTTAAGAGTCACACAAACACTCAGTTCCACGAAAGTATTTACACAAACACGCGCAGGCTGCCTCAGGGACTGTGCAGCCCCTCTGTGTCCAGCTCTGGAGCCGTGCAAGCAGATCGTAGCATGACGAGCTTCCCCTGGGGCTGCTCTGGGCACAAGCCAGGCTCAGTGGTCCACACTATGTTAACAGTAGTTCTCTCTCAGAGGCAGAATTACAGGTGATTTTCACTTTTTAAAAATGAGTATAGAGTACTTTAAATTCCTCATTACAATGAGCATATAGTACATTAATTATCAGAAAAATATAAATTCTATTTCATTTTAGAAAAAAAAGAAGGAAATCAATTGCATAAGATCAATCTATGGCTTCTTCTGCAGTTTACACTGAGCCAGTGAAATTCTAAATTGCGTTCATACAGGGCAAACGTCATAAGAATTATGAGAATTATGATGACCAAAAATGCATTTAGAATCACATTTACATATATATATAGCATGCCTGTGTTTACATGTGAGTGTCCAAGGATGTCCTAACTTCAGAGTTAACTTTACTTAACATCAAAGAGCAAGTGGCTCATTTAAAAGGGAGGAACGCAAGCAATACTTTCATTTTTCTTTTTGCAAGATGTGGACCTCTGCTATTATGAAAGAAAGAGAGCCAGCTAACCTAATAGGCCTTTTATTTGCTAATCAAACCTCTCATTAACAATTAATTGGATCAAAAGTTCATAGGCCATTATTGCTGTGTCAATTAGATGCACAGGCCTGGGAGGCTGAAATGGAATGACCCGCTCGGGTGATAAATAATTTCCAACAGCGACTCGCCTTACTGCGGGCCGCCTGTGTGGAGGTCACCATCCCGGCCTCAGCGGCCAGCACAGGCTGTCCTGATGACAAGAAAAGATGCAACCTCTCTTATCGCACATGCTAATTTAAGCTCCGTAATCTAAAACGTGTGAAACACCATCTCGGGGCAAACAGGAGATGCCGTCGCCGTGTCGTTACTAGAGCCCTACAAATGGTTGTGTGCTCTTCACAAGAAGAAAAAGAAACAGGAGAAGAAAAAGAACTTGTCAAGCTTGAAGGGCTGCACAGGCTTGCAATCACGAGATATCGTGGGCTCCTGACCATGGGCTGCCACGTGTAAACCCCGATAAGGTGGGATCTCCTGACAGTGTCACCAACATAGAGACGGATGCATCTGCTTTATATCATCCTTAGTTCAAGTATAACTCATTTATTTGATTTCCGCCCTTCAGTAAGGAAAAAAACTTTACTTAGCGTTGGAGTCTGAAATGTTACATTATCTCAGAGATTGTTATTCCACACCAAACTCATCAGATGCCCTCATGAGTCGTGTTGCAGTCATGTTGTTCCCTGGACAAAAATAAGATAGCATCTACAAAATTACAAGTTAATTGAAGCAGGAGAAAGCTTGTGCTATTAAAAGTTCTAAAGGATAAACGTGAAACACAGTTGAGTGTTCCTTTCCAGCACTGGGATTAACTTACAGCTCTTTCCTCTCTCTCTCTCTTTTTTTTTTTTCTTTTGGCACAGCAGCCTCCAGGAAGGTGGGAAGCACATTCTTTTAACTTTATATTCTCCGGGTTGTCCCTGTCTATGGGAAGATAGTCCATGAAAATGTGTTGGAACTCATAAAATTTGAATTGAATTCCATGCAGGCCGTTAAGTCAAGGCCAGGCTAGCAAAATTCCTTATGAAATTGTGGGGTCAGTCATCTTGATTCAAAATCCATTTTGTGTTTGATTGTGAGATGCTACAGTGGGCTGTGCTCAAGGACAATCGTGTTCTTAATCGACTCCCCCAGTCTATGAGCTGGAACATAGATGCTTTCAGGACTGTGAGGTCACCTGCTCTCCCCCCACAGAATCGTGCAGGTTCTCTCTTCCTGATTCTACTCAAACAGATAGGAGCATACTGGGCCTGAGGTAGGTGGAGGAGGGGGTCTTTGAATGAAGTAGGGTGAAGGGGTCTAATTCCTTCCTCTGGAGACGATGGCAGAGGGTTTGCGTTCCACTCCCTGAAAGCCTGTAAGGATCCCATAGTTCTTGCCCACCAGGGAGACACCCACACCCTCCAGGGCCCACCTTCCTGCCCCCTTCCCACGCCACCAGCCCATAAGCCTTCTCCTTCTGACCCTGTCTCTTCCTGAAGGGCACCTCTCCCAATCTCCTTGCTTATATTAGTGTAGAGTGTGAACATCAGTCATACATATTTGTTAACTGGCATTAAATTTCAGCAGAAGAGGACGTCACCTAAGGGCCCACACGTGCGGCAGGATGAGATATCTCTGATTAAGAAATGTAGACTGGCTGTGATGCTGCCTGGCAGACTAAGTCGATCGAAATGTTGGTTTTAGTTTACAGTTGTTGCAGACGCAAAGACCACGTGCTCTGGCTGCTGTAGAGACTCCAGGAATGTTAAGTAAGACCAAAGCCTCAGCACCCTAAAGGCATCTCTGCTTGCAGTTTCAGACTCTCAGTGAAGTGCCTGGGTCCTGAGCAGCAACGTCCACCCGCAGCTGAGGGGTTCATGTAACACAGCCATGTTACAAGTTTCTTCTGCAAGCTTCAGAGCAAGCCTGAGTGTTTAGGGGCCTATAGGACCAAGACTCCTTCTGTAGAAACTGAGAAGGTGTGGGTGCAAGGTATTGAGTCATTTACAAAAGGTTTATTTTGTATGCAAGATGAGAACTAGAATGGGAAAACAGAATAGGAAACTGTCACACAAGAGAAAGAAGACAATTTGTGTCTAGGTGATGTATTTCTTGCTCCTAATGGCCATTGCCATAGTGGGAGTGGTGGATTCCTGACAGGTAGAAAAAAAGAAAAGATCGCAGAACTATGGGATGGCTGTACCTACCCAGAATGGAGCAGAAGGCGGGTGGGGTGAGCATGAAGCTTGGTGTGCACAAGAATGTGGTCCACTCTCCAAACATGTGCAGGCAGCTCCCCAAATACAAGGCAGGTGCTACCACCGTGCGTTTCCTCATATGATAGACACCAAAGATCAATCAGCCCTACATATAAGTATGAAATGTTTTTATGTTTCATAGGAATTAAAATCATTTGAGAGTCATTATTTTAAGGTGAACATTATTTTAAGGGCAGCTGATTTTTAATCAACATTTGTATGGTTGTATTCCTGGAAATACACTGAAGGAAAAGGGCATTGCCACTGATCATTTACATAGATCTACTATTTTTTTATTATCAGTACATTGGGACAATCTGAAACGTTGGCCAATTTGCATGCCCATGGGCGTAGCCTCTGGTGCAGCAATTTACAAACACACGCTATGGAAGAACTTTTCCTGAAGGATTGGAAATGTCTTCTATTCATTTCTTTTCATTGTTAATCTTTTTAGGCTATTTTTATTAGTAAAGCAAACATGGGATGTATAACATTAAATGAGTCCAGGATGAAGATGTTTATTTTATTTCTTCATTTGCCTATACATCAAAGCAGCTGCCTTGGTATTTAATAAGATGTTGATATTCCAGTGAAAAAGAAACTTTCGGGTACGTGTTTCCTCCTTGTCAAGACTCCAGCTTAAATATTCTGGGTGGAATCCTGGCTTGATCTCCAGTGTCAAAATGTGAGTATCCGAATTTCATTCGTGCCAACACAGCTTCCTAATGCTCCCCTGGCAGCCACAGCCCAGACACCCGCTTGGGTCTGAGCCCAACTGAAGGGTGCAGTGCAGTGGCTGGTCCTGGAACTTACAGGTGCGTCATCGGCCTGTGTGTGTCCTCCTTCCTGTGCCTGTGCTGCCAATGCACAGCATACTCCACACCCTCTGCATGTGCATCGGCACTTTCCCCGGGCACACACCGTGAACACTGTCTTAGGTGACGGCCCAGCTCGTCTACACCCGCTGCTGATTTGGCACTTTAGTTGGAGCCCTACTCAACTGTGCTTGTGAAATAAGTGGATTTTAGGTCTTTTTGCAAGGCAACAACTCTTTGATATAACCTTCGATGAAGAGATTTAAAAACAAAAACCGACTCACAGCAGTGGCAGGAAGGAACCGACCTTCTCTTTTCCCTGGCTTTAGCCGAACACCCTATGGGTATTTAGTCATTACGGATCCAAACCAGACTCCCAGTTCAGCAGGTTGTTTAAAAGCTATGTATTCATCTCAGCCCACTCAAGAAAACAACCCAAGTCAGTTGATGGGACAGGGATTTTACAAAGGTGCTGGGAAAATGGAAAAGTCAGAGGATTCAGCAATCGGCAGGGTGACGGTAGCAATCCACTTAGTGCTTCTGGGAAGGAGGGGCTGAGGTGAGGGTGTTGCTGGAACACAGGACTGGTGGGACTGAGGAAGGCTAGACCCAGGGACCTCACAAAGGGGGACCATTTGCAGCTAGAGGAACCGCAGACTGTGGCACGCACTGTTGGAGGTGCAGCCAAACCAGAAAAGGATGAGGTGAAATACACTGGCTCCCCTCCTCCCACTCTGCAGTCTCCTGCCAGCGTCTGCCTGTGCCTGTCATTGTGTGGGCACCCAGAACCATCGGCCAGTGGTGAGGGAGTTGGGGAGGACAGACAAGAGCAGGGAGGGCCCAGGCAGTGGACGTGAGCACGGCCAGACCAGCATCAGCTTGGTGACCGCGCAGAACCCACATCTGCGCTGTGGGTGGGGCACTGTGGAGACTATCAAGGCCGCAGCAAGCCTGGAGAGCTGGGCCTGCTGAATCAGGGCCTCGGCTGCTGCGGGAATCTGGGGGCCTCAGTTCTTACTGAACATGACAGGCTCCCCAGAGCTGTTGGTGCCGCTCTCGATCCTGGGCAGGGCTGGAAGAGTCACTCCTGGCATCCGTTTCTGATAAGCAGCTACTGTAATTCCCACCACCTCCACGGGTCAGGCCTTAAACAGGTCGGGACATTCTGACATCCAGCCACAGATTGGAGGTCAGCGGGAGATGCCAATGTTGGGGGGCCTGGCGGTTAGAGGTTTTGTGTGTTCCCTTCTTTGAGAGTGTCAGTGTCTGACAGTCCTGAGACACAACCGGAGGACTCTGCACCAAGAGGGAGACTGAGGCTGCTGATGGAACTGGAGAGCATATCTCTCCTGCAAGGCTGTGGTCTATGTACAGGTCCTGATGTTGAGTTACCCTGAGCGGCAGGGTGGGAGTCGTAGCAGACATCGTGTCAGAGCAGCTGCAGCAAAAGACAGCTGTCCCTGAGGAGAGGAAAGAAAAGAAGACGGACCCCGAGGAATAGCTACTGGGGATAATTTGGCCAGACTAATAGTGCCTCAAGCCACCTCTTCAATAGAACAAAATGCAATAATTACGGTTCACAATGATGACCTTGAGTCATCAAAAAACCATTTAATCATGTTCAAATAATTTTGTTTCCAGAGAGTTCATTTCAGTTCAACAAATATTTATCATCAGCTAATTACATGTTGGGGGCTCTGAGCACACTGGGGTGAGCTTGGGGGAGGGTGTGCTAATTTGAGCAGTGAGACTGTCGCCCTGAAGTAACCCGTCGGTGAGGATGCATTTGATGGCAAGAAAATGACAGCTCTGCCTGGATGTGCCGGCCTCACACATGGAGATGCAGCGTCAAGGCAAATTCAGGCTCGATTCTGGACTCAGGGACTCCATGACCGTCCCCCGCCGCTGCCCCCATCTCCGCCTGGAGCTCAGCTCTGCCTCGCCCAGCTGTGTGGAGCGCAGGGGTCACGGGATCACTGCTGTCTGCACCAGGCCTCCTTCTCCTCTTCTTTGAGTTAGGGGAGGACAGAGGATGTTTATGAGACCTGTTTTTAAAACGGAAGGCTTCCTAGTCATATCAACAAAGGGCTGGATCCAGAGGGACCAGGGCAAGGCCCTGAAGCAGAGTCAGCTGGTGGGATTGGACCGGGGACTCCGCTGCTCACCTGTGCCCAGGCCTGGAGGGTGCTGCCGGTGCAGGAAAAGTACCAAGGGAAGAAGTGGCGATTTCCCACCCCGCAGGGAGCATGGCGGCTGGTGGTAATGAGCACATGAGCTGGAATCAGAACCGAACCTGCAGAAGGCTCAGTGCTTATTCACCCCTTCACCATGACAAAGACAACTGTGACACTTCTGGAAGATGTCTGTTAAAACAGATCCTTATAAGTTCAGAAATGCAAAGGGAAGGAGAGCCTTACAAAGAACTGATGGGTTACTAAATAACAGTAATAAACACTGAAGCTGATTCTTATGGGGGGGCCTTCCCTGTCGCCATAAATACACACCAATTAGCTTCTCCAGAGCGGCCCAAGATGCACTTGGGGTGGCTTTTGGTGTCAAGTGAGGGTGGAGACACATCACAGAGAACAAGCCAATGCATCCCAAGAAATGGTTCAAATTGAAAGCCTTACCCTTTGTCTACAATTGTAAACAAAATATCACTTTGTTAATATGCAGGTCCCTTCGGAAGCTGAAACTGTCTCCCTAACAATACATAAGGAAATATTAATTAGAATAAATAAATGCATAAATACACAGCTGAGTCAAAAAAAAAAACCAGGAAGTCCTTGCATGTCAGAAACAAACAGGGAGCTCAAAGCTGCCTCAGAGAACCCTTGGAATGGGGGCCTAGGCTTGGGGTTAGGTCAGCCTCCATGAGAGACCTGTCCCCTGGCTTTGGGGCTGTCGTGAGAATGGGCCTCGCAGACTCCAGATGAAGCGTGGGTGGGAGGTCTGGGGTTGCTGGTGTTCTCAAAAACTCATGGCATACTCTTGTAGACACCAAGCGGCCCGGGGGCTGCCTCCATTTGAGACCTGGGCCTCCCCGGACAGCCCACACTGGCTGAAAGACTCTCTGAAGCTTAACCAAGCCTCCCTAGCGTCCCTTCCCCCAGTTTCTCCCCTGGCTTCTCCCCTCAGAGGAGCCTTCCATCCTGGCTCCATGCTGGCCAGCCTGGCTGGGGCTCTCCTGACTTTTCCGCACACAGACACTTCCCCCAGTGAGACCCGTGCTGGTGTCTGCTTCATCAACGGCCTGGAAGAACTGTTTCTGCACCATGTGAAGTGAGAGGGCTTCTCACTATGGAGGTGCTTGAGGAACAAAAGAAGACCCCATCTGCTAGCCTGGAAAAGCAAGAAGGTAGCTGGTCATCTGCTAGAAGCTTAAAGAAAAATGTTTCAAAAAGATCCTACAATAACAAATACATGGAACCAACCCAAACGCCCATCAATGATAGACTGAATAAAGAAAATGTGGCACACGTACACCATGGAATACTATGCAGCCATAAAAATAAATGAAATCATGTGCTTTGCAGGGACATGGATGAAGCTGGAAGCCATCATTCTCAGCAAACTAACACAGGAACAGAAAACCAAACATTGCATGTTCTAAATCATAAGTGGGAGTTGAACAATGAGAAAACATGGACACAGAGAGGGAAACATCACACACCAGGGCCTGTTGGGGGGTAGGGGTCAAGGGGAGGGAGGGCAGTAGGACAAATACCTAAGAAAAGAAGGGCCTCTAAGGAAAGTGACAAAGAGATAGTCAGGTGGACCTCATTAGCACTAAGGGGGCCAGAAAGGAAGTATGATTGCCGTATCATACTGCCAGACGATAATGGTCTAGCGAGAATTCTGTACCCAGCAAACTGTTATTAAAGGGTTAGGGTGGGGTAATGAGCAAAAAAAGGGTACTAAGATTAATTGACCTTCACTGAAAAACTCACCAAAGGATGCACTTGAGTAAGGAGAAAATTAACCCAAATAAAAGGACTGGATGTAATAAGCAATAGTGAACAAGGAAAGTGGAGAAACCCTTGATTAATCTAAGCACACTGTGACTGTGGCAACAATAGTAATCAAGATGAATAATTTGGGGGTTAAAAGGAGGTAGAAAAATATTGAAAAGAATAATATGAAAGTTGAGATGTCCTTAGAGAGTTGGAGTAAAGAGTAGAGATATTGATTAACTTTAGACTTTTGTAGGTCAAGTATGCTTGTTGACATTTTAAGGGTAATCACCAAAAGAAAATAAATAGAATACATAACTTACATACAAACAGGGGAGAAAAAAGTAATAAAAAAGTGATCAATACAATACAAGATTGAAAAGGAGAAATAAAAAGAGCAAAGAACTGGCATGGTAAGTCATGAACACAAAATAATATAGTGGAAATAAATCCAACCGTAATACTAATTATCTATCAATTGTTCAAAAATAAAGAGTTCTCAGAGTCCATGTTTTTAGAAATCAGTCATATAGTGTCTAAAAGAAACATGCACAAAACAAAAATAACGTAGACAGATTGGAAGAAAACAAATGGACAAAAGATATGCCGAGTGTATCCATCGGAGTCCCACCCACAAAATAGGCAGCACAGAGAATAATTGAGGAGAGGCTGGGTGTGGTAGCACACACCTGTAATCCCAGTATTTGGGGAAGCCAAGGCAGGAGGACTGCTTGAACCCAGGAGTTTGAGACCAGCTTGGGTAACATAGTGAGACCCTGTCTCTACAAATGATAAAAAAATTAGCTGGGCACCGTGGTGTGTGCCTGTAGTCCCAAGTGAAACCCACATCTCTACAAATAATAAAAAACTAGCTGGGCATGGTGGTGGGAGCCTGTAGTCCCATCTACTTGGGAGGCTGAGTTGGGAGGATCATGTGAGCCTGAGAGGTCAAGGCTGCAGTGAGCCATCGTGGCACCACTGCACTCCAGCCTGGGCAACAGAGCAAGATCCTGTCCCCAAATTAAAAAAAGAATAAGTATGACTGAGGAGAGTTAATGTACAAGCTATTTCCGGAGGGTGGTGCAGCTGCAGGGCAGGTGAACACCAGCAGATGCAGGCTCCGGGTGTGAAGGGATGGGAAGCAGGGA
>NW_012109696.1:5134081-5146531 GCF_000951045.1 Mandrillus leucophaeus | reverse complement strand
GTGGTGTGTGCCTGTAGTCCCAAGTGAAACCCACATCTCTACAAATAATAAAAAACTAGCTGGGCATGGTGGTGGGAGCCTGTAGTCCCATCTACTTGGGAGGCTGAGTTGGGAGGATCATGTGAGCCTGAGAGGTCAAGGCTGCAGTGAGCCATCGTGGCACCACTGCACTCCAGCCTGGGCAACAGAGCAAGATCCTGTCCCCAAATTAAAAAAAGAATAAGTATGACTGAGGAGAGTTAATGTACAAGCTATTTCCGGAGGGTGGTGCAGCTGCAGGGCAGGTGAACACCAGCAGATGCAGGCTCCGGGTGTGAAGGGATGGGAAGCAGGGAACATTCCCTGGAGCCTGGAGAGTGAGTGCCCTGTAAAGTCGGACGCCTTGACAGGCACAGTGGGAGCCCAAACATGGCAGCAACCTGGTGTGTTTGGGGAGTAGCATGGGTAGGGCGAGGCAGGCGTCAATCCCTGATCCCTCCAACCTCTTCCTCTTGTCTCCTGTGGGCTCCTCAATGGCCAAAGCCATCTGGAAGCCAGACAACTTGCAAGCTGATGGTATGGCCCACGCAGGTCCCCTCCTGGGGTGAGGATCAGGAAAGAGAGGGTACTGAAGAGCCAGAAGGCAAAGGAAACAGACATTCTGACACAAAGGCTGATCCTAACCACGCTTCACCTCTACCTCCAATGATCACAAAACAGTGCTTGATGTTAGCATTGGTGGAATGGACTCTAAGACAAACATATTAAGATTAAGGAATCATTTCACCATGAAAAAGACTGGTATCGTCTCATCAGGGGTACAAAAATCCTGAATCTGTGCACACACTTGTCAACGTAGTGTCAAAGGGTACGAGGAAGATGTGGAGAGAATCGCAAAAGCAGCTTTTAAATCCACAATTGCCATTGAAGGCTTTAGCAGGCTGCTCTCAGAGACTGATAGGTCAAGCAGATAATCTCGAGTAATGATCTGCAAGACACGAGCAATATAATTAACAAGCGTGGTCTTCCAGTTGAAGAGAAACCAAGACCTAGGCTGCAGAGGCCGTCGCGGGCAGCGGGGAACATCCTGCTGTAAGTTCACACCTGAGAAAGCACCCACAGGCAGGAAACACACCCAGGGACCTCCTCCACAGACCACTGGACCTGCACTGAACACACTCCCCCAAGAGAACCACAGCAGAGAGGAAGCTGCATCGCCAACTTACGTATTAAGGCAGCTCTTCCAAAATCCAGACTACGAGTCCTCCCTGGGCATGTCATGCTGCCCATGTCACAGACTCCCAGCTCAGGACAATGCTCAGTGTCATTCTAGCCTATCAGGAGGGTTCCTGACTTGTCGAGTGAACCCTGGTGAACGTCACAGAGGTCAAATGAAAGGATGAAATTCAGACCAGGCAGGACAGACTTCTGCACAAGCTGCCGAGGAAGCTGGAAGTCGTCCCTGTGGGCTTGGACCTCTCAAGGGCATGAGATGCCTAACAACAGTCTCAGGGAAGCTGAGGAGCAGAGATGAGGGCAAGGATCTGGGAGACAGAGAAGCAGGGATGCAGGACGAAGTAAGAGAGTACAGCTCTGCAGGCAAGAATCTTCCAGAAGGTGGAATGCTGTGGGCCACTGCGATCTTCACATCCCGAGGGCCAGGCTGCCCACTGCCTGCACCCCTGCAGGCTCCCATGGCGAGAGAGGACGCCAATAGCAGGCCCCTCCTCTTCTGCAGACCCTTCTGAAGACTATGCCCTGAATCCCAATTCCCATCTCCACCTGGGCCCACACACATGGCTGAATATTCCTGATGTCGTCTCCAGCTGTGGCCTCTTCTCTGAGGTCACATGCCCGTGACCATCTCCCCTGAAACATCACCAATATGCCTTCAGAACCTCCAACCCAAGACTTTGTTACTCTCTAACCAGCTTCTTTTACATTATTTCGAGGACAAACCACCAACATGTGACTGCTGAAAGGGAAACCCAGGCACTCTTGCTCTTTCACTTCACAGCCCGCACCTGCTGCAGAGGCAGACACTGCGGCCTCCTCCGCCTCCTCTTCTCTGTCCTCCTCTCCATGCTGTCGCAAGCGAGCCTGGCTTACAGCTCATCCCCCTGCCCGGGTGGACCTTGACCCTCTCCTGCCCTCAGATTCTCCCTTCCCAGGCCCCACCTCCACCCCATCTGTCCCCTGATATAAGGGTCATCTAAACACAGGCACTCCGGTCCCCAACATGGAAATTTGGATAGGGCACAATTCTGCACAACTGTTGGTCATGCTCCTATCTTCAGGGGCGTGGGGAGTTTTGTTGTTGTTGTTTTGTGTATTTGCTTTTTGGTTTTGTTTTGTGTTGTTCGCATTCTCACTTTTAGACATAGAATAAAATCCAAAGCTACCAGGGAGGCTGCCGTGTCAGTCCATGAGCCCTAAGTCAATCCAGACCCCTGCTGTTCAAAGCAGTGTATGAAAAATTAAAACACACTGGGAAGCCCAGACACATTTAAATCCACTCCCAATCACTGGTGCTTTATTCTGGAAACCAAAATAGACAAATGAAGAGCACAGCACTAAGACTAACACCAGGCTCTTCGTTCCTAGATGTACTCACTGCTTGTAACAGAGGCATTAAAATCAGCGGGTCAGCATCAGGATACACGTGCCGCTGCTGCACTCTCCATTACCACATTTAGTGCCTGAATGTTTGTAATCGTCCCCAGGCAGTGCCAGGTCTTGCAAGAAGTGACCTCAGAGGGAACAGATGTTGGATAAGAACATCTCAACCCCATTTTGCAAGCATCAAATCTCTGAGCCTTTTCCAGACAATTCTTTCACCCTAATAGTCCTTCTTCCCTGTTAGAATTACGAGGCAAATATTTGAAGCATTTTAGAGAAATGTTTTCAAGATAAGCACTTATAATTAACAGTTATGATAGTACCAAATCATTCCTAACTATTCTAACAATGCAGTAATACACAGGGGTGAGAATGTGCTTTTGGAGTCAGAAAATCTTAGCTCATGTCCCAGTTCTCCAACAACTCACTGTGAAATCTGCACAGATCATATATTCTAAGTGCATAGTATTGCTTTGTTTTATTTACAATAGGGATAAAAGACATATCCATCTCATGGTAGTTTCATGTATATAAAGGGATAATAATACAAAATACTTAATACAGTGCTGAAGTATTAGAGGGATTCAACAGGGGGCTACTGTTCTTGCAAGTTTATTAACATTGTTCTTTAAAGCAAGTTTTCTAAAATAATTCTGCTACTCAAACTCTCAATAATTATGACTGTTTCTCTATGAACAATGAAGGTGAAGACATTAGCTCCTAGTCCATCAATCCCATGTAGTCCTGCTTTTATTAGAGAAATACATTTTTGTTGAATAATCATTTTATGAGGATGTGAAAAAAAAAGCCACAGTGGGAATTGGGGTTTGATTTGTTTGTTTTGCTTTGCTTTTAGCATGAAGACATTTTCCACTTCTGTCTAATAATGTTTATTCAACCCTTTGAGCGGCCTGTCATTGTTACAAATGAATATACATTCCCCTTACTTTGAGCAGCCCAGAATGGGCAGTGCCATAAAAATACAAGAACCTAGGATACGCATGCTGAGAAACGAATGTTGATGAACACATTAGGTAGTACATAACCTCAGAGCATAGGATGTCTCTGGTCCTAACTTTCCACTTCCTCAATGCCTTTCAACTCACTCATTCCTTCACTCCCGCACTCTCAGACCATTACTAAGCACCTCCCACGCTTCAGATGCTAGGTTCAGACATGGAGGTCTTATTGGTAGCACCGAACCCACCTATATGCAGTCAGTGTTTGAGAATGTAACAGGCAATCAGAACCACAGAGGAAAGTATGAGGACTGTGGCCCAAAGTGTCCCAAGGTTCAAAGGAAGCTGGAAGGAAAAAGTGTTTGAGATCTGGAGACACTGGGAATGGAAAGCCTGGGCGTGAGGGGAGGTACCCACTTTGGGAGTGTTTTAGAGAATGAATATGTGAATGTACCCTGTCCCTCTTCTGCCATGATCTCAGAGGCATTTACGAAAGGGAGTGAGGAAATGTAACAGGCTCAGGCACCTTGATATCAATTCAATTCGTCTCTATGCCCCTGAGCCTGAGGCCTGAGGCTTTCTCAGCAGCCTGCCCTAAAATCAGCAATGAGAGATGAAACATCACTACAGCTCCCACAGACAGTCACAGAAAAATAAGGGCATATTATAAGCAGCTTCACGCCAATAAATTCAAAAACTTAGGTGAAGTGGACAAAGTTCTGAAATGACACAAACTACCAAATGTCACTGAGGAAGAGAGTTGATGTGCATAGCTCTGTTTCTGTTGAAGACATTGAAGCCATATTTTGAAACCTTCTCGCAAAGAAACTTGCCAGCCCCAATGGCTTTAGTGGTGAGTTCTATCAAACATTTAAAGAAGTGATGGTACCAATTCTAAAGAAACTCTTAAAAACTGGAAAATGAAGGGACATTTAACACCTCGTTCTATGAAACCAACATACTGATAACAAAACCAGGCACAGACTTTACAAGAAAACTACAGATCATAAATATATTAATAGTGATAAAATTCCTTATAAAAATGTTCGTTAATCAAATCCGGCAATTAAAAAAAGATAATATATTATGACCAAGTTTGACGCATTCCAGGAATGCAAAATTTTGACATTTGAAAGCCACCAAATATATTTAACCAATGTGGCTGAAATAATTAAAAGTTACAGGATCCGATGAATAGATGCAGAAAGCATTTGGTAAAATCTGATACTTCTTCATGACAACAACTCTCAGACAACTAGAAATAGAGAGAAGAAAACAGAGAGGTTGGGAGGGAAGAAGAACCATCTCTTCAGCTTTAGTGACTTGGTCACGTGTGTCAAAAATGTGAAGCAGTCTATGCAAGAAGCTGCTGAAACTAAGAGAAGTTTACTGGGCGGAGGAGAGTATACCAAAACCTATTGTGTTTTTATATGTAAGCTACAATTATTTAGAAACTAATTTTAATGCCATTTACAATAGCATCAAAATACACGAGACATTTAATGATAAATTTAACAAAATACATTAAAAATATTAAAAGGAAAGTTCAACGGACCTATCATATCCAACTCAATTTTGAGGAAAAAATAACGAAGGACATCAATAGTACTTAAGATTTATGTAAAGTACCAGTAATCAAGAAAGTGTGATATTACCATAAGGAGAGACATGAAAATAATAGAACCTGTTAGAGAACCCAGGAATAAACTGACATATAGGCAGTCAATTGAATTTCCACAAAGATGTCAAGGCAATTCAATGGAGAAACGAATTGTGCTGAAATAATTAGATATTTGTATGTGAAATTAAAAAAGCAAAGGAGATGTGTACCCTTACTTTACACCATATAGAAAAATTAACTCAAATATTTCATAGACCTAAACATAAGAGCAAAAACTCTGAAACTTCTGTAACACATTTGAGGAGAAAAGTCCTTGTGACCTTGGACGGGTCAGAGATACTAGATACCAAAAGTCTGAGCTCTACCATTTCTAAAATAAATACATAAATCGGACTTTTAAAATGTTTAAAATGTGCTGTTTCAAAGACATTTTTAGGAAAAATGAAAAAGAAGCTTCAGACCGGGAAAAATAAAACCCATATTGTTATTTTTAAAAATCTCGTGTCTGCAAATATAAAGTACTTTTACAACTTGACAATGAGACATAGAACAAGACAACCTAATAAGAATATAGTGGGAACAACATTTGAGGAAATGTGAAACAAAAGAGATATATATGGTAAATAAGTGCAATAAATAACCAGTGATTAATGTTCAACCTCATTAATCACCAGTTTATTAGAAATGAAATTAGTTATTTTAAGATCTGATAATAACACCAAGCATTGATGAAGTTGTGGCCATGGAAACTTTCATGCATTGTTTGCGGAAAGCAAAATAGTAGTACAGCCACCTTGAAAAACAGCTGGCATTTTCTTATAAAGTTAAACATATACTTAACATGAGTCAAACATCCCACTCCTAAGCAGTTGCCTACGGAAAATGAAAACACGTCTGCACAAACTGTAACCGAATATGCACAGCTGCTTTATTCTTAATAGATGAAAATTGGAAACAGCCCAAATATTCATCACTGGTGGGTGCAAAGTCAGGTGGTGGCCCAGGCACACAATGGAATACTACTCAGCACTAAACAAGGCAGACCACTGGTGCGCCCACCGTGGGCAGATAGATCCCCAAGCATGGGACCACGTGAAAGTCACCAGAAAGAAGCACACCAGCTGTAGGAGCGGTTCCATTCACCTAAAATTCTAGAAAATGCAAACTTAAGTCACAGGAGCAGGTCAGTGATTGCCAGAGGTGGGAGGATGGATGGACCAACATGAGGGACAAGGTGCCTTTTCCGTTGGGTAAATGCACTAAATCTTTATCATGGTGACTGTTGCCTGGTATACACATATGCAGGTCACATGGCATATACATATGCATGTCACATAGTATACATATGCATGTCACACGGTATACATATGCATGTCACACGGTATACACATGCATGTCACATGGTATACATATGCATGTCACATGGCATACATATGCATGTCACATGGTATACATATGCATGTCACATGGTATATGCACATGCATGTCACATGGTATATGCATATGCAGGTCACACAGTATACACATGCAGATCACACAGTATACACATGCATGTCACACAGTATACATATACATGTCACATGGTATACACATGCATGTCACATGGTATACACATGCATGTCACATGGTATACACATGCATGTCACATGGTATATGCATATGCAGGTCACACAGTAAACACATGCATGTCAAATGGCATACGCATATGCATGTCACATAGTGTATGCATATGCATGTCACATGGTATACATTCATCAAAATTCATCAGCTGTGCACTTAAGGTGGGTGAATTGGACCACGTATAAACCATACCTCAGTAAATATGTTATTTTGAGAAGTCACTCTAGTGGTCATATGAGGAAGGAACTAGAAAGATGGCCCAGGGTGAAAAGGATACCAGAAACAAGGCTCCTGTGGAATCCCAGGATGAACATGGTAACAGCAATTAGTGGTGGCGCTGGGAGGGTGGAAGGGAAAGACGCTGGTAATGTGAACTCAAAGTCAGTTTTCCCTTTAAGAAATCGAATACTTTTGGGGAAAATTCCATTATAAACAGAAATGTTTAATAGCAACGTATGTTTTGTATTGAAAACATGATACATTGCATGCCAAACCAAAATGCCCCCAAAATGCCCCTAACAATATCCTTTTGTTTTCCTCTAAGAGAAGTCACAACTTTTTTATGATGTGGTTCACACCCTTGGCCCGATCTCTGCACAGGCAAAACCAGGCAGGACCCCTGAGCATGATCCCTGCTGTGTCCTGTCTCCGTCTTGCCTGTTAGAAGCCTTCTTAGGGGTCCAGCTTCATGTGAGCTCACGAAACAGTCCCCCTCACCCAGCAGGAAGGCTTTCCAACTACATCCCCTCCGAGAGGGGCAGGGGTCCGCTCTGTGCACTTTGCCTCCTGGGCAATTCTAGCTGCACATTAACCGCTAAATTCCAAGAGAAAATGAGACTCACTGAAATTTCAGATTGTTAAAAAGTTCTCTGCTTAAATGACGTTAACCCTTCAACAGTCAGGACGCACCTTTTTTATTTGCACCCTCACTGACTATGAGTTCCATGGGAAGAGTAAAGTATGCTCATCAACTAACTCTCCAAAGAATGTGTGCGCCTGTGGGTGGGAACTCGGAATCCACTCAGCTGCAGAGACTTCTCACATAGGAATCCATGTTCTTCCCACTATTTGGCTCTCATCCACTTACTCTTCAATACTCTAGACATTTTCCAATATACATTTGTGCACATGTCTCAATGATTTTTATCTCTTTTTGCGACACTAAGCATTGATTTTTCTTCTCTGTGATTAAGTTATTCCAGATAGTCAGTAGATTGTGGGGGGAGAAGACATTTTATTACTTGATAATTTCCTTACAAAGCTATTTGACTCATGGCTGAATCATACATTTTTATGGGCTACTAGGCCATTGAATCAAAGGCAGAAGAACTGAAGCACCTTTCTGCTTCTGGAAAGTTTGAAATGGCCCTAATATTTTACCAAGGAAGAAGCTTCGACCATTTCGAATATTTCAGTACCACCTTTCCTTATGAGCTTTCATTCAGCTGAAAATTCAGTGGACTATAAAATATTCACATCAATTATCACCAAAATAACCTGGAAGGGAAAATATTAGCTAACACATTTATAGGGGCTTGAATATATTTTTGGCTGCAATGTGTATTGCCTGCTCTTAAATCAGAATATCACCACGCAAAAAAAGAATTTAGCAATAAAACATCAAAGAAAATGTAATGAGAGTTTGGTGATGCAAAAAATTATCTCTTTTTCTTATCTAGGTCCTTTACCTGAAGGAATAACCAAGAATCTCTGTCATACCCTGCTTCTCATAGGATAATAGAATCACAGCTGTCTTGGTTTTCTTTGTTCTTTCCCTGTGATGTTGCCGTCCCCCAAATTCATCGTGTCCCCCTAATATTCTTATGTTGATGTCCTCAAGTCCACAAGTACAGAATAGGATTGTATTTCAAGACAGAGTCTTTAAAGGGGTAATGAAGGTAAAGTGTATTTTGAAATAGAGTAAACTGGAGACTGTATTTCAAGATAGAGTCTTGAAAGAGGTAATTAAGGTAAAGGGAGGTCATATCAGTGGGCCCTATTTAACACGACTGTGTTCTAACAGGAAGAGGAGATGAGGACGTGGACACACAGAGGAAAGACCGTGTGAGGACATGGGGAGGAGACAGCCGTCTACAAGCCATGGAGAGAGAACTCAGGAGAACCCACAAGCCACGCAGAGAGGCCTCAGGAGAACCCACAAGCCACAGAGAGAGGCCTCAGGAGAACCCAAGCCTGCAGAGGCCTTGACTTTGGACTTGCAGACTTCAGACTTGTGAGAATGTAGCTCCTGTTGTTTAAGCTCCTAGTCCGTGGCGTTGTGTTACGGCAGCCCCAGCAGACCGTCACAGGGCAATGCGTCTGGCCCTGGAGCCTTGGCCTCTCTGGGTAGCAAAATGCAGCTCTGGAGTGGGAAGATGCCACGCGGGACTCTGAAGCCTGGTGGGCAGCCACACCCCTCGCAGGTTCTCATGCTTGTATTGTTGTGACTCTGAGACACGGGGTCCTCTTGCCTAAAGCTAAACCAGTGCCCGTGGGCTGACTCCAGCCCCGCCAGACAGAAGCTGTAAATGGGTTCCAGCTCTGACGACGATGGCGACCTCAAGCCCTCTGGCCACAGGGTGAGCCAGCTCGCTCAAAAGTGGCTCCAGTCATGTTTGAGAATCCCATGTTTGAGAATCCCAGGTTGTGAATGTGGGTCTGTCTTGTCCCTGTGCCCCTGCTGTGGCTGCCGTGTACCAGCATGCAGACCCAAATCCACTTCCAGAAGCCATCCCCCCACCCCACCCTTCACCACTGTGCAGAAAGAGCCTGGCGGACTCCTGGGAAGCTGGTGCGGTGAAGCAGCCTGGAGGTCCTCTGTCAGCCCTGTGTGACCGGGGCCAGCACCAAGCTGCCCCAGCACCCGGGATTCTCACGGGAAGGACCCCCTCCACTCCCTGCCTTCAGCTCCCTGTGTCCTGCCAACAGTCCTCCAGTTTCTCGGACACAATGGAGCCACAACCCACATTTAGAAGTTTAAAGAGATGTCTGCAGGCACTGTAGTCACACCATCTCCCTTGAGTGGCCTCTGCTGATGCGGAGGGTCTCCACCTTCCAGGTCTGATTCTGACTGACTGAGCTGCGTGCCTGCCCAGGCCAGGGTTGGGGCTCTCCAGGAATCCAGGGCAGGAGGAGAGCAGCCGTGCCAAACTCAGGGGCTGGGATGGAAGCTGGGCTGGTGGTGACCGCATCACTGGGGAGCAGGGAAGCTCATACGGGAAGAGGGGGGCTGCCCCATTGCATTCCCGCCTGATGGCCACTTGTGAGTGGCCTGGATGGCTCTCATGTGGCCACTGATCAACCCTCGTAAACAAGAATTCTCAACTCCCTTGAGCGTGTGTCTGTTGCCGTCTACCCCTTGATTTCTGAGCAGAACTGTGGTCCACTTGTGGAAGTAGGGGCTGAGTTGTGGACAGCACTGGCCAGCTTCATCATGCCGCTCCATGCTCTAGCAGCCAAGCTAGCCACTAAGAGTGACCAGCAGAGAGTGGAAGCAGGACGAGAAACCTGCCTCCTGGAGGCTGAGCAGAGAAAGCGTCTTTAAAGCCACGGGTACAGAAATTGCAGTACCAGCTCTCGGCCCAGCATGGGTGGGCACTTGGGGTCCAGATATTCTAAAAATGCTTGAGGGCAGAAACGATGGCTTCTCCTTCATTTTCCTCTCTGAATTTGATGCTATTTCTCCAAACATTACATGTTCCGTTTGGTCCAGGTGTCTCCATCCTTTTACCCCAATCCTAACCCCCAGAAAATAGAGGAGGCTTCTAATAGGATAAGTGACTTCTTCACCACCCTCTACCCACAGACTTGAAGGTAGTCCAAGATCCAAACCCAACGCAATGGAATGTGGTCGTTCTCACTGCATATGTCATGTAACCTTTGTATGAGACACAGCTATTTAAAATGTTATCATCTATCTATACAAATTCTACAAGATGGGTAGCTCGACAACATAGATGAAAGTGAAACAAATCGACTTCAAGCTCCTTTAAGCTCTTTCGGAAACTCTATGTGGCAATTATCATCATAACGCTTAGCATCTTCAAAGCCTCTTTAAACATTAGCAAATTAATCTCTACCACAGTGAAGCGAGGTAGGTGCACGGGTGCTTTATTATCACCTGGGATTTACCCGCAGGAAAACTAAGGAAAAGTGGCTATATGAATGCCCTGGAAACCACACGTACGCACACGTGTGCACACACACACACAGACACGCACACACACATACAGTGGAGTCAGAACCTCAGGCATCCAAGCGGTACCTGTCCTTGGGGAAGGGGCACCCAGCCCCATCAGTGGCTAGATTGTTTTAATGTGCTTTTCTCTCTTTCTAAGCTGCATACCTGGGCCACCTGACTCCACCCTCCACCCTTCTCCCTGGCAGGTCAAGCTCACGGCAGGCTCCCAACTGGGTGTCTGCACTCCTCTCTCCCAGGGGACTCTCGGTGAATTTGCATCTGCAAGTCTTCTCAGATCTGGTGCCATAATTATCTTTTGAACCAGCAAACAACCACCCATCTCCTTTCTCCTGTGAGCACTGGTCTAATATTGTGTCTTGTCCTCGGGCTGTTGGATGCCTGTGCCCTGTGTGCCTGACCCTCCCCTACATGCAGATGGCCCACCGGAATTTTGGGTGGGCAGTCTCCAAGGATCAGCTATGGGGCTGCCGGAAGTGAGGTCTTAGATTCAGTAGATGGCACTCTTCCCTCTGAATCAGCCGGCATCAGTGTGGCTCTGCACAGGAACACCTGAGAAAGAGGAGGTAACCTTGTTACATTCTGAATTTACAGTAAATAGCAGAAATTTTGAAAGTGTGTTCTCTTACGGTGGAAATTAGAAGCTCTTTGCAAGCTCCCTAAAGGGGCCTGCCCTATATTCTTTGACTAACAACTTCGGAAAAATATGCAAAAGTACTGAAAGAAGTGGAAATGGTTTGGGCTATGAAGTAGTTCTAGCAAAAGACCTTCCAGAAGGTTCTTTAAAGTGGCCCGGTCATCAGCAGCAATGTCATTAACTTACTTCAGTTCACACATATCTTCTCTCCCATCAGCCCTTGTTTCGGATAGACGCTTCCCTGTAGATATTATCAGGTAATGCTATCTGTCCTGTGTACTACTCATTATTTTTGTCTCATTACCGGACAGAAAATCTTTATGACAAAAATAATCAATGGTATAAGATATAAACTAGATAAACAGCCAACTTATTAAGTAGCTTTGACATCTTTGCCATCTGTTTGTTTTTCTGATTTTGTACTTCTTGAAGTCTCAAGCTGCAAGAATAAGACACATTAAAACTTCAACAAGGCCTCCTGCCATGAGGAGGCACAAAAATGAAAACCACCCCAATTCCCTCAGGAAGCAGTCCTCACCGTGAAGCTGCTGCTGGACTTCCTCCTGTGTTTTTAGTGAGGATTCCCGTGGATGCAATGAGAGAAATCAAACTTGATTTGGCTGAAAGCAACAGGTGACTTAACCAAAGCAAACCTTGGAGTTCCTCAGAGGTCAGAATGGGCACCATTCAGGGGTGACCTGAAGCCAGAAGCTGCGTGCTGTCAGGACTGCCTCCCTCACCTGAGTGTCTGCAGATCTCTCTGCAGCGCATGTTGGAGAGGATGCCTGCTGCTCACAGAGCCCAAACTCAGGGCTCC
>NW_012109696.1:5127352-5134031 GCF_000951045.1 Mandrillus leucophaeus | reverse complement strand
GCACACGTGTGCACACACACACACAGACACGCACACACACATACAGTGGAGTCAGAACCTCAGGCATCCAAGCGGTACCTGTCCTTGGGGAAGGGGCACCCAGCCCCATCAGTGGCTAGATTGTTTTAATGTGCTTTTCTCTCTTTCTAAGCTGCATACCTGGGCCACCTGACTCCACCCTCCACCCTTCTCCCTGGCAGGTCAAGCTCACGGCAGGCTCCCAACTGGGTGTCTGCACTCCTCTCTCCCAGGGGACTCTCGGTGAATTTGCATCTGCAAGTCTTCTCAGATCTGGTGCCATAATTATCTTTTGAACCAGCAAACAACCACCCATCTCCTTTCTCCTGTGAGCACTGGTCTAATATTGTGTCTTGTCCTCGGGCTGTTGGATGCCTGTGCCCTGTGTGCCTGACCCTCCCCTACATGCAGATGGCCCACCGGAATCTTGGGTGGGCAGTCTCCAAGGATCAGCTATGGGGCTGCCGGAAGTGAGGTCTTAGATTCAGTAGATGGCACTCTTCCCTCTGAATCAGCCGGCATCAGTGTGGCTCTGCACAGGAACACCTGAGAAAGAGGAGGTAACCTTGTTACATTCTGAATTTACAGTAAATAGCAGAAATTTTGAAAGTGTGTTCTCTTACGGTGGAAATTAGAAGCTCTTTGCAAGCTCCCTAAAGGGGCCTGCCCTATATTCTTTGACTAACAACTTCGGAAAAATATGCAAAAGTACTGAAAGAAGTGGAAATGGTTTGGGCTATGAAGTAGTTCTAGCAAAAGACCTTCCAGAAGGTTCTTTAAAGTGGCCCGGTCATCAGCAGCAATGTCATTAACTTACTTCAGTTCACACATATCTTCTCTCCCATCAGCCCTTGTTTCGGATAGACGCTTCCCTGTAGATATTATCAGGTAATGCTATCTGTCCTGTGTACTACTCATTATTTTTGTCTCATTACCGGACAGAAAATCTTTATGACAAAAATAATCAATGGTATAAGATATAAACTAGATAAACAGCCAACTTATTAAGTAGCTTTGACATCTTTGCCATCTGTTTGTTTTTCTGATTTTGTACTTCTTGAAGTCTCAAGCTGCAAGAATAAGACACATTAAAACTTCAACAAGGCCTCCTGCCATGAGGAGGCACAAAAATGAAAACCACCCCAATTCCCTCAGGAAGCAGTCCTCACCGTGAAGCTGCTGCTGGACTTCCTCCTGTGTTTTTAGTGAGGATTCCCGTGGATGCAATGAGAGAAATCAAACTTGATTTGGCTGAAAGCAACAGGTGACTTAACCAAAGCAAACCTTGGAGTTCCTCAGAGGTCAGAATGGGCACCATTCAGGGGTGACCTGAAGCCAGAAGCTGCGTGCTGTCAGGACTGCCTCCCTCACCTGAGTGTCTGCAGATCTCTCTGCAGCGCATGTTGGAGAGGATGCCTGCTGCTCACAGAGCCCAAACTCAGGGCTCCAGCTTTCCAGAGAACAGCCTCTCTGACTTCCATTTTCAATTCCCAGGGAAGGCTCTCCAGGGTCCAGCTGGGGTCATGTGACACACCAGAGGGCCAGTCATCTCTGCTGGGGCTTAGGACACACAGCACCTCCCAAGCTACTAGACAGAAGGGTTCAGCTCCCAGAGGAAGCAGGGGTTTGTGTGTGGGGGGGGGTGTGTGTGTGTGTGTAAGATAGGGAGGCATTGAAAAAAGCAGAGAGAGAGGAATATGGGCATGGAAATAAATTGGCAGCACTACAGAGTTTATTTTTATAATTACATAAAGAAATTGTCTTTTTAATAAAAGTGACATCTTAGCACAGTGCTTAAATCTCCATCACATTTCTTAAACTACTATTTGTTACATTTAGTAATTCCTAGATTTAATACATTTAATGATGATGCATGCTTGAATTATTTCCATTTTTTTCTAAAAATCTGATGGAGTTGCCAGGAATGGCATAGTTCTTCTTTCTCTTTCTCTCTTTCTGTCTTTCTCCCTTCCTTCCTTCCTTCCTTTCTTCCTTCCTCCCTCCCTCCCTTCCTTCCTTCCTTCCTTTCTTCTTTCTTTCCTTCCTTCTTTCTCTCTCTCCCTCCCTCCATTCATCTCCCTCCCTCCCTCCCTCCCTCCCTCCCTCCTTCCTTCCTTTCTTTCTTTCTTTTTCTTTCTTTCCTTCTTTCTTTCTTTCTTTTGTCTTTCTTTCTTTCTTTCTTTCCTTCCTTCTTCCTCTCTTTCTTTCTTTCTTTCTTTCTTTCTTTCTTTCTTTCTTTCTTTCTTTCTTTCTTTTCTTTTCCTTCCTTCCTTCCTTCCTTCTTTCCCTCTTTCCCTCCCTCCCTTCTTCCCTCCCTCCTTCCCTCTCCCTCCCTCCTTTTATTCTTTCATTTGTTCTTTCTTCTCTCTCTCTTTGTTTATTTCTTTCATCTTTTTTTGACAGAGTCTTGCTCTGTCGCCCAGGCTGGATTGCAGTGGTGTGATCTCAGCTCATTGCAACCTCCACCTCCCCTGTTCAAAAGATTCTCCAGCCTCAGCCCCCCATGTAGCTGGGATTACAGGCACCTGCCACCAGGCCTGACTAATTTTTTTTTGTATTTTAGTGGAGAAAGTGTTTCATCATGTTGGTCAAGCTGGTCTCAAACTCCACCGCACCAGAGTTGGTTTTCATGACATTCCCTCAGCGGTCAGTAAATGAAATTTGGGCAAGAGGAACATGGGTTCCAGGGTGGCTTCCAGAGGTGCTGATCCGTCACCTGGCCAGGCCTGACTCTCTCCTTTCCCCAGAATAGTGTGGAGAAATGTGGAAGGTCCCCTGCAAAAGTTTTGGGAATGAGGGTCTAAGGGGACAGCGAGGTCTCCTCTTGCCTCTCCTCTAAGCTGAGCTGCACGTTCTCTTGGGCCTTCCTTCCAGGAGGTGGTGAAGGAGAAGGGTCACTCCCGTGGGATGGCTGGGAGCACTGGTCCCAGGAGAGGGCCTGGAGATGTGTGTGTGCTTCCTCCATCTCTCTCTCTCTCTGTCTTCCTCTGTGACTCTCTCTGTCTCTCTTTGTCTCTGTTTCTCTGTATCTCTCTGTTTCTCTCTGTCCCTCTCTCTCTCCGTCTGTCTCTATCTCTCTCTATGTCTCTCTCTGTCTCTATGTGTCTCTCTGTCTCTGTCTCTCTCTATGTGTCTCTCTGTCTCTGTCTCTCTCTATGTCTCTCTCTGTCTCTCTCACATTTTTCAGCCTTTGTTTTGCGCCCTGCCTAGCACGGTGCTCTTGTCCCCGCAAGCGCTGCCACAGGCATGCGTGTGCATGACAGCGTTTGGGCCTGTTTCCTTCTTTTGAAGCCCTTCCTGGCTCTGATGTGCTAGAGAGTCATTGTGGTCTTGCACGTGCTCCTGCTGTGGGCGTCCAGGTCTCCATGAGTCCAGGACAGCTGCTAAACAGGGCTCTGCCCACAGTCCCTGGGCAGGGGCACACTTGTCTCTAGGACTGAAGTCCAGAAGAGGAGCTGCTGGGCACAGGGCTGCACAGGTGGAAACTGGGAGGATCCCAGCAGTGGAGCATGAAGAGCTGGATCAGCATAGGCACCCACTGATGCCACCTGGCTGTGTAATTACCACTGAGCCCTCCCCAACAGGGACGTATTCGGATTTGGAAACCTTTATTTGTATTGGTCTTGGTCTAACCCTTTCCTATTTCTTCTGGGCCTGGGACCTGTTCCCTGAGGCTGTCTTTGCCCACACACTGTTTTTCAACTCTCTCTTCTCTGCTGGCTTATTTCTTTCAGCATCTACACATGCTAACCTATTTTACTTGTCTCTCCTACAGGTGGGAAGTAAACTCGCAAATACACATGCACTCATGCCCACACTCATGCACACACTCATTTACACACGTTCATGCATGCCCACACTCATGCACACACACACAGGCTCATGCACACACATGCACGCACACTCATGCACACACTAATGTACACACGTGCATGCATGCCCACACTCATTTACACACATTCATGACACACATTCATGCATGCCCACACTCATTTACACACATTCATGCATGCCCACACTCATGCACACACACACAGGCTCATGCACACACATGCACACACACTCATGCCCACATTCATGCACACACACACTCATGCACACACTAATTTATACACGTGCATGCATGCCCACACTCATGCACACACACACACACACGCATGCACTGCCTTTTGCCTGTGTGAAATGTTTTTCTTCTCTGTGAACCGCTTGCTCCTGAACATTCCATCTTCATGCAGGGTCCCCATCCCTGCCGACAAGCTGATGTGTTTTACAAAGGTCACCCCTGACTTCCTGATTGCCGAAGCTAATGGGAATTTTAGAAAATTCCACTTCCATTGTCAATTTTTATCACTTACTGTGGAAACTACTGCAGTTCTCTCTGTCTTTCTATTCTGTGACTCCACCTGCTCCTGTTCCACCCTCTCTCTCCTCTCCTGACCTTTCTCAAACTCTTCACAGTTGGGTTTCTCTGTGGAGACTGCACCCTGCTGTTTCCTCAGGGGCTCCCATGGCTGCTGTGGCCTCTTCTTCCACCTGCACAGTCCCGCGGTGTCACTGCCCAGCATCCCGCAGCAGCCTGGTGGCATGAGGCCTCCCTCCAACGTCCCCTCCACCTGTAGTGCTGCCTTGTTCTACCCACCGCCTGGTGGATGCCAGGGTCCACTTCGCCCATCCTGTCTCCCAGACTCTCCATCTAGACTGGCTACTTTGGGTAACCTTTTCTTGCCTCCCCTAACTGACTTTCTTTCTCCTTCCAGTGCCTTCTCAGCCAGAAGGAGTTCCCCAACCCCAGCTCTGCTAATGTCCATCACGCCTCCACTGAAATGCCCTTGGACTCCTCCCCAGGCATTTTCCATGACACACCCAGACCGGCTGCATCTCCCCCTCTGCTCCCTGGTCTGGCCTCCTCTGCACCCTGTGGAGCCATGTTCACTGCTCATGCCTCTTACTCTTCACTTACACTTTGCTCACCTGTGTCTCCCTTCTCTGGGTGAGTTTCCTCACGCAGGGCTGTGCATGTTCATTCTCACATCTCACTTGCCAGTGTGAATGGGCTGTCCCCATTCATTATTTGTTGAATGAGGGAATAAATCAAAAACTTGGTCAATTGATGAATCAAAAGATTCAGGCAGAGAGAGAGTGGAGATCCATTTCTAAGGGAGATAAGCAGGAGAAGGTGAAAGCCAGTGCAAAGAGTCGATTTAAGGAAGAGATTCAGAACAAGCTGCCCTAAGTGTTAAAAGATTACAGAAACATTACGTAAATGCAATTCATTGGCTTAAAAAATGGAAGTTGTGTTCATTTTCTATTGCTGCAGTAAAAAATCACCATACACTTAGTGACTGACAGCAGCAGACATTTATCACTCTACAGTAGACTGGGTCTTCTGATCCAGGAATCCTGGGATTCCTCCCTGAGCCTATCCCTGGGCCATTATCCAAGTGAGACATTGATTTTGTCTCCTGGACATGGACTGGCACCTCTTTAGAGAAAGTGGCAAGGGGTAGGTTCTCTTATCTACTTTTACAGAGGAGAAAGCTTGAGATTGAAAGATTAGGTGGTTTGTCCAAGGGCTTGCTTTATCTTGGACCCAGAATAGTGTCTGATGTACATGAAGTGTACACTGTGATGGATGGATAGGTGGATGGATGGTTGAATATATGGGTGGAGGGTTGGGTGGATGGATAGGTGGAAGGATGAGTAGATGGACAGATAGATAGATGAACAGGTAGATGAGTCGATGGATGGGTAGTTGGGTGGATGGATGATTAAGTGGATGGATGAATAAGTGGTTGGGTGGATGGGTGGTTGGGTAGATGGATGCATGGATAAGTGGGTGGGTGGATGGATGGATGGATGGATGGACAGACAGACAGGTGAATGGGTGAACCTGTGTATGTATGTATGTATGGGTGGATGTATGAATGTATGGGTGGACGGGTGGTGGGTGTATAGAAGTTTGGGTGAATGGATGGGTCGATGGGTGGATAGATGTTTGGATGGATGGGTAGATGGATGGGTATATGGTTGGATGGGTGGATGGGTGGATGGATGGAGGGAGGGATGGATGGATGGATGGATGGGTGGATGGATGGATGGATAAATATATGGATGGATGGTTGGATGGATGGATAAATATATGGATGGATGGTTGGGTGAACAGATAAACAGATGAGTGAGTGGATAGACAGATGGATAGATGAACAGGTGGGTGAATGTGTGGATGGATGGATGGATGGATGGATGGATGGATAGATGGATGGATGGATGGACGGATGGATGAGTGGTTGAGTGGATGGATGGATGAGTGGTTGAGTGGATGGATGGATGGGTGGATGGGTGGATGGGTGGATAGATAATTGGGTAGATGGGTGAATGGGTGGATGGGTGGATGAACAGATGGATGGATGGATGGATGGATGGATGGATGGATGGATGGATGAACAGATGTATGTATATATGTATGTATGTATGGATGGATGGATAGTTTGGGTGGATGGATGGTTGGGTGGATGGGTGAATGGATGGGTGGTTGGGTGGATGGATGCATGAACAGATGGATTGTTGTGTGGATGGATGATTGGGTAGATGGATGGTTGGATGGATGGATGGATGTTTGGGTGGGTGGGTGGATGGATGAGTGTATGGGTGGCTGGGTGGG
>NW_012109696.1:5098632-5127267 GCF_000951045.1 Mandrillus leucophaeus | reverse complement strand
TGGGTAGGTAGATGGACAGACAGATAGGTAAATGGGTGGATGGATGGATGGATGGATGGATGGATGAGTGGTTGGGTAGACAGGTGAATGTGTGGATAGATGGGTGGGTGAAGAGATGGATAGATGAACAGATCGGTGGATGAGTGGATGGATAGACAGGTGGATGGGTGGGTGGCTAGGTGGTGGGGTGAATGGATGGTTGGGTGGATGGGCGGATATATTGGTGGGTGGATGGATAGGTGAATGGGCAGATGGATAGGTGACTGGATGGATGGATGGATGGATGGATGGATGGATGGATGGATGCATGGATGGATGGATAGACGGATGGATGGATGGGTTGATAGATGAGTGGATGGGTGATTGGGTGGGTGGATGGGTAGATGAATGGATGGGTGAATGGGAAGTTGTGTGGATGGTTGCATGAACCAATGTATAGGTGGGTAGATGAGTGGATTGATGGATGGATAGATGGATGAGTGGTTAGGTGGATTGGTATATAGATGGATGGGTGGATGAATGGCTGAAGTATTCTTAGTATAAACTTAAAATAACCCTAGATGTCCTGGTTTTCCGTTTCATACCACACCTCCTCATGGGTCCTAGAGCGAACTCAGGACTGGCCAGCATCCCTGTGCTGCTTTACTGAACAGGCGCTGGTTCTGGGTGCTGGAGATGCAGCTGGGAACCACAGTGTTTTCCCTCTGGGATCTTGTATTTTTGTCTCCTCTCAGTTCTTTCTACTCTAGGCTCTCCTTCTCCCCATGCACTGCCTTAAAGTGGAAATCACTTGTTGGCTCATGCACAACTCTGGTTTTGAAGGAGTCTCTATCTGGGAACAGATATGGCCCAGCAGAAATACTCTGGGCAGCCAGGGAGAACCAGCCTCTCAAGGGCAAGGACCTTGTCCTCCTCTACTGGAGGAGACCCTGCATGTTACCCCAGTCCTCCTGGGGTTCTCCTGGGGGTCTGTGTTGGGGAAAACACAGAAGCCCTGTGTGGGTTGCTGGAAAGTAGCTTCTGTGCTTATTCCGAGTCTCTGCACAACATCTAACTTTCTTCCCAGTTGGTGGTTGGAGTCATCAGAGCCATTTGGCAAATTGTGTCTCCCACGTAGGGATGTAGGACCCACTTGGAGCAGTGGCCAGGAGCACATCCCGTGGACTCAGGTCGGGTCCTGGCTCTGTTGGCCGTGCAGCATTGAGCAAGGAGCCTCAGTTTGCTCACCTGCAGATAGAGGAAGAGGTGCCCATGCACGGTTACTGTGAGAGCGAAAGGAAACATGGATGAAGTCTTGTTATTTCCTCTCCTTTCACTTCAGGTCACATGTGTACTTTTACTTTTGCTATTTGGGGAGTGGAGGAAGAGAGATAACATGTGCATGCCTGAGTGAATATAGATGTGTTCCTTTGTGTGTATGGTGAGGGTCAGGGCATGATGCCTGGACATGGGAACCCATCACAGTCATGCACTGGTGGTGAAGGGTTGAGAGCTTCGGAGTTAAGGCCTGGGCTGCAGGTGTGCTTCCTGCTCTCGCTGCTGCCTGTCCCTGCCTCTGCTTTCTTCACCTCCTGAGAACAAACCCGGGCAAAGTGATGGCTGGAGGAAATGCTCCAGTTAATCCTGAGTGAACTGGGCCTTGGCATGTCCTCCGTGTGAACTTCCTCAAGGAGCCCACTCCACCCATATACTCAGGAAAGGTGAATTTCTGTCGTGCCTGCACCCCCATCATTCAGGATCTGGTGTCACCCCCGCTAGTCCCCTGTGCCTCCTATGTGTGCCACTCTGGGCCATCTCTATCCTTTCAGGGGCTGCTGGAGGGGGTGGTAGTCCCTGCTCGTGTGGTGAAGAACTTCAGAAGCAGAAACCCGACTCCAGCCCTGCAGAAGCAGAGAGGAAGTTTGGGGCAATCTGGCCTTGACACCCCATGAGATGTAGGGCTCATGTCTGGGCCACAGAGGACCCCTAAAGAATATGCGGCAGCCATCCCAGAAGGAGGAACCGGGATTGCCTCCTGAGCACAGCATGGATTTCTCCTCCTTGTCAGCATCCATCCTCCCAAGGGCAGAATTCTCAGGTGGCCCCAGTGCCCCAGGCTTTGTGCAGCTGCAGCCTTTGGAGGGTGGTAGAAGCCGTGCCTGTGACTCAGTGCCATCCTCACTATTGTACTGGGCCACCTGGAAAGGAAAGGCTGTGGGTGGGCCTGGCCTCATCAGGTGAACTCTCACAAAGCAGAGTTTTCCCCAGCCAGTGTGTGAAAAGGAACGAAGATAGACTAGGTAGGGCTGGTCTGACAGCAAGCACCTGCCCTATGGGCCACCTGTGGGGGCCACAGGGAGGGGGTCTGAGAGGAGTTCTAGGACCTAATTGTGGTTCTCAGGAGAAGGACGGCAAGAAAATGGGGACTTCAGTCCCACGACTCTAAAGAAGTGAACCTGCCAACAGCCAGTGAGCCTGAAAGAGCACCCCTGCCACAGCTGTGAACAGCACCCCTGGCTGACACCTTGATCTAAACCCGTAGAGAAGCTGAGCAGAAACTCGAGCCACACTGTGCCCAGACTTCTGACCCACCGAACAGCCAGGTTATGAACACACGTTGTTTGCACCTGCTGGTTTTTTTTATCACGTATGACTCAGCCATAGTTGATATTCTGGCTCTGGTTGTAGCCAGAATCCTAGAGATATCCCAAGGAACCTGGATTTAAGTATTTTGCAGATGGGTGGGGTAATCCACCTGGCACTCTCTAACCTATGGCAGAGGAAGATTGGTCTTTTGGAAGCCTAATCATCCAAAATAATCAGCACGCTGTTCCGTTTAGTGTTTTCTTTTGGTGACTTGTTTTAAAACATAATAAAAATCCTAAAAGGATTAATGAGTTAATATGAGATTTTTTGTTTTAAGATATCCAATAAGATGACACAAATATAATTAGCATTAGATGATACTATGATTGCATGTAAGGCTTAGAATTACCTGTATTTTAACACTTTGAACACTGGACTTGCTGGATGCAATTCCAAAGGTATGTGTTACTACTAAATTCTCTAAATCTATTTGCAGCTGGAACCCAGCAAGTGCACGGGGAAAGGACCCAGGCGGTGTGCCCCAGCCTTGGGGAGTCCATCCGGACGGCAGAGGACTCAGCGGCCTTTCCTTCGCCGCACCTGCAGTGTCTTCCGCTTGCTTTGCTACTTCACGAGAGCACTTATGAATGCGCCTATTGAGAGAAAAGTGATCCTTTGATTTGCATTTATTATGCCTTTTACTAGGGACTTTTTCCTTTTAGTTATGGAAATAAAATATTAATCATTCGTCTGTGAGGGTGTTCTGTGTGCGTCTGAGTTTTGGGGGCATCTTTCCTAGTTAGCATTTGACCCACAGTCCATCAACATTAGCCCGGTCTGTCCAACGCTGCTGCGAGCAGCCACAGCAGGTGACAGGAAGGGAAGAAACGGCCTCTGCAAAGAGAAGTTCGGATACAGCGGCGTTCTCAGCGACGGCTCCAAGATGTCACTACCAGAAAACAATGGACATGCCATTTGACCCAAACAGGACAAAGGAAGAACAAATGTGTTTTACTCACTGCAAAGAAAAAATAGGATAAAGTTTGATGTCCTTAACTTGGTGGTGCCTGAAGATACAGCGAGTTCTCTTTGGAAAACGTGGTGTAGGGTGCTCATCACCATCCCGTGGGTGAGGTGATGTGAGTGCCACTGTGTACACTTGGGCGGGACCGTCTGATTCATGTAATGTGGCTTAATCAGGTTCCCTTGATTTGCTGCCAGCAATATTCTCATTTCCGTTCTGAGCTCACACTCACCAGAGACTTACCTATTTTATTAAGCTGTTTGGGAGGGATTTGACGGCACAGAAATGTTTTAGTGCTTTCAACTCTTCAAATTCCCTCTCTCCATCTATCTTTGACATATATATTCTGTTGAGAATATGGGGTGATAGCCTGTCTGTTTTGGCCAGGCATTTCTGAATAAGCCATACCTTTCCAAATTTACAGTTTACTAATGTGCATTATCTCCATCTAGCTCTGGTGACTAAAGAAGATGTGGTTTCCACAGCAAGCATGACTTCAAGTTCTTCCTGTTTCTTAATTAGGCTTCAATTTGTTCTCAGTGCCAAATTTCCAAACCTCCTACATTCTTTACTCACCGTTTTTGTCTTTCTATCAGTCAGCTATTTCCCAGACTTAACTGAATGCTTATTAAGCATGCAGAATTTTGTGTGATGTGCCGTTAAGAGACACAGGTGAGGGAAGGCAGAGAGAGAGAGAGAGAGAGAGAGAGAGAGAGAGAGAGAAAGAGAATGTTTGCTCCTGTTGAGATAGGACACGGCCTGCCCATGATCACAAAACTTTATTTTGTACAGCATAATGGTAAAAGAACTGACAAGGCACGACAAATGACAGTGTAAGTAAATGAGCAATTGTAAGACACCAGAGAGCCACAGTGACTTTCTACGAGGCATTTCCAAAAGTCTAAACATTTCACAAACAATGATAGGCGAAACTGGTGAATAGAAATCTCTCCCATCGAGCTGCAGGGCAAACTCAGACACCTGATCTTGTCTTTTAATCAGTTGATGAACGCCGGTTTATGAAGACGTTCACAGCCTCAGCCACTGATGGCACCGCAAGCCACCTAACTGGGATTGGTGGGAGCTCTGCCCTGGAGACGGTCCCAGTGTGTCCCAGCTGCCATGAAGCCCATGGCCTGTGCCACCAAGATGCTTGGGCAATGGACTTGGGAGATGGGGCTGTTTTCCCCAGGGTTCCCCAGATTGCCTGGGACCAGGGCCATGGGGAAGGCACAGGGCCAACAGATCATTACAGCAATTCAAACAGTGTATTGTGACTTGCTTTTTGTAAATGGTGATACCTATTTCCAAATGTTCCATTGAGGAAAGTGCAAATGCAGGTGTGTAATATGGGTGGTGCCTTCCATGGACAATGCAGGGAAATTCTGCAATCAGTGATTTAAGAATAATTATGCCAGCCAGGTGCAGTGGCTCACGCCTGTAATCCCAGCACCTCAGGAGGCCGGGGCAGGCGGATCACCTGAAGTCTGGAGTTCAAGACCAGCCTGGCCAACATGGTAAAGCCCTGGCTCTGCTAAAAATACAAAAATTGGCCAAGTGTGGTGGTGCGTGCCTGTAATCCCAGCTGCTGGGGTGGCTGAGGCAAGAGAATTGGTTGAACCCAGGAGGCGGAGGTTGCAGTGAGCCGCGATCACAACACTGCACTCCAGCCTGGGCAACAAGGCAAGACTCCGTCTCAAAAATAAAAAAAAAAGAAAGAAAAGAAAACTAAACCTGCTCATCCACTAAGCCAGCGATTCCCGACTTCAACAAGCAAGCCAGTCAGGAAGAAAGCTCAGGAAGGTTCTGACCCAGGAGGGGTGGGCTGGGAGCCAAGGACCTTTCTCAGTTACCAAGTAGTTCTGCCCTGGCTTGCCTGGGAAACACTTTGAATGTCACCGTCCATAGAGTGGGCCTAGCGTCCCGGTGCCCCCTTCACACATCCTGTGAAAATTCCAGGGGTCCCGGACGTTGTGAATTTCTCCATTCCCTCCACCTCCCTTTCTCGAGTGAAAAAATCCCTGCTGAGCTCTGAGCACTGGAACTGAGGCAGAGACGTGGGGTCTCTCTGGGTGCTTGAGTTCTGGAGGCTGGATGGTCACATCAGACCAATAGAGGAGCTGCAGCAGCACAGCACAGCTGAGGCTCTGCAGACAGGAGGGGGGCCCTAGGGAAGTCACCGAGGGGATGGCTGAGATGCTGAGAAGGGTGTCAGGCCCTGACAGATGAGGCAGGGAGCACAGGCGAGGGAGGGCAGAAGCCTTGGAAGAGAGAAGAGGGCATCAACCCCTGAGAGACCCATGCTGGGAGCTGGGGCCCCAGCAAAGCCCATGTGGGTGACCCAGCGAGAGCAGAGGGTGTCGATGGGGCTTGAGGGGTCCCAGGGAGGAGCACAGGGCTTATCCTGAGGTCTGGGGAGGTTGCAATGAATTTGGAGCAGCCTCGAGACGTGAACGTTCTCCAAAGGTCCCTCCAGAGGATGGTAGAGAGTCGCTGGAGGGGCAGAGTGGACATGGGAAGGATGGTCCAGGGGCTGCCCCAGGTAGGAGATGGCAGATTGGATGGAGGGGAGGCTGTACAGGTGAGTGGAGCAAGTCGCTTGAGAGACCATTCTGGCTAAAACCATGGGAATGCTGTTGGGTTGGATATTGGGAGTGGGCCAGGGGAAAGAAGGAAAAGGAAGGAAACTATGGAGCTTCAGGATTGAGCACCAGGGGAAGCGGTGGCCCAGGACCCAGGCTGGAGTGGGGAGTACGTGTATATCACAGCTGTCTTAGAAAGAGGGGCTGGGACACTGCAGACTTCCCTCATGCAATCTCCCTACTTCCAGAGATGGTTTTTTCCCCAGTGTAGATTGAGACCACCAAACTCTAATAACCAGGAGGCATCCCCACCATGACACCAGAGGAGTGTGGCTGATACCATCGCCCTAGACCTTGGACTTGGAAGCCTCCACTCCAGTGTGCACACTGGAATTTGCAGAACTGTCCCCAGCAAAATGCAACCAGGTCCACAGCCTCTGAGCAGCTGCCGGCAGCCCGTCCGCCGCAGACCCTGTCTAACTCCTCTTGGAGAGCGGGAAGCTGCCTGTACATGCTGCAGGTTTTGTCTCTGGGCAGCTGCCCTGGGACCCAGGACCCAGAATGCAGTTTATTTATGGATACAGATGAGCAAAGAGATAACTACTACAGCGGGGGAATTAGACATGTTTTCTGGACATGTCTTGTAACACAGAAGCCTCAGAGATGCTAACAGCACACAGAGTTCTAGGAAGAGGTGTTGAGAGCCGCCTGGGGCTCCACACCTGCACAGCCTCCTCCTGGGCGTGGCCGGCCCTGCCCGCCTCCATTCACTTCCCCACATCTGCACTGACTGTGGGAGTCCTGCTGCTGGCCCCGGGCCTTCAGTCTCAGTGCTTAGCCCTAAAACTTTGGTCAAATTGGCAAAGCAAAGGGGCCCCTCTCAGCAGCCAGTGGCAGATTCCACGGTCCTGCCTGGCCCTGCAGAGCTCCCTCTCCCGCCTCTCAGCTTGGCAGGGCCAGGCTGTCCCAGCCCTGCACGTGGATGTGAAACACTCAGGCAGCACTCACCCTGCAAAGGTCCTGAGTATTGTGTCATCAGACAGGGACAGCACTGTGCTTACCTGTAAATGAGCTGGGACCAAGCTTGGGCTTTGGAGCAGGAAACAAGCTCATTCTGTTCTTGAGTGATGCTGCTTATGATTTAATATAAACTGCGATACAAACATCAGAAAGTAACCCAAAGAACCGTTTCCTTTTCTGAGACTTACACATACATTATATATGCACCGTATACAACTAATACAACTAAAACTGAGCCTAGGAAATGATCTTCCAAGTATCCTGGGAGGGGGGAACAGGGTAAAATGAACTGCCTTTTTAGGAGCATCGTCGTCTTCATCGACGCTACTTTTTATAGAGTATGACACATTTCACCCTTGGAGAGAAGGGTGCTGGTAGGGTGTGGAGGCTGAACATGTAAGATTTCTTTTAATTGTGTGAAACACATAACCCTTTAATAAGTTAATATGACTATGCCTCCAGGCCCTCCACTGCGTTCCTGTGAGGACACATTGACCCACTTCCAGCCCACTCGTCCATTTCTCTATAATGATGTCACTTCTAATTCACTTAACACTTTAATTAAACCAAACAAGCAACCTTGCCAAAGACGGATATCTTGTAAGGGATTTCTAATGACAACGAGTTTTGGAAGTGATTAATGTATGGACAGGTGTAAACCTTTCAACTTAATCATTCATTGAAATGATTTTAATTCATGGAGAAAGATAAAATGAGATAGGTTGAAAATTACAACTCCAATCATTCAGAGTCTCTTTGCCTCGGAGGAAGCCTGTGTGTGTTTCTGTGTGTGTGAGAGAGAGTGGTGTGTGTGGTGTGTGTGTGGTGTGTGTGGTACATGTGTGGTATGGGTGTGGTGCGTGTACGTGTGGTGTGTACATGTTTGTGTATATGTGGTCTGTGTATGTGTGTGGGCTGTGTGTGTGAGTATAAGAGTGGTGTGTGTGGTGTGTGTGTGTGGCGTGTGTCTAAGAACACCGATGGGGTATTTCTCATCTGTGCCAGCTGTCTACCGACCACACTCGTAGCAGTCAGCAGTGTGGGTTAACAGGGATTTGACTTTGCCTGAGAGCAGCAGCAGTTAAAAGGTTCAGACCCACCCACCCCTGTAAACCAGGTTCCTTTCTCCACCTACGGAGTGAGAACAACTCTTTGGGGTGGGGGCCATGTCCCTTTTTGCTGGAGAATCTTAATTTTCCACAAAATAAAAAAGACCCTGAGTAGCAGTTGGAGGCCTCTCACCTCCTCACAGCCCCGCTGCCCAAGAAGTGTGGCTCTCCCGTGTTCGGTGTGGCCAGGAGGGTGCGGCAATGCCCCGGGCAGAGGCACACGCAGCACAGGGCCCCCGCCTTGGGACCAGGCTCAGAAGCAAGGCCCAGCCATCTCTATCCAGGGCGCTGGGCTGAGCAGGTTCTGTTTGAGAAGGCAAGAGGTGCCACTTTTAAAAATAATTGCGATTTCTTCATTTAAACAACAACAAGGCCTAAAAGACGGGTTTCACTTGAGTCCCCAGAAGCAGAGCCTGGGACACGTCTGTGGGCAGGTGATGGAGGCAGCACTGAGGGGACCTGCGGATCCCAGGGCTGGGAGAAGCATGGGAGTGGGGGAGCTGCGCCTCTCCCCTGGGAGCTCCGGGGACCCAAGGTAGCACAGGCGCACTCCCCTGGGGCCAGTGCACAGACACACAGACACACAGAGATACACACAGACGTACAGAGATAGACATACACAGACAGAGTCACACAGGCACAGACACACACACAGACACACATGACACACAGACACACACAGACACACATGACACACAGACACACAAAGACACAGGCATAGGCACACTCAGACACACACAGACAGACACACATGACATGAAGACACACAAAGACACAGACACACGCACACACACACATACAGACACACAGAGACACATATGGACACACACGCAGAGATACATAGACAGACACACAGATACATAGACACATACAGACACAAAGACACACAGACACACACAGACACACACAAATACACAGACACGCAGATACATAGACACATACAGGTACATAGACACACAGACACACGCACACACAGACACACAGACACACTCAGACACAGAGACACACAGATACACAGACACACATAGATACATAGCCGCACACACACAGATACATAGACACACACACAGAGATAAACACAGATGCACACACACAAACAGAAACACAGATACACAGAGAAACAGACACAGACACTCAGATACAGACACACCCACACACTTAATGCTCTGTGACCAGAATCAATAGGGGGCATGGTAGCAAAGAAAAGAAATGATCTGGAGGTCTTTTTTCATATATGGCCCTAAAATTTAAACTTTGTTTGCAAATTTGACAACTTACTATCTCAGCACTTAGAGACTGAAATATAACTTCCATGGAAGTCAAAATGTTTTTTAGTTTACACCTCAACAAAAGCCTTTATTGGCTTACTCTCAGCTGTAGTGTGATGAACCTCAATGAAAGAACGTGGTGAAGATCACATCACTCTTAGTTATGGTACATGCATTAATTTTAATTAACTGGAAGGCAACCCTGTTAACAAAGTAGCCAATTATTTAAAAATGCAGTATGAGTATACCATATTTCTATGTTAATAAGTTATCACAGTCACAAATGACTGAACCTAGAAAGGTATTCTGAGTTACAAATAAGCTTTGATTCTAAAAATTAGATTATAAATGCATTATTCAATAGAAAAATTGGCAAAGAAGAATACAAAGAGAAAAAATAGTTGCAGCAATAAACTTTTCCTTTAGGTTATATTTTTCTTTAAAATTAGATTGATGATTCAAGTAAAATCAGTTATATATCCATAATTTAGAAAATTTTAAAAAGCATAGGAAGATAAAATATCTCCTGTAGTCTCACACTTCAGACAATTATCAGTTCAAAGATATATATACACATATATATTCATATTTCTATGACTATGTTTGTTGGAAATTGATTCTATATTATCTGTATAGTTTCTTAAAATCCTTTTTCTTTTATAAATAAGGTAATGGATAATTTTCCCTCAATGCATAGGATAGCATTTGTTTATAAAATTAAACATGGTTCTGAAATACTATTTTGGTGTCTGTATAATAGTCTATATTTTGGCTGTTCCAAACATTTTAAATAAATATTCTACAGTGGGGCATAATTATTTATAATAAATATAAAGTTAAAATTATCTTTACTGTCAACTTTTTGACATCTTTTGAAACAAAAATAAAAACGTTTATTTTCACCTCTGATTATTTCTTTATAGTAAATTCCTAAAAGTAGATTCACAAGTTCCTAATATATGGTTCTTTAAACGGTTCTTAATACATATTTTCTAAAAATTTTCTAGAAATGTTGCCAAATTCGACTTTCATCAGCGCCGTGAATACGGCAGAAAACGGTGCACGGTTCTCGCGAGACTCTCCCTGCTCCGCGGCCAGTCCTGCTGCCACTTGCACTTCTGTTTCACGTCCCTGTAGGTTTGAAAAAAAGAGAAAAAGTTGGCCAAATAGTTTAATGATTAGTGTCTATACGTATATTTTGCTATCTTTACATTGATTTTTAAAATTGTTCAAATTAATCTGTAAAACTTCATTATGTATTTAGGTTATTTATCACAAATAAGTTATGTATGCTCCAAGTACATTTTCCCAGTGGGTCATTATTTTTTTTTCCATTTTCCTTTGGTAGTTTTCAGAGACATTAATTTTAGTGTATTTTAAGACCAGTTAAAGAATTAAGAGCCTGATAAAATATATGAATGGTAGAGAAAAAAAAAACAACCAAAATCATAAAGGCTGAGAAACAAGATGACAGACCTTAAGAAAGACCAAGAAAACAAGGAAGGAATCATTTTTAAAAAGACTAAGCTAAACGTAACATAGGGTGAGTGAACATAACAGAGAGTAGCTTAAAAGAAATAGAAAGGGAAATGAAGGAAATACTAACAAGTGAAAAAGAAATGAAGAGAATGTTGAAGAGAATTTGAAAGAAAATGACACTAACAGAAAAAGATCAAGGAAGATCTGACCTAATTATAAGAGGAGCCCAGAAGCTGGGTGTGATGGCTTAGGCTTGTAATCCCAGCACTTTGGGAGGCCAAGGCAGGCGGATCGTGACGTCAGGAGTTTGAGACCAGCCTGGCCAACATGGTGAAACCCCATCTCTACTTAAGATGTGGAAAAAATATTAGCCAGGCATGGCGGTGCACGCCTGTAATCCCAGCTACTTGAGTGGCTGAGGCAGGAGAATCGCTTGAACCCGGGAGGCAGAGGTTGCAGTGAGCCGAGATCGCGCCATTGCACTCCAGCCTGGGCAGCAACAGCAAAAACAAGCCCAGAATAAGGAAGCAAAGCAAGGGGGCAGAATAACAAGATATAGGACAACTTCTGAAAAATAGAAGTCTTAAAACTACATATTTAAAAGGTCCACTTAGTGGAAAAAGAAGAAAAAGCATCATGATGACCAATACTGAAATATTTTAATGTAAAGCTACTGGGCCTTAAAGAAAACCACCACCAACAAAAACTCTTTTGAATTCAAAGTGAAAAATTAAGGCTCCTATGAAAAAAAAAGAAAATCAGATGATCATACAAATTTTTGATAGCAAAACTTTATGCCAAAAATAATAGAAACTTTCAAAGTATTCAAAGATAGAAGTGAGTCATGGATTTGATATCCAGCTAAACAGGTGCTTAAATATAAAATACGTTTTTAAAAATAATTATCAACATGCAAAATTTTAGGATGTATTGTTCTATCGAGCACTGAAAATTATCTTAGAAAATTAGTTTCAGACAGCCAATATTACTAAAACATTCTATATAATACCTGTTTGTGAGCATTAAATGTTTAATTGTAGAACAAAGAAAAGTAATAATGATAAGGTGTAGACTATAGTGTGTAATGGCTATAAGCTTGGAAAATGTAGATAAATTACAGCCATTAAAACTGAGCAATGATGAACAGATCCTATGAAAAATGACATTGCCTTAAAGCTATTAATGGGAAAACAAGGATATTACTTCATATCAGTGGCCACAGAGATAAACGAGAAAGAAAAGGATGAAGTTTATAGTTAATGTAACTATTGTTTCTCCTAGGATAAAGAGTAATAAAAGGGAGGATGATAGAAAGAAATTGGTATAAAGATTGATATAAAGTTAACTAGCACACAAATATAAGCTAAAGTTAAACCCAAAAATAAACTAAAAAGGGAGAGACACAAAAAGAAAAAATTACAAACCACATAATGAATAAGTGTGTACAAGGCTCATGTGTCTATAATGATAGAAAAGAATGATTAACGTAAAAGTATGACAGAGCTGACTCTAGATAGAGGGCCTGTATCTATCAGCTTAAGCCACTCATTAAAGGATAAATATTCTTCAAATAACCCAACAAAGCTAAATCCCAAACTATGCTTCGTAGTACAGACACATCTAAAACAAAAACCCAGAAAGACTGAAAAGGTAATGACAGACAAAGATATACCAGGCAAGCACACATAACAAAGCAATAGATGCAATTTTTGTATCTGACTAAAGAGCATTAAGGGTCAAGAAATCACTTTAAACTTCTGAAAGCTGCAAATCTCCATTAAGACATAACAGTGAGTAATATTCACGGCTGGTTAACAGCTCTGGCAAAGCAGGAACTGGAGAAGATGTGAGGAGAAATAGACAAAATCACCCAAATAAAGTAGGTATGAATACATTTCTATCTGTGCAGGAGAGATAGGGTGGACAGTGTATACATAAGAATGTAGATGACTTAAATAATAGACTCAACAGAAAAGTCTTACAGATGGAACTTGAATTCCCAATAATAAGAGAATGAAGCTTCTCTTCAAGACCACATGCAACACTGAAAATGTCTACTAAATGTCCACTATGAAAAACCCAGTAAATTCCAAAATATAGGAAAAAACATAACCAGAATTCTCCAATCATTATACAATGAAAATAGAATGAATCCTTTTAAACAAAAAGTACTCTATCACCTTTATATTTTATAAAAACTGTCACTAAATAAATTATAAATTACAAGGAAATTTTTAAAAGAATACAGAATTTCTTGAAAGTACATGTTAGAATCTGTGAGATACAGCTAAAATAGTTACTAGGTGATAAAGAAATGCATTATAGGTGATAAAGAAATGCATTAAATAACAATATCAACAAAAATTGCTAAAGTAAAAATAAGTAAATGAAGGACCCAATTCAAAAGGCAAGAGAAAGAACATCACAGTAAATTAAGAGTACATAGTAGAGAGGATAAGGACGCAGGCATAAGCAAACAGGTTATTGATCTTTATGATCTGCAGGACTTACCAACTGAAAATTGATTTATTAAAACACCAAATTAGCTAACTTACTCAAAAAAAGTGTAAGGGGGAAAGGAGAAGAGCACTGATACGAAAAATTTAAAATGAGATAGAAGTAACATTCAAAGTGATATTTTAAAAAATGCACAAGAAACTACTTTTCACATGTCTATAAAAAAATTAAAACCAGTCACAAATTGGCAAAAGAGTACTACTCACTGAAATTGACCCCAGTAAAGATAAAAAGTCTAATAAAGCAATAACTGGAAAAGCTAACAATTAGAGAAGACCCCCAAACAAAAGAACCATAAACCACTTAATATGTTTTCTCAGGGAAGATCTACCAAATCTTTAAAGATTATATCATTCCAACTACTTCAAAGCAGAGAAAAAGAAGGAAATCTTACAAATCCAATTTGTGATTTATAACACTGATCTAAAACTTAACAACTACTTAATTCAAATAAAACCTACTGAACACTATAAATATCAGTGCAAAAAGCCTTAAAACGAAATGTAGGAAACAAAATACACGATACATTCTAAACATGAAAACATAGCCAATTTAGAAAATTACAAATATATAAAGGTTGTTCTATATTAGGGAAGTCATCAAATAGAGATAAGGAGAAAAATTATACAGTCATCTTCAGATATGTAAAAAAGATATTTAATAAAATTTGTCACAATATTGAGAACACTCAAAAAAAGGAAGATTGGTAATTATTAAATAGTATTAAATGTTGCCTATAAAAGTGAGAAGGAAAACGTTATGTCCACTGTCTACTGCGATTTCATACAGTATTTTAAAGACAGCCAAAATCTATGTGTATATTTTGCTTACATTTCTTGCTGATCCATTACCTATACATACGCAGGCTATGGTTCAAGCAGCTCTGCTTGAGCTAAAATAATTAAACTCATAGTTAAATCACTGTCCTCCCAGCAGAGATATAACATGCATTTTGACTCTGTCAAGTTAATTGCATAGTGAAAAATAAAGGAAAAGTCTTCTGAGGCACTTCAAACAATTCAGTATTTCTACAACATATTCTTTACAGCATTTGGGATGAAGAAACAGGAGGATATGTCAACTTATCTAGAGAGAAGACAGTCAATGAGGAATAATTTCATGATCCCAGTGTTACAATCAGCAGATGTGAGTTTAAAAGAAGCAACTGTCACTGCTCGAGAATGTAAAGGAAAATACGTTTACAATGAACACAAAGATAGTAGGTATTAGCAGAAAACCATAAACTAAAACAAAATAGAAGACAAAGTTTTAAATTGAAAATTACAATATTTGAAAAATTTTTAAAATCACTGAATGGGCTTAACAGTGGAATGGACATGACAGAAAATTAGTGAATTTGTTTTTTTAAAAAAATCAATAGAAAATTTTCAATCTTAAGACTAGAGAGAAAAGAAAAAAGATTGATAGGAGCTAAGGAGAATATCATCAACAGGACTTAAGATGCAGATATTGGAGTCACAAAAGAAAGAGGAAGAGAGACTAAGGAAGAATACACACACACACATACACACACACACATATATAAAATCAAATAGATATATAATAAAATATATATAATGAAATATATATATATATTAAGAAAACAGTGAAGTTTTCCCACATGTGCTTAAACATCTAAATGTACAAATTTTTGTGAATCTTAGTGGACCCCAGCCAAACAAATACAGAGATACAAAGACAAGCACATTATAGACATACCTTGGAAAAGCAAAGAAAACAGAAGATCTTCAGAGCAGCTTAAGGAAAATGATGCATTGCGTGAGGAGGAACCATGATCCAGTGTTCACTGACTTCTCATATAGAACAGTGGAGACCGGGAGACAGTGGAATAACACTCATTAAAGGCTGGAAGGTTAAAATTACCCAGGTTCATCTAGAATTCTACATTCAGCAAAAAGTGCTCAAGAAGAAGGCAAAATAAAGATATCAGAAAGAAGAAAACTAGGAATATATGTTGTGAGTAGACCTGCACTACTAGAAATGCTAAATGAAGTTCTTCACACTAAAGAAAGTGATTCCAGATGGAAACTCAGCTCTTCAAGAAACATTAAAGGGATTGGAAATGTCAAGAGAATCCACAGCAGTGGTGCAAAAGTGTGAAGAAGGGCTTGGACCACACGGAGGCAGTTTCTCTTTCAGAAACCTGATTACTTTTTGAAAATCTGTTTTCTTCCCTTTTTCTCTCTGATGACGTTCCTCTCCTTGACCTTTTCACCAGCTTTTGGGAAATGTCTCTGGCGTCTCTCACTGACAAACCTGACCCGATGTTTGCCGGTGGCTTGACCCTTCCTGTTCTGTCTGCTTCTTCATCATGCTCGGGTGCTATTTCTTTTCTCATTCTCCTCTGAACTCCCTCCTCTCTGTACCTTCATCTCTCCTCACTCATCTTTTCGTTCCTTGTTTGTATTTTCTTCACACTCAGAGAGAGCACAAAGAAAATTCTAATTGTACAAAACTTAGACTTCCTTTAGGAAACTTCTTTTTCAAAATACGTTTTTGCCCTATCTCAGGTCTATGCATACACGCTCTTTTTGTAACAAAGTAGGATGTTTTTGTAAGTTCCACCCTGTTTTCTCTCAATTTCCCTGCTTTAATAGGAGCCTGTCTTAGTGTGCCAGTATGGTGCATTCTCTACACAGGTGCCCCAGAGCCACTGGAAGTGAAGTGTCTTCATGACAAAACTGGAGGACTGGGTGTTAGGCTCAGATTCCCTGCCCAGTAATGCCATGGCCTGGGGAAAACGAGGGAAATCTGGAGACTTGGATAGAACCAACCAGATTCGTCCTCCCAGGCATTTTCGTCATGTTTACTAAAATGGCTTTTCCAGGGACCAATGTCCTCCAGGTAGAGCCTATGTAGAGAATCTTCTACTCTGGGTTTCTTGTGTGGTCAAGTTGACTTTCCTGTATGGCTTTGTTGTCTCTTGGGTTTGAGAACAGCTCCACTGACTCAGGAAGGAGACCTCCAGGTTGACAAGGCCTCAAACCCCCCAGCAGAAATCTGCACCCAGGAAAAACCAGTTACACTGATGTTTTTATTGGGTGTCACCCCTCTCGCCCTAGGAACTGCTAGCACAGCTGCTTGTGAATTCTATCACTCTGTCCCTAAAGAGGACGTTGGCGTCCAGATGGTGCCCCTTCGATTTCTTCCAGGTCTAACCTATTCATTGGAGGAGTATTAGGAGCCCTGCCAGGAGGCAGGAGTGTCTTCCAAGGAGGCGACTTGTCAGTGCTCAGGGCTTCTTTTCATCCAGCCCCGTCTGCATTTTATGTAGAAGGAATCCATTATCATTTCTGGCATTCTGTCAAGGCCCTTTCCTGGATTCCAGCAGTAAGTCTATTTTTAACTCCCTTTGATTATCGCTTTTAGTTTGGGGAGAGGCATGTTGGACATCTGGGCTTACGTCGCCATCTCTAGAAAAAGGGGTTGTTCGGCTTCTTGGAGACTTATTTCCTTCCTACACATCAAACAAGGAATTTCAGGAACTTAATATCAAACCGGTGATTTTTTTTCCATATAAATACATGTTATATTTTCAACTTACTGATGGAAATGTATGAATATTACCAAACAGAGCTTCCTTTTCACGCTCATAGTCGTTGCTGATGTATAAATCATTCATTTTAAAACACACACATACACTCTCTCATACTTTACTGGACACCTGGATTCTTCAACTGGATAGTCACTGACCTCACAGGACAACTCTGCAGCCCCCACCCTCCTATGCTTTAAAGACAGCGTCATGTCCATGGACAAGAGCATGTCTGTGCTATTAGGAAATGTTTCCAAAAGTGAGATCTGGACCAACTGAGGGGAGCCTTCAGATGAGATGCCTGAGCCCGGCTCCCATTTGCCACTATCCCTTTCCCAGTAGGCAACCTGGCAGGGCCTCTTGGCCTGGTGCGCATCCCGGCAGAGTTGGGCCAGAGCCCAGCCCTTGACCCTGTGACCTGATGTGGCCTTCTAGCTGCATCTTTCAGCTTCCCACGGCCAGCCCATTCCTAACTGTGCCTTCTCTAGTCCTACTTGGAATGGAGAGTTGAAAATCCCCTGGTCCTAAGAGAGGGATCAACATTAACTCTCACTTTCTCAAATACACAGGAACTTCCCTGACCTCTTAGCCCTTGAAGCTCTGTAAATACTCACCCCTCCCAGGGGCAAGAAAGCCAGCGAATCTGTGATTTGGTTTTAGGCTCTCCATGCAAAACCAGATGCATTTGTTAGGATTGCTGTGCAATAGTTTATTAGTTTCTACAAGAAGGGCAATATGTATTTATAGATGTATAATATATTTAGACCCACATGTATATACTTATACATATGTGCACATACACAGACGCACACACACACCCCTACCTCACAGAGATATTCTGGGAATTAATGAAATAAAGAATAGTTCTTAAAGGCACTTACTTATTGAGACAATATGTTATATAAATATTTGTAAAAGGCTCTATTTCTAGTTTATTAGATAGTTTACGAGTTATCAAGCAATTAAGGCAAGAGGAATATGTTGTATCCAATTCCAGAAAATATCTGTTGATTGCAACTGATGTTGCCTTAGCAACTCCGTTAGTAAAAGTGTCTATTCCTAAATCACTGGTAGAAAAGCAAATCAGAGCTAGGCTTGTAACGTTTTCAGATTGTCACATTCCCCTCTGGCCTGGATAAACCAGGAAATTATTGTATTACACACCAAAAATACCAGATCAAAACCCATATGGGCACACAGAGCATGAGAATAAATAACATGTGCAAATCCATATTGAGGAGAAACTTCATTCTAGAGTTAACAAAACCAAAACCTATAAAACCCATGTATCCAGTTTTATTAGAATCTAATGTGCCAAATATGTACTTTATATTTTGTTGATCACCTATGTATACTTACAAGGTTTTTCTATAGAGTCTTTTCATTAAACCAATGACTTCCTTGATAACAGGTTGGGCCTCCACCTTGTCCATTCGCACCCACTATTCCCACCAAGGCTGTGAGTGTCATCGAGCTAGTGGAGTAGACAGAACATTCCTCATGAGTCGACGAATTACACTAATTGATTTCCAACTGTTAATCAACCTTGCTCTTCTGGGATTAAATATATCAAAGCATTATATACATATATATTACTGGATTCAATTTGCTAGTTTTTTGTAAAAGATTTGTGTGTCTAGTTTCATGAGGAATATTGTCTTTTTAATTTTTGTAAAAGAGAAGATTTTATAAAATAATTCTCAGCACTGTCAGCTTTACAAAATAAGTTGGGAAGCTGCTCTCTCTCTTCTGTATTTCCTGAAAGCGTTTGCAGAAGATTGTCGTGGAAGAGAGGACACTACATATTCTAGAAATATTAAGAGGCTATTTTATATCATTTAGAGTTAATTCTCTCCGGGACATGTAGTTCTGTTCCCACTTTCATTACTCTTTTTAGGAGATTTTTTTTAATAGTTTCAAATAACTAACTTTTGACTTTTTAATTTTTTGTATGTTTTTCAATTTTCTGTGTAATTGATGTCCACTTTAATTTTTTCTTTTGCTTACAGTAAATCTAATCTACATTTCTTTTTCTTGATGTCCACTTTAATCTTTTCTTTTGCTTACACTAAATTTAATCTACATATCTTTTTCTAACTTAATTTGGAAACACAGATCAGTCATTTTAAACTTTTCTTCATTATTGGGCAAATATTTTACGATTAGAAAATGATTATTACTTATGTAAGATATCTTTAATAAAATTATGCAGAAATTGTGCAGATACACACACACACACACACACACACACACACACTTCTCTGTAGATCATTCCAGTTCTTGATGGAATCAGTGCTAATCCCAGACACCAATGTGTTTTGACTTTCATAAAGTGCTCTGGCTCCAGGTGTCAGGCTGGGCGTCTTTGCAGTTCCAGTGGTGCTGTGTGCTGCCTCTGTTCTTCTCTGTGTTTCCGTCCTTCCTTTGAGTTCTTAGTGTCCACCATTCTACGCCTCAAGTAGTGTTGGCTGTTTATCAACATGCACACACTCAATTGCTAGACAGGTGTACTGACCTAAACTACAATGGATTCCATGTAAAAAATAATACTAGTCAGCAGTTTTGATGTTGGGTTTATGTTTTTGCTCAAAAGCTCAGTATTTGCCCGAGTGCTGAGGGCATTACTACATGGGGAACTTTTATTCAAAGTTCCCACACTGCACTTCATCAAAACACAGTCCTTTTCCTTACGAAGGTTTTGAAAACTAAATCATCACAGAGACTGGTCTGTGTGTGGAGGGGATCTAAATAAACTGAGAGGAAATTAGCAATAACATATTCTATTGCTGTAATGATTACCATGCAAATATAGATTATTTTATAAATACAGAGTCCACACCTTTCATGTGTGAAAAGTTGATGCATCTCTGAGCACTGCAGAGGCTGCTTCCTTGTGGAGGAAGAGCCGCACATTTCTGTGCCCTGCCCGTCCACGCCCAGGGTGCTGCTCATAGTCTTCGGTGCAAATGGTTCCTAGTCAGAGATTGTTAATTTCCACTCCACGGCTAATATGCAACCCTGTACGCCATTTCATAATTCCTAAAAGTACAATTTCAGAGAGTTCAGAATTCATCCAACATACATTACTAATAAGACATCCTTCACTCAAGAAACTGAATGACCTGGACACAAATAGACCCAAGTAAATCATTAGTGTACATATGAATCCCTAGGGTCCCAGCCATTTATGTTCCTTATCGTTGGCGAACCTTTACATTGTCCAGCAACAATGAATCTTTAAAATCTGGTATTAAAAGAAGGAGAAGTACAGACTTTCAGCAATCCACACATAAGGATCTTCCGTGATCAATGCCAACCCCTTCCTCCGCTGTCTGTTTGCGTAGTACAACAACGCTCGCAGATGGAAAGGGGCCCTGACCCACCAGGGAGCCCTCCAGACAGACGGCTGACCTGTGTGAAATGGTCAACGCAATTGACAAAAGGTGGGAAAAAGATGAGAGAGGTCAAAGATATGAACCTTTCTATTCCATTGGCCCAATCTGGTATCCCGTGAAAAGTGAAGGATTTTCAGCACAATATTTAGCTTCCACCATGATCACCAGACCCAAACTTACTCGTTCATAAAAATGATTCATTCATTCACTCAACAAACACACACTGAGTATTTGTATGCCAGGTACTCCTCTAGCTGCTGCAGACCTGGCCTGAAGAAGGGCACTGCTCCTGGTTTAAGCACCTTCTTTGCCAGTTATTCTGTTTTCCTTCCACTGTCAAAGAATCTGGGGGGAGTTCCTCGGTGCCCAGGACTAAGGCTTCTCATGTTTACATCTCAGCTCAGTGCCACCCACAGCAGAGTTAGCGCCACATCCCACACATAGCGCCCTCAGTAAATTCAAGCCATAATTGCTGCATTGACAGGTTGGGGTATCCTTCCTGAGGTCACCGAGGTGCACGTCACTGACATCACAGCACCAGGGACCCTGTAGGGCCCTTCAGCTCTCTGCTCCATCTGCCTGGTGTGGTCGGCACCTGGATCACAAGCTCTGACCTCCTCATGGTGTGTTATGTGCTGTATTCTCAAGCAATGGGGGACACTCTGTATTCACTGTGGGTGCACTGAAGGCTCATTCTTTTGGGTGAAAACAAATGTGTAAACAGCCCGAGAAGCCTTGGGATGGAGTGGATGGAAGACCTCTCGCAGATGTAAAATGTGTGGCTGCAGAGCAAGGCAGAGGTGCGTGGGGCGTGATGCCTCCACCACTCAGTTCTTGATTGGGTGGCCCAGTGGGAAGTCAGGCGGGGACTGTTTGTGCTGGGCCTGGGGCTCTCCTGGCTCTGGGCCCCTAATCGTTAGATAATACACAGAAGCTCCTTCATGCTAATGAGTCACTTGGCTAAAATGAAGAAATGAGAAGAGGAAATAACAGTCATGCCTTCCCTTTTTCTAGATAGATAATGGCTAAAAATCAACAATAAAATAAACTTTCCATGTGTTAGATCAAGCAAATATGTGCAGAAAACAGAAAGCAGAGGCAAGGTGGCTTTGCTGGAGGGCTTTTGGCAGAGAGACTCTGCCTCCCACAGAAACTCCTCCGGCTTCCCAAGCCCAGGGTGTTCTGGGAATAGCAGGGTCATAATTTTGTTTTTAATGGTGTTTGATGGCCTTGCCTTTGATATTCATTCGCTCTTGTTCCTCATGTAAATTCAGTTTCAACTCTGTATAAATGATGATACCGCACTTACGCCAGTCTGAATAACATTGGAAAAATCTCCTTTTGTGCTGTAACAGGAGCCTCCGCTGTGGGGAGGCTGGGCTGGGCTATGAAACAACGACCACAGGAAGATACTCGCCGCATGTTAGAACCCACAGTGAGCACTTGAGTTCTGCTCTTAAGAACCATAAGAATGTAACTTCTTCTACGGGATATTAACTACACACATTTAGTTTCGGCATCAAATAGAAATTACCACAAATTGGAAGCTTCTCAGGCCATTCATCCATTTTAAAGGCAAATTAAAGTTATATGACAGTAATAAAATGACAAATTTTAAAGGATCCATTAATCGTGGAATATATTTCAGTATAAAATGTATCAAAATCATTTATTTGGGATTTTCTCAATTATTCTTAATTTTTCTAATTTTAGAATATTTGGGGCACAGAGTTGCTGCTTATTAACACGGAAACTGCTGAAATGTTCAGCCCTGTGTTCTGTGACGTGTGTCCCTAAATAACAGACACTCTGTGTGACCTGCTTCTTGATGTTGGTAACGGAAAGTGAGCTATCTTAGTGGGATTCCGCAAATGGTCAGATCATCTCTTTTTAACCTATTTGTATTGACTTACTGCCGCATTCCTCATGCTATATGTTTATTTCCTTATGAATTGAATGTAGTCAATTCTCTCCTGCGGGTTAGATAAGAGGCTGGCAAATTGTTAGTATAAAAGACCAAATAGCAAATATGTTTAGTGTTGCAGCCTTCACAAGATTCCCCTCTGCCTTTGTAGTGTGAAATTAGTCACGGACAGTACATGAATGAATGACAGTCTCCAACGAACTTGACCTCCAGAGGCCGGTTCTGGGCAGCTTCGGCTTGTGGGCCATCTCGCTGACCCCTGAACTTGACCTCCAGAGGCCGGTGCTGGCCGATTTTAGCTTGTGGGCCATCTCGCTGACCCCTGAACTTGACCTCCAGAGGCCGATGCTGGCCGGTTTTAGCTTGTGGGCCACCTCACTGACTCCCGCGCTGGAGGAATGTGATAATTTCCTGCCTGAGAGGAGCTTACGGTGTTGTGGGGAGGAGGGGTTGGGAGAACCAGTCCCAGGAGACCTCACAGGGGCCAGGAGAGGTCAGCCCACGGAAGCCACCAGCATGTGCAGGTACAGAGGACCAAGAGGAGGACAGCCTCATGTTGTGTTTTAAAGATAAGTATTTTATTTAAAATACAATGACGGCCAGGTGCGGCGGCTCATGCCTGTAATCCCAGCACTTTGGGAGGCTGAGGCGGGCGGATCACGAGGTCGAGATCGAGACCATCCTGGCCAACATGGTGAAACCCTGTCTCTACTAAAATACAAAAAATTAGCTGGGCATGGTGGTGAACAGCTGTGGTCCCAACTACTCAGGAGGCTGAGGAGGGAGAATCTCTTGAACCTGGGAGGCAGAGGTGCAGTGAGCTGAGATGGTGCCACTGCACTCAAGCCTGGCTGACAGTGAGATTCTGTCTCAAAAAAAAAAAAAAAAAAGGAAAAAAATACAATTACATGTTATCATTATTCCAATTTTAATTACCAACCAATGAAAACAAAATGAACTAGGAAATTCACTGATGAAAATTAGACAGAAGCAGTAAACACTGGAGCTCAGCCTCTGGGGTATTTTCCAGTTGTGTATTGTTGCTATTTTCATGCTAAGTGCCAGCTGAGGCTGGCATGTGTGCAGGTGCACAGCTAGGCATCAGGCAGGTGGCCATGAGCCAGGTGGACTGGGTCACCAGCTTCATGGTGCTGGCCTTCTGGTAGGAGAATGGGAATGAACAGACAAGTGAAGCACCTGGGTCAGGGTGTGTGCTATGGGGATATAGAGCAAGCTAGGAGGACCTGGGGCAGCAAGAACAAAATCCCCAAACCAAGTATATCTCTTGCTGTGTCAGAGAAGAGTGGAGGCCAGGACAGCCAGAGCAGAGAACGGAGAGGAGAGCATGGGATGTTGAGACCACGCAGGGCAGGGTGGGTCTGTGGATTGCATGTAAATGAGATGAGAGCCAAGGAGGATTTTGCACCAAGGAGGAAACGGCCCAAACCTCATCAGCCTAATAAGAGCTCACGCTGGCTGATGTGTGGAGGGCCAGCTCCAGAGAGGCATGTGTGGATGCAGGGCAGAGGTAAGGGTCTCTCATGGTGGCCCAGGTGGCCGGCAATGGTGGCCTGACCCCAGGGTGTGAATGATGTCTCATGAGTCCATCCAGGGAGCCTGGATGTTCCCACCCCAGGGGCCCCACCTTTCAGGATGCCTGAGACTCAGTTGCTGACGACAATCACAGACTCCCCGCCCCCACCCCGTGATTTGCCTACCCCGTGTAACAAATCAACCCAACACTGTGAAGCTGGAAAGAGCAAGTGTTCATCTCACACAATTCCTGGGGGAGGCTGGAATCCAGAATGGCTTAGCCACGTGGTTGTGGCTTGGAGCTTCTCAGGAAGTCAGAGTCAACTTCAGGAGCCCTGAAGGGTCTGCTACCAGAGTGGCCCCTTATGCAACTGTGGTGGGAGCCTCAGTGCCTCAGCACGTGGCCTCTCCCCAGGGCTGCTCGAGCATCCTCCTGACACGGCCACTGGCTTCCCCGAGTAAATGATCCACACCAGGCAGAGGCCACGATGCGGTTTGTGACCTGGGCTGGCAGGGCCACACCGTCACTCTGTGCCTGCTGCCATCACACAGACCAAGCCTAATACCCTGGGGCTGCCTGAGGGCATGACACAAGGAGGCTGTACTCCCAGGGCCACCCTGAAGGCCAACAACTGCCCTCCCAATTCTCATTGGTCGGGTCTGAGTTGAGGCCCAGAGATCTGCATTTTAAATAAGAGGCTGTTTTATTTTGATTCAGAGAACGTTTGGATCTTGCTTTGAGAAACTCCAGTGTGGATGAAGATGTCCCGTTGAAGAATTTGAACTGGAAAGAACCAGCATGTAAGACTTGAGTTTCAGGAAGAAAATCGTCCTCCCACTACCACGTCCAGCAGCAACCATGCCACAGTTCCCACAGCCCACTCAGATGCTGCACAATTATCATATGCCATCAGCTCAGGTCTATTTCAAATCAAGCCATCATGGACTCCCCCAGTGGGAAAACTACCGTAGCTCTATCTTCTCCAGCTCTGGGTGTTGCAAGCGGGCCTAAGCCAGTTTGGAACACACAGGTGCTTTGTGGTAGCTAACTATAGCTACAGAACGCTTTAGATGGGTGAGAGTGAACTCACCAATTCCCTAACCTCATAATGTAATTATATTGAAAAAACATTAGACTCAATTAGGCTACACCCGTGAAACCTATTAAATATGCCTTATTAACAAGCAGGTTTAAAAGTTCCTGTAACCTGTTCTGTAGGCTTCATGAAGTCCCAGCCACTTCCTTGAAGTGAGATGAATCTGGACCTTGCAAGCAGCAACACTTTTCAAAACCGCTGGGAACAATTTTTTTTTTTTTTTTTTTGAGACGGAGTCTTGCTCTGTCGCCCAGGCTGGAGTGCAGTGGCGCGATCTCGGCTCACTGCAAGCTCCGTCTCCTGGGTTCTCTCCATTCTCCTGCCTCAGCCTCCTGAGTAGCTGGGACTACAGGCGCCCACCACCACGCCCGGCTAATTTTTTGTATTTTTTAGTAGAGACGGGGTTTCACCGTGTTAGCCAGGATGGTCTCGATCTCCTGACCTCATGATCCACCTGCCTCGGCCTCCCAGCGTGCTGGGATTACAGGTGTGAGCCACCGCGCCCGGTCGTGCTGGGAACTATTAACAATGACACCAAGACACTATGTGTAACCAGAAAGTCCTGGGCAGAGGAGCAAACATGCTCACTGTGCTGGTGAATTGGATGTGTCAACGGGGCTCAAGGGTTGCATCAGGTTGCATAGATATTGCTGTGAAGGTATTTCTAGATGCCATTAGCATTAAATCAGAAGACTTTGAGTATAGCCGAGTACCCTCTGTAATGTGGGTGAGCCTGGTCTAATCAGTGGAAAGCCTTAAGAGCAAAGACTCAGGTTTTCCAGGAAGAAGCAATTCTGCCTTAGGGGAGCAACAGAGAAACTCTGCCCAGGTTTCCATCCTGCAGGCTTTGGACCCAAGCCTGCAACATCAACTCTGCCCGAATTTCTAGCCTGCTGGCCTTCCCTGCAAATTTCAGACTTGCAGCCCCAACTACTGTGTGAGCCAATTCCTTAACATCTCTCTCTCTTTTCTCCTCTCTCTCTCAATCGTCCTCTCTTTCTGAATGTATGTATCTCCTATTGGTTCTGTTTCCCAAGAGAATCCTGACTAAAATATCACCCCATTAGGCAACAGAAACCCCCCAACTCAAGGACTGAACAGAGGGTGGCTTAGCAGGCAAGCCTCAGCTGTATCCTCCGGGTTCCAGAGAAGCTGCTGCTGGATTCTTATCCTCTACGTATGCAAGATGGGGAGCATCTCTCAAATGTTTTAACCCATCTGCATACCTTGAACACACCTAATTTCCGCAGTGTGAGTGCAGACGTTTATAATGTCATCAATCTGACACACTCCACTATTTTTGCCAATTCAACTCACCTCTGACATGCAAGATGACAATTAGCAAACTTCTGCTGGGACTCAAATGTGAACAACGGCCTTCAGAGAAATGCTAGTGACCTCCTGGGCTGGTGTTGCATTCTGACCTGTCTGGGGCTGCAACACATTCCCAGAGAGCCTGCTGTCTACACTGCAGCCGGAGAAGGTAACTCACAGTGCTGGGGTTCACCTAAGCTGGAGACTTCAGTGCCTCCCTGTGTGAGCAATGGAGCAGTGAAGTAGGACTTGCGTATCTTGAACATTTTTTTTTTTTCTTCCTGAATGAGAAAATGAGACTGCAAATCCAGAGTCCTCTGTCTGGGTTCACTTGTGCTGTGATCACACAACACCTGAGAAGAGGGTGGAGTATAAAGAGCAAAAGTTTGTTTCTCACAGTCCTGGAGACTGCAAGTCAAAGATCCAGGCGGCGGCATCTGGTGAGGGCTTTCGTGCTGTAGCCTCACACAGGGGACGGTGGAACAGCCCAGAGAGTGTGGGCACGGATTGAACTCCCTCTTTTATAAGGCACCTGGCCCAACTTCATGGGCAGAGCTCTCACATCCTGATCACATCCAAAGGTCCCACCTCTTAATACTATGACAGTGGCAATAAAATTTCAACATAATCTTGGGAGGGGACAATCATTCAAAACATAACACCCACACATGAAACGAACTCAACTTTTTAATAGGATGAAGCAGTGTTTGAGGTGGATAAATGATAGGAGCTGTTTTCCCTAGGCCTTATCTTTCTTTGGGGGGTACACATCTCACAGCTGTACTCCCCTCCAGATTATAGTTAATGGGGGTGCACACCTCACAACTGCACCCCTGCTGTTAAAGTCAGAGTTCTCTAGAGGGACAGAACTAATAGGATAGATAGATCTATGACAGGGAGTTTATTTAGTAGTATTAACTCACACGATCCCAAGGTCCCACAATAGGCCATCTGCAAGGTGAGGAGCAAGGAAGTCAATCCAAACCCCAAAGCTGAGGAACTTGGAGTCTGATGTTCAAAGGCAGGAAGCATCCAGCTCGGGAGAAAGATGTAGGCTGGGAGGCTAGGCCAGTCTAGCCTTTTCACGTTTTTGGCCTGCTTTATGTCCCGGCCGTGCTGGCAGCTGATTAGATGGTGCTCACCCACATTAAGGGTGGGTCTGCGTTTCCCAGCCCACTGGCTCAAATGTTAATCTTTGGCAACACCCTTACAAACACACTAGGATCAGTACTTTGTATCCTTCAATCCAATCAAGTTGGCACTCAGTATTAACATCACACCCTCAGACTGTAGTGAATGGGGGTGCACATCTCACAGTTGTACCCCCAGATCATAGTTAATGGGGGATCACATCTTGTAGCTGTACCCCCAGATCATAGTTAATGGGGGTGCACATCTCACAGTTGTACCCCCAGATCATAGTTAATGGGGGATCACATCTTGTAGCTGTACCCCAAGATTATAGTTAATGGGGATCACATCTCTTAGCTGCACCCCCAGATCATAGTTAATGGGGATCACATCTTGCAGCTGTACCCCCAGATCATAGTTAACGGGGGTCACATCTCACAGCTGTACCCCCAGATCGTAGTTAATGGGGTACACATCTCACAGCTGTACCCCCAGATTATAGTTAATGGGGATCACATCTCACAGCTGTACTCCCAGATTATAGTTAATGGAGATCACATCTTGTAGCTGTACCCCAAGATTATAGTTAATGGGGGTCATACCTCACAGCTGTACCCCCAGATCATGGTTAATGGGGGTCACATCTGACAGCTGTACCCCTAGATCATGGCTAATGGGTCTCACAGCTGTATCCACAGATCATAGTTAATGGGGGTCACATCTCGCAGCTGTACCCCCAGATTATAGTTAATGTGGTCACATCTCGCAGCCGTACCCCCAGATCATAGTTAATGGGGTCACATCTCACAGCCATACCCCCAGATCATAGTTAATGGGGTCACGTCTCATAGCCGCACCCCCAGATCATAGTTAATGGAGGTCACGTCTCACAGCTGCACCCCCAGATCATAGTTAATGGAGGTCACGTCTCACAGCTGCACCCCCCAGATCATAGTTAATGGGGGCTACATCTCACAACTGCACTCCCAGATCATAGTTAATGGAGGTCACGTCTCACAGCTGCATCCCCAGATCATAGTTAATGGGGGCCACATCTCACAGCTACACCCCTAGACCATAGTTAATGGAGGTCACGTCTCACGGCTGCACCCCCAGATCAT
>NW_012109696.1:5091718-5092221 GCF_000951045.1 Mandrillus leucophaeus | reverse complement strand
TTAATGGGGGTCACATCTCGCAGCTGTACCCCCAGATCATAGTTAATGGGAGTACACATCTCACAGCTGCACCCCCAGATCATAGTTAATGGAGGTCACGTCTCACGGCTGCACCCCCAGATCATAGTTAATGGAGGTCATGTCTCACGGCTGCACCCCCAGATCATAGTTAATGGGGGCCATGTCTCATGGCTGCACCCCCTAGATTGTAATTAATGGGGGTCACATCTCTTAGCTGTACCCTCCCCAGACTGTAGTTGATGGGTGTCACGTCTCGCAGCTGCAATCCCCCCAGATCATTGTTAATGGGGGCCACATCTCTCAGCTGTACCCTTCCCAGATCATAGTTAATGGACATCACATCTCACAGCTGCACCCCCCAGATCGTAGATAATGATCCTTATGTGTTTGTGTTCCTCCAAAAGACGTTGAAGTCAAAACCTCAGCACCTGCAAATGCCATCTTTTTTAAAACTAGGACCTTTGCAGATGACCAAGCAAAGG
>NW_012109696.1:5091194-5091668 GCF_000951045.1 Mandrillus leucophaeus | reverse complement strand
CCCCAGATCATAGTTAATGGGGGCCACATCTCACAGCTACACCCCTAGACCATAGTTAATGGAGGTCACGTCTCACGGCTGCACCCCCAGATCATAGTTAATGGGGGCCACATCTCACAGCTGCACCCCCGGATCATAGTTAACGGAGGTCACGTCTCACGGCTGCACCCCCCAGATCACAGTTAATGGAGGTCACATCTCATGGCTGCACCCCCCAGATCATAGTTAATGGGGGCCACATCTCACAGCTCTATCTCCCGAAATCATAGTTAACGGGGTTCACATCTCTCAGCTGTACCCTCCCCAGATCGTAGTTGATGGACATCACATCTCACCGCTGCACCCCCCAGATCATAGATAATGATTCTTATGTGTTTGATTGTGTTCCTCCAAAAGACGTTGAAGTCAAAACCTCAGCACCTGCAAATGCCATCTTTTTTAAAACTAGGACCTTTGCAGATGACCAAGCAAAGG
>NW_012109696.1:5089629-5090233 GCF_000951045.1 Mandrillus leucophaeus | reverse complement strand
TGATGGGCATTTGGGTTGGTTCCATGTCTTTGCTATTGCAAATAGTGCTGCAATAAACATATGTGTGCATGTGTCTTTATAGTAGAATGACTTATATTCCTTTGGGTATATACCCAATAATGGGATTGCTGGGTAAATGGTATTTCAGGTTCTAGAATCTTGAGGAATTGCTATACTGTCTTCCACAATGGTTGAACTAATTTACACTCCCATCAACAGTGTAAAAGTGTTCCTATTTTTCCACAGCCTCGCCAGCATCTGTTGTTTATTGACTTTTTAATAATTGCCATCTGACTGGCGTAAGATCATTGTGGTTTTGATTTGCATTTCTCTAACCATTGGTGATGTTGAGCTTTTTTTCATATGTTTGTTGGTCGCATAAATGTCTTCTTTTGAGAAGTGTCTGTTCATATTCCTGGCCAATGCGTTTGGAGAACTCCACCTACCTTAACCCACGAGGTCCTCCCAACCTCGTCTGCCATACTCGCCAAGCCTGGCTGCATGCTGCTTCCTGAAACTTCCTTTCTGTGGTCTCCAGGTCGCCGCTTTCCATACTTACTCCTTTGTCTTTCGTTCTGGAATCTTCTCCAGCCTCCTCTCCTCC